>NC_086101.1:131378174-131686785 GCF_963921235.1 Mobula hypostoma | reverse complement strand
TTATTCCATCACCGATAACTATTCACTCTTCAATAAAGATAGTCTATGAACATAATAAAGGAAGCATAGCAAAGCCTGGGAAATATTTCCCGTTCCAAAAAGGAACCTTATTACATGGCCTCATATACAGGGGGAAGACCACTGAAATAATTCTACAGGTATGTGTTTCAATGCAGCCCATGATTGAGTTAGTGTGATGACATTTGTTATTGCAGTTAGAAATCCTATTGGCTTCCCCATCACTCTTTGCACGCCATTTAATGTTTTGCACAGCAATATAACAAATCGAACACGCATTATTATAACAGTCAGATTCAAGCTATTGGAGTTATGCAAATTGTTTTCTGAAATTAACTTATATAAGCATTTTTGGAAATAAAACTAGTATAAAATTATTTTGAAACATCTGATGAAATAGTGGATTTGGTTAAAGTTAGTTTCACATAATTACAACAAGATTTGCTTATATAAGATGTTATTCCTTGATATAAAAATAACTATATTCATTGAATTGGTCCATAAAGGTAAAGTTAATATGATTGCACTGGCACAATAGTATTGCAAATAAAGCTACTACAATATCGTTCCAGTGACCCAAATTCAATTCTAAACTCTAGTGTTTTCTGTGAGGTTTACACATTTGCCTGATGAGTCCATGAGTTTTCTAAGGATGATCTTAATTCTTCTCATGCTACAGAGGCATGTGTGTGGTATGTTAATTGAACACTGTCATGCCCTTAATTAAAGGGTAGTGGTAGAATCTGCAAGGAGTTGATAAATGTTGGACAGCATAACAACAACCTTCAAGCAACTAATTCTAAGTTAATCCCTTTTCTATTTCCCCATATTCCTGTCCGTTCTTCCAGAAGTCAGGACTGAACCTTGGCCACTGGAATTGTTCACCATCATTATGGAAATCAGATTTTAATATTCTGAATATGATTTCCATTTCTTACCATGACCTGCTATCTCCCTTCCTCTCTAAACATATATCAATCTGCAACTCTTGTGAGGGTTTTGTCTTCCTCCAACACAATGTTTATTCCATTCTTCACTGAACTGAGGCTGAGATGGTGGGCCTGCTCCGGCTTCTCCGGGCTTCATGTCTGAGGACTCATTTCTGTTTTAAATGCTATTTGCTTACTTTTATTTTTTGCCCAATTTGTTTCTCTCTCTCTCTCTCCATCTTTCTCTGAACATTGGGTGGTTGCTTGTTTTTGTTTTCATTGGTTCTTTTCGATTTCGTGTTTTGTGGCTGCCTGTAAGGAGATGAATCTCAAGGTTGTAAAATGTGTACATATTTTTATAATGAATGTACTTTGAACTTTGAAATTTGTTGTTTTGCAGCAGGAGTAGAGTGCAAGACATAAAATCAGTATGCAACAAAGTAATTAATAGTGCAATAGATGAATAAGGTAGCAATTATAGGTTCATGGACTTTTCAGAGGAGAAGAAGCTATTTGTGTAATGTTGTGTGTGGGTCTTCATGCTCCAGTACTTTGTCCCTCATTATCATAATGTGAAGAGGGCGTGACCCATTTGGTAAGGGTCTTTAATGATGGATGCCACCTTCTTGATGCATTGCCTCTTGAAAATGTCCTTGACGATGGGGAGGCATGCCTGAGATGGAACTACTAAAGTCTAGAAAACTCTACATCCATGTGATCCTGTAAATTGGAGACTCCATACCAGACTGTGATGCCACCAGTCAGAATGCTCTCTACTGTACATCTATAGTAATTTGCATGCATCTTTGGTGACATACCAAATCTCCTCAAACTCATAATGGTATAACTGCTGGCAAGCCTTCTTCATGATTGAATCAATGTGTTGGAATCAATGTAGATCCCCTGAGATACTGACACTCACTGATCGCTCTTTCCAACACTGATTACTTAATAAGATTAGTACATGTTATTTCAACTTCCCCTTCCTGCAATCCACAATCAATTTCTTGGTCTTTCTGATGTTGACTCAATCAGCTGATCTTACTCCTGCATTCCTCCTCATCACCATCTGAGATTCTAGCAACAGCTGTGGTGTCATCAGCGAATTTAAGGATGGCATTTGGGTTATGTCTATTCCAAACAATCATGAGTGTAGAGAGAATAAAGTAGTGGGCTAAGTATACACCCTTCAGGTGCCCCTATGTTGACTGTCAGTGAGGAGATGTTATTACTTCTCTGTGCCAGCTGTGCTCCCCCAATAAAGAAGTCAAAGATCAAGTTGCCAGGGAGGCTCTCTCTTCATCCATCTTTGGAGACAGTGAATAAAGTTTCCATGATCCTCACTCGCCACCTGATCAGCCTCCATTTTCAATGGATCATTCAATATTTTGGAGGGGTTATGCCATTCAACACTCCCTAGTCTTTCTCTCATAGCTACCAATCATTGCACATCTTTTCCTTCTGCCTGTAAGAGAAGCAATGTCTTTTCTTTCCTATCCCATTATCCAGAGGCCCAAACAGTCTTACCAGTTGATGCCCCAATTCACTTGTACATCTTCCAATTTATTGTACTGCACTTAGATTTCACTGTGTGATCCCTGCATAGTTGAGGCTTACCATTTTTGATGAGGTGCTCCGATCAGTTGATAATGCATTATCTTACAGTATTTTTGGACTGCTGCTAATTCTACCAACAAAAACTTGTTGTTTGTAGGATCTTGCTTTTCGAACATGGCTGCTGTGCTTCAATAAGACCATAAGGCAATTGATTCTGTTCTTCCATTACATCATGGATGATCATGGACCCCATTCAACCCTATACACCTGCCTTCGTGCCATATTCTTTGATGCCCCGACCAATTAGGAATCTATCAACTTCTGCTTCGAATATACCCACGGACATAGCCTCCACTGCAGTCTGTGGCAGAGCAATCCACAGATTCACCACTCTTTGGCTAAAAAAAATTCTTCCTTACTTTTGTCTAAAAGTTTGCCCCTCAAGTTTGAGGCTGTGCCCTCTAGGTCTGGATGCCCCCACCATATGAAACAGCCTCTCCTCATCCACTTTATCTAATCCTTTCAACATTCAATAGGTTTCAAAAAGATCCCTACGCATTCTTCTAAATTTCAGTGAGTACAGGCCCAAAGCTGCCAAAAACTCTTTGTATGTTAACCCCTTCATTCCAGGAATCATCCTTGTGAACCTCCTCTGAAACCTCTCCCAAATAATTCCAAATAATTTTGGATATAAAGAAGTAGTTAATCTTGTCAGAAATTCTGTCATTTTGAAAAAAAAACACAAAAGAAGTTTTCCCAAATTGCAATGTTTAATCAAAGGACATGATTGAAAACATTGTTTCTTAATTTCTGGTCCTTTATTCAATGTATTGATATTTACAGGATGTGTATATTATTGACAAGGTCAACAGTTTTTGCCATTTCCTCTGTTACCTTTTCTTCAAAGTTGGCATCACTTCATTAATCTATCAGGGTTCTTGTTTGAAAAGAGTTCACTATGCACAGCTGCTCTGCTGTGTTCCCTTTGCAACAACATTAACTATATTTCATCATTGTTTGCACACAATTCGCCAAATAGGACTTCAATTAATTGGAAATTGTATTAATAAATTAGACAATATTGTTTTTTGCAAGAATCTGGTTGCTCCATGGTGATTATAGCAGCAACTGTGAAATATAGGAGGTGAGACAGAGATAGAGACAGAGAGACAGAGATGGAGATATAGATAGAGATAGAGATAGAAGTAGAGATACAGTTAGGTAAATCAAGGAAGTAAACCAAGAGATCTCTTCTTGCAGTGTAATTAGAGGCAAGGTTAGAGATGGTAAAGAACAGATACTGACAAAGAAAATGAGCCTGATGCCCTTTTTCACTGGAAGTAATTTTTGCTGGACTTGCCTAATATAGGTCAGTTTGCTAATAGCAATTGTGCCTCAGTTTTTACCTTTCAGATTTAAGGCAACAAACATAGAAATCATCTTAAAAAGGGAAAAATTGCAATGGCAGGGGTCAAAGACCATTTAAGTAAAATAAATCTTAAAATTGTGAAGGTTTATACGTTACTTTTGCATTATAAAGCCAGTTAAATGCACATGACTTGTTGATTGTGTTCACACTGAAAGCACTAAATCTACTTGTCAGCATTAAATCTTCAATGATCATTCAGGCTTATTTAAGAATGCAGAATTACTTTTCATATGCTCATAAGAAAGTTCATCCAACTTGAAGGAAGAGTTAGGGAATTTGGAATAAACTTACCATGTTAAATTAGCATAGATGCAAGTCGTTTGTATAACTGTTCTAAATTAATTATCTCTCTTTCTGCTTGCTGAAGTGTAAATTGTGACCCAGTTAATAACTCTTTGCTCCTTTCTCTCATCAAGAAGAACCTGGACTCAAGCACCACCACCACCACACCCTTCCTACACACACTACCCCCAATCCAGGAATCTAAGCAGAGAGAAAAATTAGATCCACACATCATGGTAGCACTGAGAAGATGCGACACTATCAAAAATATTATTTTTCAGGTAAGGCACTAGACTGATATCTTTGACTTTTCTTTTAAATAGGTGTAAAAGATCGAAATGCACTGCATCCAAGAACAGCAAGAAAGCATTGTGTTCAGTGTTCATCCTTCAGTTGCTGGAATCAGATAATCTTTTTAGTATTTGTTGTTGTCTATGTGTGTATTTGATTCTGTGTTAGCCCCGTCCAGTTCAGCGAGCACGCTTAGGGACCAAGACTATCTTTTTTGGTTTCATTAAATAAGAAGTGAAATATATCCCAATCTTGTGGATACAGATTTACAGTTCAAAACAGCATATGAACTTGCAATTAGTGGGAAATCTCCAAATTTATATCAGTTTCTTCAATTTAACACACTCTTGCATGTCAGTTCTCATTGCTTCATTTCACGCCTAACCTCAGCCCTATTCCCTGCAGAGCAATTATCGTATGTAGTAGTGGTAAATTTGGATGATCCCTGGGTAGGTGGGCTTAATCTCACTTTCAGATGCATTCACTGGATTGCAGAGGGAGGTGTGGGAGATAACTGGACTGGAGAGTGGATGTGGGGATTTCAGAATGTGGTGGAAACTTGCAGTTTGAATACAGTGGTAGGTTTTGTCATGCGGAGGGTGATGATGATTCAGTAAGATGAGCATAGTTTGGTTTGAGCTCTATAAAGAACAGTGTTGAGACCTAGTGATTGGATTTTGGAACTGTGTAAGAAGATGATTTGCTGCCGAGGTCAATATTAGGTTAAAGATCAGGAGGATGGTGCTATCAGGACTTAAGAGTCCCAGTCCCAGAAATGACAATGACCAGGATGGATCTTTTATTTAGCAGCTGGTATTGACAATTACAGATATTTTTTTTTCTTAATTCTGGCACCATGTTCAGCAGCACAATTAATAAGAAAGGGTAAACCTTGAAACAAAATGAAGGAGATAATGGAATGGAAATTTGTTTGTGGAACTATTGCAATCAAATTCTGATGCCTGGATAACCATTGTCTTGAAATTGTGAAGTCTTGCAGCACAGAAACAGACTCTTTGGCCTGTCCCATCCACACATCCACCATCTACACAAATCCCATTTACCACCACTGTAATTCTTGTAAGCTTAAGCATTCGTCCATGGGTAAACAATTGAAAGGATCATATTGGGAACAAATGAGAGAGAGAAACCTTATTAAGATATTGCTAGATGTTGTCCATGATATTTGATGACAGATATCGAAAACCTCAGGTCAACTAGCAACTTATGGTGTCATTAGAAGATGTATCAAGAGCAACTCCAATTATATAGCATCCGAAAGTGTTTTACAAGAGTATGAAGACACACATAGTAGTACAAGTTGGATCACTAAAACCATGGTAAAGGAACAGAAAATGTTGGAGATGTTGGAGAGATGCATGGTGGGACAAGCAGTGTTAGCTTTTCAGGTCAATGAACTTTCATCAGCACTTGATATATTTTGCTGGAGTAAATAGATTCAACATCAGTAGGAACTGAATTGAAAGAGATATGGCAAAGTTCTTCATTAACAACACCAGGTTAAAGCTTTCAAATAGGACAACAGGAAGTTGTATTTACCCACAAGGAGCAGTATTTATTTAAAATGCCCAGGTTGCTTAAAGCTGATCATTGGTCAAATTATTTTTTACTTAACAAAATATTTTTTTATTATGTAGGCACACAGTATACTGTTTCAACACATTGGTAGCTACTCTAATTCAGCAGTGACTTCAAATTCAGAAAGCATTTGGAATATCTATGAACCATGACTGTAATACACCCAATTAGTTTTATATTCAGGTTGAGTGATCAACAATAAATAATTAAACTGTTCCACTTATCTTATGCATGAAAGCATGTAAATTGCATTTTTAAACATGCTGATAATGACTCCCTTATGCTAACAGTACATTTTCCTCTCATCTTACACAATGCTTAAATTTTCTTTTTAAATCTCAAGTCAGGCAATTGCCAACAACATTTAAAGTGTGTATTGTACGTCACACCTTGGAATCACCAATTTAATGATGATTTCAGCACCGTTTGCCATCGATGGGCAAAAGTTGTTACACAAGCCAGAGTACTCCTTTCTTGATTACTAACCAGTTCTATGAGAGAACAAGGCACAATTGGAATTTCAACAAAATGGAGCTTTAAGAGATAGATTAGTCCAGCTTGATCCAGTGTGTTCATTTTGTGAATCAAATGAAAGAGTTAGAACATATACTGAGCAAGGTGTAAGCATGTGAGTGTGTTTCTCATAGGATCATTATTTAAGTCAAATCATTTTCACTGATGAGTGCAAAATAAAATAAATTTTCCAAAAGCAGAACTTTGCATAGGACAGAAATCTGAACTAAAATGGCTTGAAATGCTGAGCGAACCTAGCAACACCTGTGTAGAGAGTAATCAGGGTTTCCACTTCAAGTCAATAGCCTTTCCTCAAACCTCCACAGATGCTGCCTGACCAGTTGAATGTTCCCAGCATTTTCTTTTTTACCTCCTGTTGGCACCTTAAAACCTTTTAGCATTCTTCTCTTGTCTCACTCATTGCTGTAGGTTTTTGTGTTGAATTATGATTGAGTTTATCATTCCCTTATCATATATGGTTTCCATTTATCTACGTTAGCACATCCACCCAATATGGTTTCTGTTCCCTTTCTAACTTTTCATTATAGACCTACCAACACTCACTTCAGCAGCACTTAGAAGTAATCTATGCAATCACAGGAAGAATGTGCAAATTCCACCCTCCCACCACACACACACAGCACTGGAGGTCGGAATCAAACCCAGAAGGCTAGAGCTACAAGTAGCCACTCTACCAGTTGTACCATCTGGCATACATGGTGCTTTTTTTTGTATGTCAAGAATCACTTACTTCAACAACTCTGGCATTCAAATACTCTGATAGATCTTCTATTCCTATCACTGTTCTCTGTCTGATCTCTTCTCCCAATTTTAACTCTAGTGAGTTTACTATTTATTATTTAGTTCCATCTCTAGCCCCAGATTATCTATCCTCAGCGGATTCCTCAGTTTGATATCCCTCAACCAATTTTGAAGCCAACTTGATTCCAAGTATTTCTTCCATCACTATTACTTGTGTACCCCTGCTAGAGGCCAATGTTTCTTTCTCCTTTCTTTGGAATAGGCACTTAGTCTGGACCTATTCCTTTGACCTCTCTAGATCTACTCATTGCTAGATGCTGGCATAAAATTGATCATCTCATTTACTCTCTTCTGCACCAATGCTATTGGACATGATGCATTTTCTGTTTTGCAGTGTTATATTTTGCAGAGTAAAGCATTAGTGAAATGTAGGGTGAACAAGGTCAGAAGAAACTTATTCCTAAAGCAAGTGGGACTGGTGGTAATATACTGGCCGAGTTGACAGACAGGAGAGAGAGAGCAGCAGTAAATAGATCCTTTTTAATGTTGCAGGTGGTGACTACTAGGCTATTGAAGTTCTTGAGTCTCAGCTATTAACAATATATCAATGATTTGCATGAGGGTAACACATTAATAACTCTAAATTTGCTGAGAACACAAAACCAGGCAGGATTGTGAGATGTGAGAAGAATGCCAAAAAGCTTTAACGTTCCTTTAAGGTGCCGTCAGATTTCTGAATGGTCCATGAATCTATGAACAACATCTTAACCTTCCTCTTCGCTTGCACTTTTTTGCTTATTTTGTAATATTATAGTTACTTTATTTCTTTGCGCTGTCCTACTGCTGCAAAATAACAAGTTCCACATAATGCAGTGATAATAAACTTGAATCTGATGAAGCTTTATTTATCATTATATTAGGAAATACTGGTGTACAGTGAAATTTGGGTGTTTTTTTGTACACAAGTCACTGAAAAAAATGAAGAAACATTAGGATTTCATTGCAAGTTCTAAACTACCAGATCAAGATTGTTTTCCTAGATTTATGTAGGGCTTAGTTGAGACTATGCCTGGTGTTTTGCTCTCCTCACCCAACAAATGTTATGATGCAATATTGAGAGCATACCGATCCAGTCGCGGGGTGTTGGCGGGCCTCATACCCTTGTAAGATAGGGACACGCTTGTCTTAGCATGCAAAGGAAGACCCCAGTTGTGATGACTACTCGTACCACGGGACCTGGACTTCCAGGGTTAAGAGGTGGACCTGCCCCAGTGCAACAGCTTTTCCACTTTAAAAACTCTTCCACAGAGGCTTCCTGTGTTTGTCGCACATGGCAGACAACTACCGTTGAGATTCCACAGGTTCACCTATGGGATATTGGGACAGTTGAATAAAGAGAGATTGAATCAACAAGGTCATTATTCATGGGAGTTTAGATAAATGAAAAGAGATTACATTGACCATGCTTTGTAATATGCAGAGAACATGTTTCCTCTGAACGGTAAGACTAAGTATTAGTCTCAGAAAATGGTTGCAAAACATTCAGAATGAGAGGAGATGAAATTTTTTCAATCATAGATGTTGAAGCTGAATTCTTTGCCACACGCTGCCGACTTGCTGAATATATTTAGAAACAAATAGATTTGTAAGCCAAAAAACAAGCATAAAGAGTAAGCAGGATCATGGTACTGACATAAAGATATTGAGATGAAACCATTATTGTGTTGAATGATAAAGCAGCTCAAGAGGCCAAATAACCTACTCCTGGTCCAAGATTTCTCTAATTTAATGAATACAAATCAAAAGAACATCGCAGAACAAATATCTAACCTTCTTTACTGTTGTGTTTCAGTTTGCGTGTCATTCATTTGACATTTCTTAGACATTAAAGATGTCCAATTTCTTTATGTACAGGAAACGTCTTCATCCTATGCAAGGAGTAGGTCTCCACATAATTTTTTGCCTTATTGTGTTAAGTAATCTTTCTCCACTCTGCTGTATGTATATTGTCTTCATGAAGAAAAGTAATCAAAAACACATACATTTTGATAAACAAATCTACTTTACTGTCTTTTAGCTGGCATCATTTGCATTACATTCACTTTATATTTGCAACCTAATGTGGTCATTTCCTTCATTTTCGCTACTCTCCTTCTCCTCTGCAGCATTCAAATGTTTGATTCCTAACTTTTCCCTGCTGTAAGGAAAGTTCATTGACCTGAAAGGTTAATGTTCTTTATCTTGCCACACACATACTGTCAGACTTTCTGATTGACTTGTTTTTATTTCATTCAGAATGATGCTGATCACATCCTAACTTGGACCATGGCACATTCACACATCTACTGTACTCACCAACCACTCTGGTTGAAAAACAGAATGATATTAATCTCCTTGTGTTCAACGCACAGTGGTTTTATCCTGACTTATCTCTGCACTAACCATTGCTGCACCCCAGATTTCCATTGTTCTTCTGTTGCCAGACTGATTTTCAAAGCTAGAGTTGCTCCTTCACTGTGTATGTGGTCACCTGTCAGAATACCTTCTCCAAACAGCTTCCTGTATTATATCCACTTACAATAAACTACTGCTTGTCTCATGGGTGAGCCAAGACTCTCAGCTTTTAATGAATGCATCTTTTTGTGTTTCATAATTTGCTTTTATCTAATTTTCCATTCTTGACAGTGATGGCAACTAAAATGATCTTCATGCTTCTCTTAAGAACACTTTGATTATCTTGCATAATTTATAGCCAAGCTGAAATACCTCCAGGTTTGTACTTTTAAAATAATTTTGAAGCCACTGTAAAAGAATCCATCCCATTGTCTGTTATTGTTCAAATTGTGTTGTATTTGTGGAAGAATAATACTAAATTAGAAATAAAATGGTTTATTTTTGCTTTGTAAACTACAATATAACAGCATAATTAAGTGCAAAATATTGTATCAGATGCAGTGGCTCAATGTTATGCCATTGCTCTTCAGATAGATGGAACACAATATAACCAACATAATTGTCTTAATAATATGTCAATCTTACCATCACCTTCTTTATACCAAACTGCTATCAAAAATGATTGCAATCATATACCAGTACAATTCTCATCTGTCAGAGATAGACAGCTATTATTACTTTCAGTAATACAATTATTTGTTTTCAAAATGAAATTTCACCAAGTCACAAAGTTAATATCAACATAATATACCTCAGGAAAAGAATGGATTGTATATACGGTATATTATTTGAGAAATGTTTTGTGGGATTTCAATACACAATCACTTATTTCACCTATGTCATGCTTTTAACAAACAAAAAAGGAACCTAAATTATCACTAATAATTATGTGTAATTCAATGCAATATTTCATTACATTAAAAAAAAACCCGAGAAACTTCTGCTAATGTCAAAGGCAAAGTAATTATCAAAGTATGTAAACATTACCATGTACTATACCGTACCTTGAAAATAATTTTCCTGTAGGCATTCACAGGAAAATAAAGAAATTTAATAAAATTTATTTTAAAACTATACATAAAGAAAGACTGACAAAGAACCAAAGTGCAAAAGAAGAAAAAATTGTACAAATAAAAATGATACTGAGAACATGGGTTGTATTAGGTATATAGGAGGTGCTTAAATTGAGTCTGTAGATTGTGGAATCATTTGTAGAGAGTGAGATTATCCACAATAGTTCTTGAGTGGGATGCTATAGGGTAATAACTATTCCTGAACCTGGTGCTGTGAGACATAAGGCTTCTGGGCCTTCTGTTCAATGGTAGTAGTGAGAAGACAGCATAGCCTGAATGGTGGGGCAGTCCTTGATAATGGATGCTGCTTTCTCGTGCCTGTGTTTCATGTAAATGTGTTCAATGGTGGATAGGGCTCTGTCTGGATGGACTGGGCTGCATCCACCACTTTCTGTAGACTTCTCTATTCCTAGATATTCGGTTAGGATACTCTCCACCACATAGCTTTAGGGGTTTGTTAATGTTTTAGTTGCTGTGCTGAATCTACACAACTTCTCAGAGAGTAGAGGTGCTGTTGCACCTTCATTGTGATGGCGCTTACATGTTGGACCCAGGATAGATCCTCTAATATAATAAAGCCAAGGAATTTAAAGCTACTGACCCTCTCCACCTCTGACCTTCTAATGATGACGAGTTCATGGTCTTCTGGCTTCTTCTTCCTGTAGTCGATAATCAGCTCTTTGGTTTTGTTGATGTTGTTGAGAGGTTGTTGTTATGGCATCATTCAACCAGATTTTCAATATGCCAATACGTCACCACATTTAATTCAGCCAACAACAGTAGTGTTGATGGCAAACTACAATATGGCATTGGAGCTATACCTAGCCACACAGTCATAGGAATAAGGCAAGTAGAGCAAGCTGCTAAGCACAGAGCCTTATGGTGCACCTGTACTGAAAGTGATTATAGAGGAGATTTTTTTTTTTGCCAATCTGGACTGATTGGTGTCTGCAAGAGAGAAAATCCATGATAAAATTGCACAAGGAGGTATTGAGACCCAGATCTTGGAACTAATTGATTAGTTTCGAGGGGATGATAGTATTGAATTCTGAACTGTAGTGAATGAAAAGCATCCTGAGGCCAGTTAATTGGCTATATTTAAGAGGGAGTTAGATATGACCCTTGTGGCTAAAGGGATCAGGGGGTATAGAGAGAAGCCAGGTACAGGGTTCTGAGTTGGATGATCAGCCATGATCATACCGAATGGCGGTGCAGGCTCAAAGGGCCGAATGCCCTACTCCTGCACCTATTTTCTATGTTTCCAGGTGAACAACCATTCAAAGCACTTCATCACTGTAGATGTAAGTACGACTAAATGATAGTCATTGAGGCAGATTGCCATGTTCTTCCTGGCCACTGGTACAGTATGATTGAAGCCTACTTGAATAATGTGGGTATTTCAGATTGCAACGTGTGAGGTTGATGATGTTCATGAGCACTTCAGACAGTTGATTAGAACAGGGATTCAGTATTCAACTAGTTACACAGTCTGGATGCTTTCTGAAGATTCACCCTCCTGAAGGATGTTCTTGCATCAACCTCAGAGACTGAAATCACAGTTCATTGGGGCCTGTGGGGGTTTGTGAAGGTTACTACATCTTCTGTCAGTCAAAATCAGCATAAAAAGCATTGAGTTCATCTGGGTATTAAACCTTGTTGATATTTATAAAATGTTGCTTAGCTTTAGTTTGTAAAGGATTGTACATTTCTAGCATATAAGCCCTGCCACCACTGTTCAGCATCTTTCTGTGATTCAAGTTTAGTCCAGAATTGCACTTCGCATGTGAGATGGCTTTTTGGAGGTCACACTGGACCGCTTGTACTTTCCTGGATTGCCAGTTGTGAACACCACCAATCGAGGGACACACTCATCCACAAAGAGTCTTTATAAAATCTGTGACAACTGGTGTATTCATTCAACTGGTCTGATAAGTCTTTGCACATGGTCGAGACCACCAACTCAAAGCATTTCCATAACCTCTCCTCTGCCTCCTGTGACCACGTCTTTGGTGCCCTTACACCTGTTGTCTGCTCTTTAGTCATGCCTATATGCAGATAGGAGGAGGACAACCAGATGGTCAGATTTCCTGAAATACCATCGAGGGATGGAATGGTTGCCATTTTTGATAGTAGTATAGCAGTGGTCAAGTGTGCTAGGTCCTCTAGCTGAGCAGAGTTTTCTTCAAGCTTGCCTGATAGAAGTAATCGACAAAGATGTGAAAGGTATCAAGGTAGGCTGTTTCTTGTTTGTTAGTCATTGAACCACATACATTAACTGCTTGCTTGACATCTGCCTTTGGCAGTATGTAAAGTGCAGTCAGGATCACAGTGGACAACTCGCTCAGTCAGTAGATAGGTCAGTGCTTCATCATAAGATGTTACAGGTAAGGAGAGCAAAAGTGAGACAATGCCACTATATCTGAACACCATAAGTTCATCATGAAGCAGATGCCACTGCTTCTGCCCTCTCGTGAAGTTGCTGTCCAGTCTATCTGGCGAATTGAGAACACCTAAAGTTGGACCAGAATGTCTGGAGTATGGGGAATAAGCCAAGTCTCAATGAAATGGAGAATGCAGCAATCCTTCAATTCTCTCAAATACAGCAATCTTGTCCTTCGATCCACTGCCTAGCTCTTCAGTAACTGCGCATTTAACAACAGGATGCTAGGGAGTGTTGGTTGTATTCCCTGCTGCTTAGGTCTAGCTAGACATTTTATCGGCATAATCATCACTAAAAACTAAAACATAAATCTCTTAAATAACTCCAATGTCAAAACTATTGGTCATAAATGAACATGGACATCTGAACAAATGTTCTCCAGGTGATGCTGTGTTTTATCCACAGAGATCAATAGAAGGAATTTATTGGTGATAAATCTATGCATTGCTCAGATTAGTCCCCCTTCGGGGCTTTGTATTATGATGAAGTATTTTCTACTCCTTTCACAAGCATATTTTATCATAAACTGACCTGTTTTGCAGGAACTAATCACATTAACACGTGATGAAACAGGAGCAATATTTGTTCAAAATAGTAAGAGGAAATATACAGGAATAGAGATAACAGGAATCTTGAAATTCAGAACTACAATTCATGTGCAGAGTAAACAGCGATTGGGATTTAGTAGGGTAAATAGTCTTTCTACTGGAATTTGGACTTCCTGCTTATGATAATGCTTTAACATATTTTAATCAATTTTTAATCAAAACATCTAATGATTTTTAAAAATAGTGTTGTTTATAAGAATTCTCAGGCAATGAAAATACTTTATTTATTCCATTGGAAGGATAGAATCAGATATTATAATTTTAGCTGAAAGATCCTGAGGGTTTGCAAGCCAAAATGAATTGAGGAATCATATTTCATATTTTTGCAAGAATTTAAATATTTTTAAATATGGTTTTGACTTTGTGCTACATAAGCAGCAATGAAACTGATTTTGCAAGTGCAATTTTTTTTAAATCTTCATTTAAGTTTCATCAAGGAGTCTTCTTTCTTACAGTAAAGGTCTTTGCAATGAAGTTAAATATATTCTAAACACAAGAGATTCTGCAGATGATGGAAATCCAGAGCAACACACACAAAATGCAGGAGGAACTCAGCAAATCAGGCAGCATCTATGAAAATGGTGATGAGCTCCGCATGGGTGCATGAAGCAGCACCAAAGCAGTTGTTAATGTATCACAGAAAGAGATGGGGAGCATTACTAGGTAAGGCTTGGAAAACAGATTGTTCCATGTGGCTAACAAAAAGGCAGGCATAGCAGGGATCCTTGCAAGTTCCCATGGGTACCTCTTGAGTTTGGAGAAAGTGTGAGAAAGCAAAGGAGAAATTTGTGAGGGTGAAAACGAGTTCTGCCAGATGGAGAAGAACTGGTTGGATGGGAACTAGTTGGGTCATTTGTCGAGAAAGAAGCAGAGACCTTTCATGCCTTCTTGATGGGGGATAGAAGTATATAGGGACTGGACATCCATGGTGAAAATAAGGAGGTCAGGAGCAGGGTATAGAAAGTTGTTGAGGAGATCAAAAGCATGTGATGTGTCAGAGATGTAGGGGGAAGGGTCTGAACCAAGGGGTTCCCATTGTAGGTGGCGGAAGTTGCAGAGAGTAATGTGTTGGATGCAAATGCTTGTGGAGAACGATGTGTTTGATGGAAAGGCTAGTCAGTTGTATTCTTTCTCTTCTCATGGGAATCTATAGCATGTGAACCATTTTGACAACCATTTTACTTCCCTACAAGGCATAACAATAATATGCATTGACTCCAACATTATTTATTAACAAAGTGACTGAAAAAAAACATTTTACACAAAAAATTATTTGAACTACAGCTAAATAGAAAATTTTGATCACGTATAATTAAATTGTTGACTATTCCGGTATGTAGAAACAGTTCTGCCTAAATAACACAGATGTACCAGTGCAGGGTTAGTACACCTTAGACCTCAGAATGAAATTCTAAAACTAATTGAGGTATTTTCCTTGTGGAACTATCACAAAACCTTGAAAGCTGATTACAAACTGTATTATGTCAGACTGCTCGGCAAACCAATAAATCTCCAGTGACATTATCATCTGTTACAATGAATTCAATGGATGAAAGTGAGTTACTACATCAGATTTTATTTGTAATAGTATGAAAATACTAGCTTTCATGCTATTGCACTGTGAATAGACAGTGAACTCTGGACAATGGACATGGAGTTAAATAGAGAAATTCAAAAGCAACTGTTGTGGATTTGATCAAGCTGTTTTGCGCCCTTGTCCAACATATTTTCTAACCTACTGGTATTATTTTCTTTGTGATAATAGGAAAATCAGGGAAGATTTTAATGAGACATGTAAAACTCAGGAGGTCTGGATCTGTTAAAAAAGGAGAACACATTTTTTCTTAGCAGAGAGGTCAATTACTAGGTGACATATTGGCTTGTCAAAAATTGAAGATTTTTTTCCTTATTGAAATAATACTCCAGGAGCAGAGCTCAATGCCTGACAGAAATTTTCTCCACACTTATAAAAATATCCAGATGAATGAGTATTTGAATAATTGTAACCTGTAAGACTACAAATTGAAGGGAAATGTAATTAACCCAACTTGCTCCTATTTTGCATGGACATGGGTGAATTGGCCTCCATCCGGTGACTTTTGTTTCTATAATTTAATGCTGCTGAGCTGAGAAGTAAACAGTGGAACAAATTACTGGTTCCTAAATTGTTGACAGTCAAGAGCACTATCATCGACCATTATGAGGCATTTGTGAATTCCACACAGAGAACAAAGTGCAAATGAGTTGCCCTATTCGTGTTAGCAGCTCAGTTATGGTTGTTAAGTAACCTTCCAATTTTAACTTATAGTGTAAAACAGCAACATAAGATCCAAGATTTGTTACACTGTATGCTGCTCTCAGTTTTCATCATATAAAGTCAGTCCCTCAAAACTTAAGCTGTTTGATATCTTAATAGAATTATGTAATTGAAGATTGCAGATTATTTCCTACTGAGTAAAATTAGAATTCCTTTGACAACCACATTTAAACCTGGTGGGAAGCAGTAATGTATACTCCGTGTCATCACCAGTAATTAGTACTTTAAAAAAAACACTTATTTATGCATAGTGCAAAGAAGAAATACATTTAAGTACTTTGAAGCTGAGCAAAACAGCTGTCAAAACCAGATACAGATTCTGTCCCTTGGACCGCTGTAGAGAGTTTAATTATTGAAACAATATTTTAAGTAATGACTGAACTGCACTGAGATTGATTCCTGGAGTGAGGGTATTGCTGAGGGAAAGGAACTGGGAATGTTTGACTACAGTCTGTGGAGTTTAGAAGAATGGAAGGTAATGTCATTAAAAAAATAACATTCTGAAAGAGACAAATGGAGTGAATATTGAGAAACCCTTTGCTTTGGTTGAAGAGCCTGGAGCCAGGTGACAGAGCCTCAGGATAAAAGAGTCATATTTGAGATGGTTATGAGGAGAAATAATGTTACCTATAGCTTTGCAAATCTTTGAAACATATCAGAGGGCTGTGACTGTTCGGTTGTTGAGTACGTTTGAGGTTAGATCAATGGATTTTAGCACACTTAAGGAAAGTTGTACCATTGGATCAGTAATGATCTCATTGAAAGTTGAATTGTGTTAGATGTTTGACTTCTACTTGTATTTTTTCAACCATTTCAATTTCAATTCATAGCTGGAAAAGGAAGAAAGAACATGCATTACTTAACTGCATCCTGGAATCTGAACAATCGATCCATTGGCACAATACTTTCAAAGACAGCCGAAAAAATTAACTCGACTAATTGAATATATCAGAAAGTAAAAATCTTCATCAGTAATGGTAGCTACTAATATCCAGATCATCAGGAAAGGAAACCTGACACACTTTCCTGCCCAGCCTACGTATATGTAGACCCAGACTCACCAATGTTGGCTCTTACCTGCTCTCTGAAATATCCCAGCAGGTCATTTGTTTCAAGGCAAATTAGGAATGGACTATTAATTATTGCTCTGACATCATCCACTCCCACATAAGGTTGGTAGGCAAATTGTAGAGGATCCAATGAAGATTTCACCTGCAATCCAAGTTAAGTCAGGACCAGCCTCTCCAGCAGCTTCATCACATGAGATGTGAGGGCTATTGGTCTGTGGTCATTAAGTTCAGATGTAGTTGTCTTCTTAGATACAGGAACTAAGCAACAAGTCTTTCACAGCACTGGTATCTTTTCCTGACTCAGACTCAGATTGCAGAGGTGCTGCAAAATACCAGACAGCTGGCTCACACAGGCCTGGGGCTGATACCATCTGGTCCAGCAGCCTTGCCTTGATGTAGTCTCTCCAGCTGTCTCTTAAACCTGACCTGCAGTCAGAGCAGGTGGGGGAGGGTGGTCATCCCCATGGAGGCAGGATACTCCAAAGTTAGGGGGTTTGGTACACAAGCGCTCACCAGAGGGGAGGGAGGGGTGGATGCAGAAGGCTTTGGCGGCAGGGAGGGTGTGTGGGCTGGCAAATGGGAGAGGGGACAGCAGGAGGTCCCTTGCAGAACCTGTTGAAAAACAAGTTCAATTTGTTGACCCTATCCAGGCAGGCCTTAATCTTCCTTTCCTTAACCTTGTACTGCTTCATGCCCAACCACATGCCCCTTATGGCATTCTGCTGGAGCTTGTACTCCAGCTTCCTCTTGTGGGAGTCTTTGCATTCCCTCAGCTTTAGCCTCAGTTCACTCTGTACTCACCTCAGTACTTGCCTATCTCCAGACCTGAAGGCTTTCTTTTTATTATTCAGAAGTTCTTTCAGGACACTGGTGATCCAGGGCTTGTTGTTGGGGAAGCAGTGTACAGTCCTGGCTGGCAAGATGGTGTTCTCACAGAATTTGATATAGTCTGTAATGCAAATAGTCATTTTGATAATGTCCTCCCTGTGTGGTTCACAGTCCATCCTTTCAAAGCATTCCTGTAGGGCCTCATTAGCATCCAGAGTCCACCTCCTTACAATCCTTGTTGATACAGGCTGCTGTTGGGCAAGAGGCACGTATCTGGGTGTTAGCAGGACCAGGTTGTAATCTGATCTGCCAAGTGGGGGAAGGACAGTGGCACTGTTTTGCGTCCTTTACACTCGAATACAGAGGTCCAGTGTTCCATTGTCCCAAGAACTCTTCATGATCCAATCCAGCTT
Organism: Mobula hypostoma; assembly: GCF_963921235.1. NCBI lineage: Eukaryota > Metazoa > Chordata > Chondrichthyes > Myliobatiformes > Myliobatidae > Mobula > Mobula hypostoma. Next base: position 131,668,202 of record NC_086101.1, on the reverse strand, counting down.
CCAAGTAAGGATGCAATCTTGACATGAAATAATGGTTAAGTTGTTAAAAGCAGGGCTGTCTATATGCGAATTGCAAGATCCTACCAAAAGATAAGTGACAATATAAATGTACAAAAACAAATATTTAAAGTAAAAACAAAGTAGTAGATGCTGGAAATCCTCAGCAGGGTGAGGCAGTACTCAGGAGTGAAAAATAAGTATGTAACGCGTCTTTGACATTTCTCTCAACAGGTCTTTGACCTGAACTATCAATTCATATTAATACAAATTTACACTTCCTTTAACCATCAGATACACGGTGTATCACCTGGCACAAAAAATATTCTCATAAAATGAACATGGTAGTTTTAATATACCAGGGAAGCAGCTTTCCCCGAACAAGATGAGTGTTCTGAAACCTAATTAAGGTATGACTCAAATGCAATTTATTTCCACTGTTGGCGTGCCTGAGCATTAGATAATTATTGAAATCTAATCACACAACCTGCCTTCGAAGTGACCTATGATCAATGAAGTAAAACTCAGCTACTCAAAGATACTCATATGATGAATTTACTGGTGTTTCTCAGCAAAGATGAAAACGCTTTGCAGGTCTTGAGCAAAGTATCACAAGCAAAATTATCTAGAATCCAAAAAATGGAGGAAAAACTGTATATACCATCCTTCTCAGTCTCAAAACACTGCAAAAACATAATGGCTAATTATATATCGATTACGTGTAGTCACTAGCCCATTTAGGAAATACAAGCTTTAGTTTGTATACAAAGTCCCACAAAGAGCAAGATTCTTATGGACTGATGGGGTAGAAATTTTTCCTCCATCATCACCACTGATTTTCCAATTTACAGGCTCTGCATGCTATATTCTACTTTTGATGGAAAGGTCATCTATGAAATGTTAACTTTTTTCTCTCTGTTTGACCTTTCGAGCATTTCTGGCATTGTTTTTTTATTCTTATTTATGCTTTGGATATTTGACCTGATTTATTACAGCAGGACTTTCAGAAGTTGAGTACTACATTCCTATGCTGTCAAACTGATGAATTAGTGCATGCAATATGTGGGGAACATTTACACAAGTCTGTCTCAGTACCATTGCTTGAAGGATAAATATTGGTTAGGACCCTGCAGGAAGCTTGCTTATTCTTCATGGAAAGAGTGGCATTGAGATCATTTGCATATATTTCATAGGGCAAATAGAACATTAGATTTACCTAAAAGATCACATCTTAAATAGCAAGGACATTGAGCTGCATCTCTCCAGTAGAATTTTCCCAATTTATGCATGTCTATTAGCCATGAATCACAAATGATGAGTTTAATGTTTTAAGGGTTTACCCTGATGTTCTTAGGACAGAAGTAAGGAGTGTTTTATCAAAGTGTCATAGCACAAGACCTATCAGTGACAACATATGACTGCCATCTCATCATTTGATCACCCGAGCATGAATAACACGAAACCTTATGTTCTAGGAATATCACATATTTTAATTTGTTTGCTCAGTAATCTACAGCTGTATTGCTCTGCTTGATTATGCATTAGACAGCTGTGATCTAAATCGAAGATACTGTGACATGCACATCATGTGAGTAAACGACTTGGTCCATCATCAGGCTCCTTTTGCTTCTTGTTGAAGCTTTGTCTAGTCTCTCCAATTTCTGCACCATATCCAGACAAAGACTACTACTCTCTGGTGTATTACTACCAATGCTAAGATTTGTACGGTAATTGATTCATTAGCCTCAAGTTGACTTAATGTTCCCTTTGAAGGAGGTTTTCCAGGTTTTGCAAGGAGTTGTGTTTTGTTGTAGAGCTTAATGATGGACATCTGGGCAAGTTAATAGTTGATAGCTGAGATTCTTTACCGTTGTGTAACTGAAAAACAGCATGGGTTGAACTATATTTTAACAAAAAAATATACTGTCAAATTCTACTGTCCATTATAGAGAAAAAAGCACATGTACATTAAGATTAGATACAGAGAGAACATTCTTCATAGAGTCCAGAACTAGAAGTTATCAGACCATAAGATATAGGAGCAGAATTAGGTATTTGGACCATCGAATCTGCTCTGCCATTTCATCATGGCTGATCTGTTTCTCTCTCAGCCTCAATTCCTGCCTTCTCCCTGTATCCCTTCATGCCCTAGCTAATCAAGAATCTATCACTCTCTGCCTTAAATATACCCAATGACTTGGCCTCTACAGTACCCTGTGGCAATGTATTCCACAGATTCAGCACTCTGGCTAAAGAAATTCCTTCTCCATTTTAGATGGATTTCTCTCTATTCTGAGGCTGTGTCCTCTGGTCTTAGACTTCCCTCATCATCGTCTCCAAATCCACTCTATTGAGGCCTTTCAACTTTTGATATGTTTCAAAGAAATCCTTCCTCATTCTTCTGAATGTCATTGAGTACAGGCTCAGATTAATCAAATGCTCTTCATATGATAGCCTTTCAATCCCAGAAACATTTCTGTGAATCTCCTTTGAACCCTCTCCAATGTCAGCACATCCTTTCTCAGATAAAGGGCCCAGAACTGCTCACGATACTCCAAATGAGGCCTCACCAGTGCCTTGCAAACCCTCAACTTTACTTCCTTACTTTTATATTCTAGTCCTCTCAAACTGATTGCTAACATTACATTTGCCTTCCTCACCATCAAATCAAATTGCAAATTAATCTTTAGGGAATGCTGCACAAGGACTCCCAAGTCTCTTCGTTGCTCAGATTTTTGAATTTCTCTCCAATAAGAAAATAGTCAATGCCTTTAATTCTTCTAAATAAAGTACAGGACCATACACTTCCCAACACTATATTCCAACTGCCACTTCTTTGCCCATTCTTCCAGATGGTTAAAGTCCTTCTGTAGCCTCTCTGCTACTACAAAACTGTCTACCCCTCCACCTGTCTCTGTATCATCCGCAAATCTGGCCGCAATTCCACCATCCAAATCATTGACTTATAACATAAAATCAGAATAAGTTTATTACCACTGGCATTTGACGTGAAATTTGTTAACTTAGCAGCAGTTCAAAGCAATACATAATCTAGCAGAGAGAAAAATATAACATTTTTAAAAATAGTAATAAATATAACCATATAACAATTACAGCACAGAAACAGGCCATCTCGGCCCTTCTAGTCCATGCCGAATGCTTACTCTCACCTAGTCCCAACGACCTGCACTCAGCCGATAACCCTCCATTCCTTTCCTGTCCATAAAGCTATCCAATTTCACTTTAAATGACAACATCGAACCTGCCTCAACAACTTCTGTGGGAAGCTCGTTCCACACAGCTCCTACACTTTCTGGGTAAAAAATTTCCCCTTCATGTTACCCCTAAACTTTTGCCCTTTAACTCTCAACTCATGTCCTCTTGTTTGAATCTCCCCTACCCTCAATGGAAAAAGCCTATCCATGTCAACTCTATCTATCCCTCTCATAACTTTAAATACCTCTATCAAGTACCCCCTCAACCTTCTACATTCCAAAGCATAAAGCCCCAACTTGTACAACCTTTATCTGCAACTTGGGTGATGAAACCCAAGTAACATTCTAGTAAATCTTCTCTGTACTCTCTCTATTTTGTTGACATCTTTCCTATAATTCGGTGACCAGAACTGTACACAATACTCCAAATTTGGCCTTACCAATGCCTTGTACAACTTCAACATTACATCCCAACTCCTATACTCGATGCTCTGATTTATAAAGGCCAGCATACCAAAAGCTTTCTTCACCACCCTATCCACATGAGATTCCACCTGCAGGGAACTATGCACCATTATTCCTAGATCCCTTTGTTCTACTGCATTCTTCAATGCCCTACTATTTACCATGTATGTCCTATTTTGATTAGTCCTACCAAAATGTAGCACCTCACATTTATCAGCATTAAACTCCATCTGCCATCTTTCAGCCCACTCTTCTAACTGACCTAAATCTCTCTGCAAGCTTTGAAAACCTACTTCATTATCGACAACGCCACCTATCTTAGTGTCATCTGCATACTTACAAATCCAATTTACCACCCCATCATCCAGATCATTAATGTATATGACAAACAACATTGGACCCAGTACAGATCCCTAAGGCACACCACTAGTCACTGGCCTCCAATCTGACAAACAGTTATCGACCACTACTCTCTGGCATCTCCCATCCAGCCACTGCTGAATCAATTATACTACTTTAATATTAATACCTAATGATTGAACCTTCCTAACTAACCTTCCATGTGGAACCTTGTCAAAGGACTTACCGAAGTCCATGTAGATAACATCCACCGCTTTACCCTTGTCAAATTTCCCAGTAACCTCTTCAAAAAATTCAATAAAATTTGTCAAACATGACCTTCCATGCACAAATCCATGTTGACTGTTCCAAATCAGACCCTGTCTATCCAGATAATTATATATACCATCTCTAAGAATACTTTCCATCAATTTACCCACCACTGACGTCAAACTCACAGGCTGATAATTGCAAGGTTTACTCTTAGAACCCTTTTTAAACAAAGGAACAACATGCGCAATATCCCAATCCTCCAGCACCATCCCCATTTCTAATGACATTTGAAATATTTCTGTCAGAGCCCCTGCTACTTCCAAACTAATTTCCCTCAAGGTCCTAGGGAATATCTCGTCAGGACCCGGAGACTTATGCACTTTTATGTTCCTTAAAAGCGCCAGTACTTCCTCTTCTTTCATCATCATAGTTTCCAGAACTTTCCTACTTGTTTCCCTTACCTTACACAATTCAATATCCTTCTTAGTGAATACCAAAGAAATTGTTCAAAATCTCCCCCATCTCTTTTGGATCCACACATAGCTATCCACTCTGATTCTCTAAGGGACCAATTTTATCCCTCACTATCCTTTTGCTATTAATATAACTGTAGAAACCTTTCAGATTTATTTTCACCTTACTTGCCAAAGCAACCTCATATCTTCTTTTAGCTTTTCTAATTTCTTTAAGATTCTTTTTACATTCTTTATATTCCTCGAGCACCTCATTTACTCCATGCTGCCTATATTTATTGTAGATATCTCTCTTTTTCCGAACCAAGTTTCCAATATCCCTTGAAAACCATGGCTCTCTCAAACTTTTAACCTTTCCTTTCAACCTAACAGGATCAAAGATTCTGTACCCTCAAAATTTCACCTTTCAATGACCTCCATTCTCTATTACATCCTTCCCCTAAAACAATTTGTCCCAATCCATTCCTTCTAAATCCTTTTGCAACCCCTTAAAGTTAGCCTTTCTCCAAACAAAAATCTCAACCCTGGATCCAGACCTATCCTTCTCCTTAATTATATTGAAACTAATGGCATTGTGGTCACTGGACCCGAAGAGCACCAATAAATCAATTACAGTATACATATATTGAGTAGATTTTTTTTTAATGTGCAAAAACAGAAATAAACTGTTTTTAAAAGAAGTGAGGTAGTGTCCAAAGATTCAATGTCCATTTAGGACGGCAGAGGGGAAGAAGCTGTTTCTGAATCGCTGAGTGTGTGCCTTCAGGCTTCTATACCTCCTACCTGATGATAACAGTGAGAAAAGGGCATGCTCTGGGTGCCGGAGGTTTTTAATAATGGAAGCTGGCTTTCTGAGACACTGCTCCCTAAAAATGTCCTGGGTACTTTGTAGGCTAGTACCCAAGATGGAGCTGACTTGATTTACAATCCTCTGCAGATTCTTTCGGTCCTGTGCAGTAGCCTCTCTGTATCAGACAGTGATGCAACCTGTCAGAATGCTTTCCACGGTAAAACTATAGAAGTAAAAAGAAACAGTCCCAACACAATCCCCTGTGGAACATCACTAGTCACTGGCAGGCAGCCAGAAAAGGCTCCCTTTATTGCCACCCTGTCTCCTGCCAATCAGCCAATACTCTATCCATGCCATTATGTTTCCTGTAATACCAAGGGCTTTTAACTGGTTAAGCATCCTTACATGTGGCACCCTTTCAAAGTCCTTCTGAAAATCCACGTGTACGAGATCCACTGATTCTCCTTCATCTATCCTGTTTTATTTTTCTTCAAAGAACTCTAGTACATTTGTCAGGCAAGATTTTTCCTTGAGGAAATCATGCCGACTACAGCTTATTTTATCATGTGCCTCCAAGTATCCCAAAACCACATCCTTAGCAATAGACTCCAACACCTTCCTAACCATTGAAGTCAAGCTAACTGGTCTATAACTTACTTTCACCTGCCTCTCTCCATCCTTGAAGAGTGGAGTGACATTTGCAATTTTCTAGTCTTCCAGAACCATGCCAGAATCCATTGATTTCTGAAAGAATTTTGTTAATGCCTCTACAATCTCTTCTGCCATGTCTTTTAGAACCCTGCAATCTATGTCATATGGTCTTGGTGAGTTAATTATCTTCAGACCTTTCCATTTCCCAAGCACTTTCTCCCTAGTAATGTCAACTTGATACACTTCTTGTCACTCTTGAACTTCCAGTGTACTGCTAGTGTCTTCTATCATGAAAACTGATGCAAAATACTTATTCAGTTCATGCTCCATTTCCTTTTCCCCATTACTACCCTCCAGCATCATTTTCCAATGGTATGATATCTACTCTCACTTTTTTTTTTACACCTTATATATCTGTTAAAACTTTTTGTATTCTCCTTAATATTATTGGCTAGTTTATCTTTGTATTTTTTGTATCTTAATAACTTTTTAGTTCTCTTCTGTTGGTTTTTAAAAGCTTCCCAGTTCTCTAACTTCCCACTAATCTTTGCTCTATTACATGCCTTCTCTTTGGCTTTTATGTTGGCTTTGACTTTTGTCAGCCACGGTTCTGTCATACTGCCTTTAGAATGCTTCTTCATCTTTGGGATCTATCTGTGCTGTGCCTTCTGAATTGCTCCCAGAAATTCCAGCCACTGCTGCTCTGCTGTCATCCCTGCCAGTATTCCCTTCAAATAAATTTTTGCTAGCTCCTCTCTCATATCTCTGTAATAACTTTTACTCCACTGTAATACTAATACATCTGAGTTTAGCTTTTCCTTCTCAAATTGCAGGGTGAATTCTATCATATTATGATCACAGGTCCCGAAGAGTTCCTTTAAGCTCTCTAATCAAATCTGGTTCACTGCACCATGCCCTGCCCAGAATATCTGATACTCTAGTGGGCTCAACCTCGAGCTGCTCTAAATAGCCATCTCAGAGGAATTCTACAAATCCCCCTCTTGAGATCCAGCACCAACCTGATTTTCCTAATCTACCTATATACTGAAATCCTCCATGACCATCGTAATATTGCCCTTTTGATATGCATTTTCTATCTCCAATTGTAATTTGTTGATCACATCTTTGCTATTTTTCACGTGTCTATATATTATTCCCGAGGGTCTTGTTATGCTTGCAGTTTCTTAGCTCTTCTCCAAACTATTCTACACCTTCCGACCTCATGTCACTCTTCCTAATGATTTGATTTCACTTTTACCCACAGAGCCACCTCTGCCTTGCTACCTGTCCTTTCAATAAAATATGTATCCTTGGAGGTTAGGCTCCCAGGACGTTAGCCATGATTCAGTTCTGCCCACAACGTCATACATGCCAAACTGCAAATGTGTTACAAGTTCATCAACATTACTCCGTATACTGCGTGCATTTAAATATAACACCTTCAGTCCTGTATTCATCATTCCATTTGATTTTGTTCCCCTTATATATTGCAACTCATTTCATTCACTGCAATTTTGCCCTATCATCAGCCTCTCCTTGCTAGCAGTCTCACTACATACTGTATCTGTCAGCCTGTATCTCTTTCACCAATCAACTTGCCAGCTCTTTACTTCACCCCACCCCCTCCTAGTTTCACCTATCATCTTGTGTTTCTCTCTGTCCTCCTCCCACCTTTTAGCTCTACTTCTCATCTTTTTTTTCTCCAGTCCTGCTGAAGAGCCTCGGCCTGAAATGTTGACTTTTCCATAGATGCTGCCTGGCCTGCTGAGTTCCTCCGGCATTTTGTGTGTGTCACTACATACTGCCTGTTTGTAAACCAACTAGCCCATCCTCAGCCCTGTCACTGTGGTTCCCATTTCCCTGCTAAATTAGTTCAAATCCTCCCCAACAGCTCTAGCAAACTTGCCCACAAGGATATTGGCACCCCCTCGGTTCAGGTGTAACCTGTCCCTTTTGTATAGTTCTTACCTTCCCCAGAGGGGATCCTCATGATCCAAGCCCTGCCCTCTGTACCAGTTCCTCAGCTGTGCATTCATCTGCCAAATCATCCTATTCTTACCCTCACAGGCAGCAATCCCGAGTTTGCTACCCTGGGGATTGTGCGTTCAGCTTTCTACCCATCTCCCTAAAAAATCTCTTCAGAACCACCTCACCTAGTGCTAGTATGTACCAAGACTTTTGGTTTCTCACCCTCTCCCTTTAGAATGCCATGGACCTGATCGGAGACATCTCTGACCTGGCACCTGGGAAGCAACATATCATCTGGGTGTCTCTATCGCACCCACAGAGCCTTGTCTCCATTCCTCTAACTATGGAATATCTTATCACTATTGAAGTCCTTTTCTCCTCTCTTCTCTTCTGAGCCACAGCACCAGACTCATGTGAGAGACCCAGTCGCTGCAGCTCCCCCTGGTAGGTTGTCCCCCTCAACAGTCTCCAAATTGGTATGCAATCCTTATTATTGAGGGGAATGGCCACATGGATACTCCGAATTGGCTGCACATTTCTCTTCCTTCTGACAGTCACCCAGTTACCAGCCTCCTGCAGCCTAGGAGAGACTACCTCTCTGTAGCTTCAATCTATCTCTCCCTCAGTCTCTGTTATGAGCTGAGGATCGTCCAGCTGTAGCTCCATTTCTTTAGTAGGTTCTCTGAGGAGCTGCAGCTCGGTGGTTATCTGGGAGGCTGGAGGTCTCCTAGAATTCCCACATCTCTCATACAGAACAAATCACAGCTCCTGTGGCTATTCTTACAGCCCTAGCAGATGAGGAATGGAGAATAAAGTGGAAGAAACTATATTTAACAGATACTTACCTCTCCCAAGCCTGATCTCAGCGAAGCTTGACAAGCTAAAACCATTCCAATACTGGCCCACTCACACAATGGCCGCTCTGCTTGCCCCACTTTATTTTTATTTGCCCTTTCTTATGAATCCCATTCACTGATTGGCTGCAGTCTAACTCAAAGCCGCCACGAAGTGCTGCCTTTTCTGAACTTTAGCCACAGACCTAACTGAAACCGTTGCTTCTTCTCATCCTCCTGCTCACTGATTGGGTGCAGTCCAACTCCAAAAATGGCTACAAAACTTTGTCTTTTTAAACTTCAGCTGTGGACTTACATAAATGCAATCATTGCTTCTTCTTGTGCTCCCAATCACTGATTGGGCTCAGTCCAATTCCAAAAACTGTTACGCAGCTTTGTCTTTTTAAACTTTAGCTGCAGACATAAACAAAATTGCTGCAGCTTCTTGTGCTTCCACTCACTGATTGGGTGCAGTCCAACTCCAAAAATTGCCACAAAACATTTCTTTTTTAAACTTCAGCTGTGGAACTATGTAAATGATATCACTGCTTCTTGTGCTCCCAATCACTGATTGGGTGCAGTCATGACCTCGGGAGAGTCAGTACCCGCAAAATCTCTTGTGTTTTTGACCATAGAATATGCAATTTGCTATTTAGTACTCAAATAAACAGAATTTCTTCACCTAGAAAGTGGCAACTCTACAATAGTTACCACAGTATGTTGTGGATGTCACATCACTGAACAGCCAAGGAAGATGTAGCCAGATTAAGAAATATGGTGAGATGAATAGTAGAGTGGACTGAACAGCCTACATCTTCTCTGTTTTTATGGAGGGAAATAAAGAATCATGTTAGACATAAATGATTGAAGGCATTAGTAGCAATTATGGTTAGCCAAATACCCCCCAAGTTAGCCTCCCTATTGAAAAATATCGTGGTGCTCCGAGGGTATGGTTGATAGTTCACCCTGGTATTGCTAGTGATCAGCACTACTTATTGTTCTTGTTTTTAAAATGTGTTCATGGTGTGCATCTTCAGCAGAATTATGGTGAGATGTTCAAGTTCAGTTATTGTTACATTTTAGCTCAGGTTACACAGTTGTTCGCTTGTGTGTTTGTGTGTCACTCTGACTGTAACCGAGGTGTGTAATAATCACCTCCCCCACCTGTATGTGACTGAATTAGTTCTCACCGAGCTATTGAGCTCTGTTATTGTGCTTGTCGTAATAAAAATTGCATTTGAGATAAAGAAGCTTTCCTCATCTGTCATCATGGACCCAATGCTTGCTACAATATCATTGCCGAACCTTTACCCAGAATTCACTTCCTTGTCCAATCCCTGTTCCCTCTGATACCCTTTTGAAGTCTAGAAATCTATTATTTTCAACAGTGAGTGAGTATCCACTGCCTTCGAAATGGACTTCCAAAGATATATAGCTTGCTGCAGAGAAATTTCACCACTCAATCTTATATGGTGTTACGTACCCCGTAACTGGGTTGCCAAACCAGCAGAAATGGACCACTTGGTTGGAGTCTGGATTACTGGAACTAAGGAAGTTTTATTAAAGAAATAAGTAACAGTACTCTAATCGCAAGGATATAAATGCAACAGGTTAGCAATGATAAAACACACGTACACAGAACTAGGGTAATAGGAATCAAACAAGTATCACAGTCTAGGGATAAAATGATCAGTCTCAAGTGAAGCAGAGTTCAGTTCAGCTTAGTACAGTTCACAGCAATTGCTGTTGTGCTGTTAGAGAGAGATAGAGAGTGAATGCAAATTTCAATTCAACAGACCTTTGATGTTCCTCGCAGTTAGCTTTCGGGCGAGCCCTTTTAATGTCTTCTGTGGTCACCGACTGCAACCCCTCCGTTCCGGATACGATAGTTCTTCCGCAGTGAACCCGGCACCCAGGCAAGGGCGGACACACACACGGTTCCCGCCGATCGTACCTTTTCACCCTGTGTGTCTACGGTAGGTCCCACGACCAGACCTCCAAAACTCCCACCAACTTGTGGGGGCACACCGCACTTCCAGGGTCTCGTTATCTCATGGTGTCTGTCTTGCCTTAGCGAACCTGTTCCTTTTATCCCCCTGCTGGGGTATCGCCTGTCCATCAAACTTCAAACAGTTCAGGTTCAAAGCAACCGGTCTGTCAATACTCGGAACTGTGTCACTTTTCGTTAATCTCTCTCCTCTCTCATTAACATTTTGAACGCTTCTCCCCTTTGTCTCTCTTATCTCTCTCATCAGCATCAACCTTCTGATAACTTGGTTTTTCGTCACAATGGCAATCTCTGTCTTGGGATTCTCTCCCCACATATACTCTCCACAATTAAGAACTACTCTTTCAATGTATTCCATCAATCCCTTGCAGAATCTTGTGCATCTGAATAAAAGCACATTTCATTCTTTTAATCCATGTGCAATGGTTAGTTTACTCTCTCTCAAAACAAGTCTTACTTCCTTTTTCTTTTTCAATCTTTTCATTAGTTGCACAAAATATAAACATGACAAAGTAGTAATACAAAGCTATTGGGAATACATTGTTATAATTAACATGAGTAATTATAAAACTAAAAAATTAATTGACAAAACTCCCAGTCATAAAGGATACCAATGGATAATACAGAACAAAAAGAAATAATTAGACAAAAATCATGAAAAAGGAAAAAAAAATAACCCTCCCCCCCAAAAAAAACTGATCTAAACAGAATTAATCAACTAAACTAAAAAGACCTGGGCTGTTTTAACATCATAAAAAATGGGAGAAAAGAAAACCTTAGTGTTGACGACTCCGTTCCTCTCAACCAACATTACAGAGAAGTAAAATAAGCAACACACATCAAAGTTACTGGTGAATGCAGCAGGCCAACACCAGCGTTCACCAGCAACTTTGATGTGTGTTGCTTGAATTTCCAGCACCTGCAGAATTCCTGTTGTTTGAGAAGTAAAATAAGTTTGGAAATGGTCAAATTACATCATATGAAAATGCTGAATAAATGGCCTCCAAGTCTTTTCAAATTTAATGGAAGGGTCATAAACTACACTTCCATTTTTCCCCCCAAATTTAAACACAACAGAGTTTGTAAGAACCAGTGAAATATAGTCTTGCTTCCTAAATACCTAACAATCCGTTCAAGGACCCTACAATGAAATGACCTATCAAGTGTATCCTTCTCAGTTTAGGACCATAACTGCATACAATATATCAAATAACATCTTACAAATCATACTATCAATTCCAGTAAAACTTAATGTACTTTATGTTCCAAAAAACCTTGCAATAAAAGGCTTGCTTCCTGCTTGTTGTACCTGCAAGTTTACTTACTGCATCTCTATATTACATTGTGTTCTATTTATTATAAATTACTATGATTGCACATTGCATATTTGGATGGAGACAAAAGATTTTTACTCCTCATGTATGTGAAGGATGTAAGAAATAAAGCCAATTCAATTCTTACGTGCACAGTTATGATCAGAAAAATGAGCATGTTTTTAAAAGATCTTCAGACCTGAGACAGAATAGAAGCTAAAAGCTTATAATTAGGTGAGACAATTGCTAAAAGGCTCCAGAAAGTATGTCCTTCGGTTTCAAGTTCTTTGTGCTTACTCAAAGCATATTGCAATGAACCAGAGAAGGTGGAATGTTCTCTGGTAATGAGTTCATACAATTATAAGAACAGGCATAAACCTATCACTGTGTTCAACATTGGGTTGATTGACAAGAAATTTGGACAAAGTTATAAGAAATGTGAGTCAAGACCATGCAGATGGGTTTTACAACCTACAGAAAATGCTGGGGGGATCTCTGCAATCAGGAAGCATCCATGGATAGATGCTGCTTGACCTGTTGAGTTCCTCCAGCATTTTGTTTGTGTTACTCTGAATCTTCAGCATTTTGAATGTGAATCAAAGCAACACACAAAATTCCAGAGGAACTCAGCAGGCCAGGCAGCATTTATGGAAAAGAGTAAACAGTCAAAGTTTTGGGCTGAGATCCTTCATCAGGAATGGAGAAAAAAGTTAAGTAGTCAGAGTAAGAAGGTGGGGGAAATGGAGGAAGAAATACAAGATAGTTGGTGATGGGGAGACTGTGTGGGAGTGGATGTGAGGAGTGAAGTAATGAGCTGGGAAGTTAACTAGTGGAAGATAAAGGACTGGAGAGAAGAAATCTGATAGGACAAGACGGAAGGCCATGAAAGAAAGGAAAGGGATAGGAGCACTAGAAAGAGGTGATGGGCAGGTAAGGATATAAGGTGAGAGGGAAATGGGAATTCTCCTTATGTTTGTATGAAAAATTCACTTATCTTCATCATGCTGTATGTGTGTGTGTATAGTTCTCAATCCAACAACACCTCAATTTCAAACTGTCACACTTGCTTTCAAAACACTACAGGTCCATACGCACTGCTTCCAAAATACTTTCCAGTCAAACAACATTTTGTGGTATTTCTACCCTATGTTCTGGCTTGGATATATACCAGTTTTTAAGCAGCTAATGTGAGCCTTTGACTATTAATGTCTGAAGATCAGAAAATCTTTCCTTATTTTTTTTCTGCCTCATTACCTCATCTTGTTCCATTAAGATGAATCTTTAACAGCCTTTTCCAATTGTCTTAATTTCTCCAGATGCCTTCATCTCAAATATTATTTTTTAATATCCCTTTGACATTGTACCAGATCACTACTTCGAAATAAATGCAAGTTTTTGTTGCATATGCCGAGGGGAAGAAACTGACAAGCTGTAAACAATATAACATGATGGGGTAAATCAAGGCTTAGGGTCAGAAGAACACATTGGAGAATAGAGTGGTATCGCACTGACAGAGGGGTAGAGGGATTTAGGTGGAGAGAGAACATGCCTCCTTATAGTAATGCAAGTTTAAGTTAGTGACAATGACTACTCAATGTCATAAGTAAACAAAGATCAGTTTTATTTGTCACAAGCACATAGAAACATCAAAACTTGCAGCAAAATGTATCGTTTGTGTCAATTCAGATCTGCGAAGATTATACTGGGAGCAGCCTGGAAGTTGCCATGCATCCTGTGCCAACATAGCATGCCCACAACTAACCATAACTGTACAGCTTTGGAATGTGGGAGGAAACAGGAGCTTGCTGGGGAAATCCACATGGTAATGGGGAAAAGAAAAACTTCTTGCGGACAGCAGTGGGTACTTAAATAAACTGAAAGACTGAGTGAATACAGCATTGTGATCTCAAACATCATATGCTAGTAATGCACCTAGTATATGTTATCCTCAAATTAAGCAATCCACTTAAATTAACAAAATAATCTTGTCCTATTAAAATAAATAGTTGTGTATTCTTCTCCAGCTAAACTACTGAACATTGTAAATGAACTCCTCATACTGGCAGTGACGAATAACCTCACATGCAGAGTATGGGGCATTTTATACCATGAGCCTAATGCTGCAAAATTACCCAAATCATTACATTTAGGACTCTATAAACAATATAAGCAGGGAGAGAGCAAACTTTCACAAACTGCATCAAAGCAATGAAAGAAAACAGCAGCAAACTAATGAACTCTAATAACGGAGTCCAGTTTCTACTGGGTGAAGGCCAGAATTAATTACAATGCAATCCAAATTAGCAATCTTGCTTGGACAGGAAATAAGGATGGCAGATGCAGAGAATCAAAACACCCACAATGGGGTATGGTATTGAGAGGAAGCTGGTCTTCTTCCAAGTAGATTGTGGGGTGATTTGTGACCGTGTTTGTTTAGGGCGAAGTGTAGTTCGACATTTTTCAGCCTGAGCTTCATTGGTGCTCAGCTAGTATGTAATTGTAATGCTGCTTCATCACTCTGATTACCTGCTTATAAATCACTGGACTCACTGATGTATTGTAAGAGATTGCCAGAATGAGGGTATTTTTCTGCACTAATAGCTGCACAATATTTTTATGAATGTTAAATTTTCAAGAAAGAAAACATTAACCACTTTAAGGAAAGAAAAATATTACCTCCATTACAGCACACCTCTTTTGCACTGTTTCCAGGGAGCTCCAAGGTTTTTATTAGTGCTGAGACTGTTATTTCCTACACAGTTTCTGCTCTACATTATGCATTCATACCCAAGGTCAGTACTCCATCAAAAAGTTAGTTCCCTCTGAAAAAAATGTTTTGTTTGAAATTAGAAGAGTCAAGGAGAATGTAACCTAGTTCATGAATGTGTAATGAAATAAATAAAGTCCTCTAACATGTTTAAATTCTGCACAGTGAATGTTTTGACTTATGCGATAGCTTATCAAGATAGAATGGAAAGGCTTGTATTATTTATAAGTAGTCAAGTTTACATGATCTATGCTCAACAAGATCCCATAAACAACAGTATGAAAATGATCAGCATTTTGTTTTATCTGATGCTTATTGAGGAATAAATAACACTAGAAACATGTTCCTTCAGTCCCATGGAGAGATCATTCAAGTCTCTGAAAGATGATATTCTTGTATCACTCTTGTACAAGAGTACCAGCCAAGACCTGCATCCAAGAGTAGAACACAAATCTTCAGATACTTTGCTGAGGATGCCAACCAAATATGAAACTGTGACTTCAAGTTTTCTCCTCAAACAAAAGCAGCAAATTATTTGACCACACCAGAAAAAAACTGCTTATCCCTAACTGTATTTGAACTGAATAGCTTACCAATCTATTTCAGGGAATGATCAAGAGTGAATGCGGAGAGAATGTTTCCTATAGTCAGGGAGTCTAGAACCAGAGAACATAACCTCAGAATAGAGGGGTGTCCTTTTAGAAAAGAGATGAGGAGAAATTTCTTTAGCCAAAATGTATTGAATCTGTGGAATTTGTTGCCGCAGGTGGCTGTGGAGGCCAAGTCGTTGAGTGTATTGATGTCAGAGGTTGATAGATCCTTGATTAGACAGCATTTGAAGGGATACAGGGAGAAGGCAGGAGCTTTGGCTGAGAGGGAAGATGGACTGGCCATGATGGAATGCTGAGCTGACTTGATGTGCCAATGGCCTAATTCTGCTCCTGTATCTTCTGGTCTAATGGTCTAATATTGCCAGGTTGAAGTCACACTCAGACAAACAGGTTAAAAATAGCAGGCTTTCTTTCCAAGGACATCAGCACATCCAAAGAACTTCTAAGATGGCCCAATATTTTATGGTTACCTTCATGAATACAAGCTTTTTCATTGGAAGTTTAACTGATTAAATCAGTAACCTTAAACTCCCCAGCTATGATGATAGAATTGACCTCTTATCTCCAGACTGATAGGCTGGAGATATTGCTAGCTAATTCCCACAACTATTAAGGTGCCACAACCATTAGAGAAAGATATCAAGCATAGTAATATCTTTAAATCACCATAGCAGTCAATCTAAGTACCATTATTTTATCATTAACCATCTTTATAGAACTGATCATCATCTTAATAGGCAGCAATATGCAAAAAGCCATTTTCCCCTCAATGACCAAAGTTAGAATCATCTCGATTAAAATGTAGGCTTATATTGTCATTCTGATCAACAGAATGGGATGGCACAGTAGTGTAGTGGTTAGCATAATTCTTTACAGTACCAACGACCCGGGTTCAACTCCCGTTTATATCTGTAAGGAGTTTGTATGTTCTTCTTGTGACTGCATGGGTTTCCTCTGGGTGTTCTGGTTTCCTCCCACACTCCAAGAGCGTACCAGTTGGTAAGTTAATAGGTCACTGTCCATCGTACTGTAATAAGACTTGGGTTAAATCTGGGGTTGTTGGGTAGCACAGCTTGAAGGGCCAGAAGGGCCAATCCTGCACTGTATTTCAATAATATAATAAATTGTTACAACAATCAACGATCTGCATTACTGGCATAGATATGTTAAATTTATAACCAAAGTTAAATTTAAATTAACCTTAGCCCAGATGTCTGGATCATTAGTCTGGTAATCTATGACAGAAATATTGTCAAACTATAGCAATTAGTGTTAAACTCTGGCCTATATTTTACAAATATGACAACAGAGGTATTGTTAACATTTGCATCCATGCCCTTAACACTGACAACACCAGAGGGAGTTTGCACAGGTACTCTCAGTGGCCACATTATTAGCTACTCTGTGGCCACCGAGTGTATGTTTGTGGTGGTCTGCTGCTGTAGCCCAGCCACATCAACGTGTTGTACGTTCAGATGCTCCCTGCACACCACTGTTCTAATGCATGATTATGAGTTACTGTCATCTTCCTGTCAGCTTGAAAACAGTCTGGCCATTCTCCTCTTACCTCTCTCATTAACAAGGTGTTTTCACCCATAGAATTGTCATGCACCCGATATTTTTTGCAACATTTCCCTGGAGAAAGTGGTGTGTGAAAATCCCAGCAAATCAGCAGTTTTTGAGATACTGTACTCAAACCACTGTGGCACCAACAATCACTTAACAGACAAAGTCACTTTGATCACATTTCTTCCCCATTCTAATGTTTGATCTGAACATCAACTGAACCTCTTGCTCATGCCTATTGCTTTTAATGCATTGAATTGCTGCCACATGATTGGCTGATTAAGATATTTGCATTAACAAGCAGGTCTACAAGTGTACCTAATAAAGTGACCACTGAGTGTACAGTTAAACAGATATCTGGAAACACTATATCTGTTTATGATCCTTTAGAATTCATTGAATAGGCAAGCGTTTCAATTCTTCCATTGTAATTGCTGTAAATCCTGGACTGGCAAATGAAATGCAACCAAGTTTTTAAAACTATATTAAGCCACAATTACTGTGGAACTTGGCTTTGAGAAACTTTGTTCATATAGAGTTTGAATTTTACAAAATGTATTGCAAATTCCCATGCTGTTCAAATAACTTAGTGATTTTGATTTGAAACTGATTGTTTTAATGATATTTCGACTTCGATCTCAATCTTATACATAATTCCTAACTTATTGTTACTTCTGTTAAATGTATGTAAATTTAGTTAAATACCAGACCTAGTCCAATTTCCTGGTTTGCCATCTGCTGCACACCTCAAAATGGTTTGTTCACATAGTTTATTGACATCGCTATTGCTTAATGCTATGGATTCTTTAGAACGATACCTGACACCATTATTGGGAAGGGGAAGTGTGTGTCATTACAGACAACTTCCTCCAATCTCAACGGCATTTGCCATCATGTTGCTGCTGATTGTATAGCCAGAGTTGCTAGGTGTACCTTGGATAAATTTCAATGTTCAAAGTAAAATTTATTATCAAAGCACATATACAATCCTGAGATTCATTTTCTCGCAAGTACACTCAATAAATCCAATAACCATAATAAAATCAATCAAAGGCTGCACCTACAGGGCAGATCACCAGTGTGCAAATACAAAAAGAAAAAAAGTTGTAATTGTAATACTAATAATAAGGCTTTGGAGGAGGAGAAGATGGTGGCACGACACTGCTTGCGAGGCCACTCCGGTGAGTGATATCTGTAATCTGTCAAGCAGGGTGCTGTGCACAATCCTGATTTGATGGAGACAGACATGAGAGAACAGAGGAACATCTGGAGAAACTTCTGAAATGCCTTCTTCGCTGCTGCTGTTACTGTGTGATCCAGAATCTCCAGAGGGGAAGGCCCCGAATCCTTGGCTTGCTTGTTGCTCGGCCTGCCGGGACGGGGTCGAAGCGCTCGGCAGAGATGGTGCTCAGTGCTCGATGTTCGATGTCAAAGGGCTGGTCGGAGGCTCGAAGTTTTCGGACGGACTCAGTCAGCTGTGGTCAGGTGCTTCCAATGCATCGACAGTTGTCGGTGCCTGGAGGTTTATGGCAGAGAGAGTTTCTCCCTTCTGCTGCCTGCTATAGGGGACTATCAGGAGTCGATCTGAACTTAGACTTTTTTTTTATAAAAACTGTTCCCATGGTCTGCCCTTTATCAAATTATGATATTGCTTTGCACTGCTGTAACTATATGTTATAATTATTTGGTCTTGTCAGTGTTAGTCTTTGGTTTGTCTTGTTTTTTTTGTGATATCACTCTGGAGGAACATTGTATCATTTCTTAATGCATGCATGAATTTCTAAATGACAACAAACAAGGAATGAGTGTCCTCACAATCTAATCTAAAAAAAACCTAAAGACCATGGCAATACTAGAAACATAGAAACACAGAAAATCTACAACACAATGTAGGCCCTTTGTCCCACAATACTGTGCCGAACATGTACGTATTTTAGAAATTACCAAGAGTTATGCATAGCCCTCTACTTTTTTAAGCACCATGTACTTATCCAGGAATCTCTTAAAAGACCCCATCATATCTGCCTCCACCACCATTGCTGGCAGCCCATTCCACACACTTACCACTCTGTATAAAAAAATTACCCCTGACATCTCCATTGAACCTACTTCCAAGCACCTTAAAACTGTGCCCTCTCGTGTTAGCCATTGTAGCTGTGGCAAAATGCCTCTGACTATCTACACCAGGGATCCCCACCTTTTTCGCACTACGGACCGGTTTCAAATTGACAATATTCTTGTGGACCGGCTGACCGGGGGTGGGGGGGGTGGGTAGGATTGTCAACGGACAAGAGTAGCAGTCAAGTGCGCTGGGTTTACCCCGAGAAAGACTACAATGACCATGAAGCCTTGCGCAGGCACCAGCACGCATGCATGTACGGTTTTTTTCTACAAATCGTTTTTGGTGAATCTGTTCGGGGGGAGGGGGGTGTTAATCACATCTGGAATATCGGTAGCAAGTTGCTAATATACTCAATTTCCTTTCTAAAAGGGTTTACCTAACAAATCTAATATTAAACACAGCGTATATTTTCCTCGCATGAATATAGTGATAAGTCAATTATCAGGGGAGCTTGAAGTAAGTGTTGAACGAACTTCCAGTAGAAGTGGTAGAGGCAGGTTCAATATTATCATTTAAAGTTGGATAGCTATATGGACAGAAAAGGAATGGAGGGTTATGGGCTGAGTGCAGGTCGGTGGGACTAGGTGAGAGTAGCGTTCAGCACGGACTAGAAGGGCCGAGATAGTCTGTTTCCGTGCTGTAATTGTTATATGGTTATACAAGTCAATAGCATCATAACATTTTAAGTAACGTTTGGATATTAAACACGCAGCACATATTTTCCTCGTATGAACATATAAAATCATTGCAACACACCAATATCGCTGAATCAGTGGGAGCCCTGGGCTTGTTTTCCTGCAACAAGACAGTCCTATCGAGGGGTGATGCGAGACAGCGATACTCGAAGGGGGTTCCTCATGTCCAATCTATTCTGCAATTTAGTTTTCGTTGCATTCATTGCAGAGATATGTTGGAAATGGAAGCAACGTTTTCAGTGCCTTCATGGCTATCTCAGGATATTTAGCCTTGACTTTGATCCGGAATACCGGCAGAGATGTTTGGTCAAACATACTTTCCAGCCCTCCATCATTTGCAAGCTTGAGGAGTTGATCTCCTTCCTGTGCTGACATGGATGACGCACGGGTATTGACCTCGCATGCGTTCAAGCTTAACAGTGGACATGACAGGGAATGAAGAAAGATGCAGCTGACTCCTATCGCCAAATCATATCGCTTCCTCGCGGCCTGGTAGCTCATGCTTTGCGGCCCGGTAGTTGGGGACCGCTGATCTACACGATCAATGCCTCTCAACATCTTATACACCTCTATCAGGTCACCTCTCATCCTCCGCCACTCCAAGGAGAAAAAGCTGAGTTCGCTCAACCTGTTCTTGCATAGTAAGGAAGTTTTTTTTATATAGACCACTCAATAGTAACAAGGACATCGAGGAGCAGATAGGGAGACAGATTCTGGAAAGGTGTAATAATAACAGGGTTCTCGTGGTGGGAGATTTTAATTTCCCAAATATTGATTGGCATCTCCCTAGTGCAAGGGGTTTAGATGGGGTAGAGTTTGTTAGGTGTATTCAGGAAGGTTTCTTGCCACAATATGTAGATAAGCCTACAAGAGGAGAGGTTGTATTTGATTTGGTATTGGGAAGTGAACCTGGTCAGGTGTCAGGTCTCAGTGGGGGAGCATTTTGGAGATAGTGATCACTTTATCTCCCTTACCATAACATTGGAGAGGGTAGGAACAGACAAGTTAGGAAATGTTTAATTGGAGTAAGGGGAAATATAAGGCTATTAGGCAGGAACTTGGAAGCATAAGTTGGGAACAGATGTTCTCAGGGAAATGTACGACAGAAATGTGGCAAAAGTTAAGGGGATATCTGTGTGGAGTTCTGTATAGGTATGTTCTAATGAGACAGGGAAAGGATAGTAGGGTATAGGAACCATGGTGTACAAAGGCTGTTGAAAATCTAGTCAAGAAAAGAAAAGCTCAAAGATTCAAAAGACTAGGTAAATGATAGAGATTTAGAAGATCATAAAGCTAGCAAGAAGGAGCTTCAGAATGAAATTAGGAAAGCCAGAAGGAGCCATGAGAAGGCTTTGGTGAGCAGGATTAAGGAAAACCCCAAGGAATTCTACAAGTTTGTGAAGAGCAAGAGGATACAACATGAGAGAATAGGACCAATCAAGTGTGACAGTGGAAAAGTGTGTATGGAACCGGAGGAGATAGTTGAGGTACTTAATAAATACTTTGCTTCAGTATTCACTATGGAAATGGATCTTGGCAGTTGTAGGGATGACTTACAGCAGATTGAAAAGCTTGAGCATATAGACAATAAGAAAAACAGGATGTGCTGGAGTTTTTGTAAAACATCAATTTGGATAAGTCTCTGGGACCAGATGAGATGTACCCCAGGCTACTGTGGGAGGCGAAGGAGGAGATTGCTGAGCTTCTGGCAATGATCTTTGCATCATCAATGGGGACGGGAAGGGTTTTGGAGGATTGGAGAGTTGCAGATGTTGTTCTCTTATTCAAGAAAGGGAGTAGAGATAGCCCAGGAAATTATAGGCCTGTGAGTCTTACTTCAGTGGTTGGTAAGTTGACAGAAAATATCTTGAAAGGCAAGATTTATGAACATTTGGAGAGGCATAATATGATTAGGAATAGTCAGCATGGCTTTGTCAAAGGCAGGTCATGCCTTCTGAGCCTGATAGAATTTTGAGGATGTGACTAAACACGTTGATGAAGATAGAGCAGTAGATGTAGTATATATGTATTTCAGAAAGGCATTTGATAAGGTACCCAATGTAATGCTTATTGAGAAAGTATGGGGGCATGGGATCTATGGGGACCTTGCTTTGTGGATCCAGAATATGCTTGCCCACAGAAGGCAAAGAGTGGTTGTAGATGGGTCATATTCTGGATGGAAGTCAGTGACCTGTGGTATGCCTCAGGGATCTGTTCTGGGACCAATTCTCTTCATGATTTTTATAAATGACCTGGGTGAGGAAGTGAAGGGATGGGTTAGTAAATTTGCTGATGACATAAAGGTTGGATGTGTTTCGATAGTGTGGAGGGTTGTTTGTAGCAGGACATCGATAGGATGCAAAACTGGGCTAAGAAGTGGCAGATGGAGTTCAACCCAGATAAGTGTGAGGTGGTTCATTTTTGTAGGTCAAATATAACATGGCAGAATATAACATTAAAGGTAAGAATCTTGGCAGTGTGGAGGATCAGAGGGATATTCAGGTCCGAGTCCATAGGACACTCAATGCTGCCGCTCAGGTTGACTGTGGTTAAGAAAGCATATGGCGCATCGGCCTTCATTAACCGTGGGATTGAGTTTGAGCTGAGAGGCAATATTACAGCTATATAAGACCCTGGTCAGACCCCACTAGGAGTTCTGTGCTCAGTGCTGGTCACATTACTACAAGGATGTGTAAACTATAGAAAAGGTGCAGAAGAGATTTGCAAGTATGTAGACTGGATTAGGGAGCATGCCTTATGAGAATAGGTTGAGTGAACTCGGCCTTTTCTCCTTCGAGCGATAGAGAATGAGAGGTGACCTGATAGAGGTTTATAAGATGATGGGAGGCATTGACCATGTGGATAGTCCGAGGCTGTTTCCCAGGACTGAAATTTCTAACACAAGAGGGCACAGTTTTAAGGTGCTTGGAAGTCGGTACAGAGGAGATGTTAAGGGTAAGTTTTTTTTTACTACACAGAATGGTGAGTGCATGGAATAGGCTGCAGGTGACGGTGGTGGAGGCAGATACAATAGGGTCTTATAAGAGACTCCTGGATAGGCACATACAGCTTTGAAAAATAGATGGCTATGGGTAACCCTAGGTAATTTCTAAAGTGGGAGCATATTTGGCAGAGCATTGTGGGCCGAAGGGCCTGTATTGTGCTGTAGGTTTTCTATGTTTCTAGGAGTCCTTGAAAGTGAGTCTATATGTTGTGGAAACAGCTCAATGATATAGCAAGTGAAGATGAATGAAGTTAGGGATTAGCAAGTCTTTGGTGAATTTATCCCTGAAAAGACTGGATTTAACTTTAATGCTCTGTCCCTTGCACTTCACCTCTGTATACTTACTTTGTACCTAAACTAGCAAATGTTTGTGTTTCCCTGAATATCTCAATTTGATGACCCCCTTAATCCTCCATGCTAAAAGAAAAACAAATGCAATTGTGATACAGATATGTTCCACATATGTTTGTGTTGGGTTCTGCATCTTTGCTCCCTAATTGCTCTCATCTGTCAATATGGCTGCGACTTTAAGTTACTTTTATTATGAATCATGTTTATGCCACAAAAATTAATTGGAAGGAACAAAAAATATGAAGCAGAATTCAAAAGGATAATTTTAAAAGGAAACTCAGAATAGAGCAATCAAAAGCCTTCAATAACAAGTGTTTCCAAGAAGACTGCACCTCACAGAAATTATCCCTCTTATTGCATGGATTTTTCCCTCACTTTTCAAACATACAGTATCTCTGCTATAATACACATACAAGTCACAATCAAAGTTTTTCACATATCCTATCGATTACTTATAATTTTAAACATTCGATTTGCTTTTCATAACAAAGAAACCTTTATTTCCTTTCACCAAAGTAATCATGGAGTTTTTTTTTAAGCTCATGCAGATCAAAATTCTAGTTTGCAAAAACATGCAAAATATTAAATATCCTATTTGGCTTTATACAGATATCTTCCTCATCATAAAAGACTGTTTATTTCCATCTCCATAGCATTGTTCCAAAATGTGTTAATCTCACCATTAGCTGTGGCTTACAGGGAATTTCAACCAAGCCAACATGGATAAGACTCTGAACAGCTACCATCATCGTATCACCCATGGAACCACTTATACCACTATCAAGAATGTTTTCTGTGTCATCACACCCCACACTTTGGGAAGTCTGGTCACCTAGCCATACATCTAATTTCATTGTATATGCAGAGACTGAAGTGTGTTGTGCATGTGGCCAAATGATTAAGGTGTCCATCTAGTGATCCGAAGGTCGCTAGTTCGAACCTTAGCTGTGGCAGCATATTTGTGTCCTTGAGCAAGGCACTTAACCACACATTGCTCTAGTGTGTGTGAGGAGTGAGGCCCCACACAGACTTCCAATCTAAGGCATGAAAATGCTCGACACAGGCCTCTCATGGTCTGAGTTGACGCTCCCTCCCCACAACACCACTGCAACACCTATGGTGAAGACTGAGTAGACATGGTGAAGGAAGGCAGAAGAGAGCTTACAGGACTGCTTAGAGCCAATGGGCTGGACAATATTCAAAGATTTATCTTCAAATCTGAATGAATACACCACAGTTGTCACCAACTTCATCAAGACCTGTCTGAAAGAATGTGTGCCTTCACGAACATGGCATACCCAACCCAAAAGCTGTGATTCATAGCCTGCTGAGGGCTAGATCTATGGCATTCAAGACTGGTGATGCATAACTATACAAGTCCAGGTACAATCTACGGAATACTATTTTAAGAGTGAAAATAACAATTCTGATTGAGGTTAGAAACAAAATCAGATGCAGGACAGGTCTAGCAGGGTTTTCAGGCTATTGCTTCCTACAAAGCAAAACCTAATATTATGAATAGCTGAGGTATAAGAGTCATCCCTTGTAATAATGATCAATGAGGAACAGAGGGAATCTGTAATTACCAGCAAGTACCCTTACTGACTCAAAGGAAGAACACATGAACTTGCACAACCAAATACATGTGTGTACACCTATTAAGTTTTCATGGACTTCTATGAACAGTCAAAGAACAGAAAACATAATAGCAGTTAAAAAGAAGTTTCTGTTTTTGGCCACATTTTCCTCAGTCCTGTTTTGAATCTCCTCATCTGTGGGGTCCTCCTCATCCATGATAGTTGTTTCCTGGAGAGTTATCTCTGCAATCTATGTGAAAACCTTTGCTTTTATTTTCAATTCATATCAATTCAGATATTGCATTCCAGTGTCATTTGCTATTGGTCATGTGTCATTTTATTAGCTCAGTTCCAAGCCAGCATCCATTTATTGCTCTCTTCCTAGCAAATGACAATTGGTAATTTATGGCTCTTTGTTCTCAATCTGCAACCAGCTTAGATCATGCAGAACAGACACAGACCAATAAAAGTCAAAAACCTGCATGTGATATCCAATCAAAGTACAGCTCGCAAATAGTTTTGTATTTGGAAATTATCCCTAGTATAGCAGATTACCCGAGACATCATTGTCTCATGTCTCCAAGGGGAAATCCACTGAGTTTTCCCAGATGAGATGACATCTTGATAAATCTGTCCCTTTCCCAATGATTCAAAACAATAGCAATAGTGGGTTACTTAAGAATACCCAAATCTGCTCATGATAATTATCCACATTGTGAACTCTTTATGAAGACTAAATTATTTCCATGTCAGGGAATATGAGATATCAGACTGACATACAACCTTCCTTTGCCATCATCACATGTACCCAGTACTCATTTGGTTAGTATAAAACTTCTAATATGACACAAGGGGACTTTTCCACAACCCCTTGTTATAGTTGTTCATCTGATACCCAATTTGGTACTTGATATCTATCAAGTTGCAATAAGTCTGTGCCAATCATGGTGAGTAACCAACTAGTGTATGTAGCACAGATTTCAGATTTATGCGTTTCTTCAGATGTACGGTCTATGCAATTAGTTACCAAATTTATAGCATCTTCAAGGGGCCTGAGAAATTTAATTGAATCCACTATTACCTGTGAGACACTAACCAATGTGATTAGTCTGTATCTGATTCCAATAATTTTCTTCAGTGGGACCCCCAGCTTCTAGACTATTTTCAGGTTTTTCCAATATTTGATAGATTTCAATGAGACCCTCCCCACCTGCCCCATTCATCTAAACTGCAGTGAGTACAGGCCTACAGCCATCAAATGATCCTCATGTTATCTCTTTTATTCCTGGAATCTTTCTCATGATCCTCATCTGAACCTATGTCAGTATATCTTTTCTTTGAGCCCAAAACTGTTCTCAATACCCCCAAGTGCAGTCTGACCAAGGCCTTATAGTCTCAGCATCACATCCTTGCTCTTATATTCTAATCTTGTCAAAATGGATTCCAGCATTGCATTTGCCTTCCTTACCACAAGCACAACCTGTAAGTCAACTTTGAGAATCCTTCATGAAGACTCCCAGACCTTCTGCTCCTCTGATTTTTGAATTGCCTCCCCCGTTTAGAAAATAGTCAAGTCAAAATTTATAAAGCACATTTTAAAAACAACCCATGATGACCAAAGTGCTGTACAAACCATAACAGGTAGCTAAAATCACAAATATTAGAAACAGATATAAACAAGGCACACAGCTTATAGGCACAAAATAAACAACACGAGCCTAGGCACAAGCCAAAAATCAGCCACATCAGGAAGATTCAAACTCTAGTGAATAAAGGTAAGTTTTGAGCCTGGACTTTAAAGAGTCAATGGAGGGGGAAGATCTGATAGAGAGGGGAATGCTGTTCCACAGTCTAGAGGCTACAACAGCAAAGGCGAGGTCACCCCGAACTTAAATTTAGATTGCGAGACAGTCAGGAGTCCCAGGTCAGCCGAACTGAGGGATCTGCAAGTAGAATAAGGGGTTAGAAGGTCTGCGATATAGGAGGGGGCCAGCCCATTTAGGGCTTTATAAACAAACAAGAGAACCTTAAGATCGATTCTAAACCGTACTGGTAGTCAGTGGAAAGAGGCCAGGATAGACGTAGCATACATCAAAGTTGCTGGTGAACGCAGCAGGCCAAGCAGCATCTATAGGAAGAGGCGCAGTCGATGTTTCAGGCCGAGACCCTTCGTCAGGACTAACTGAAGGAAGAGTGAGTAAGGGATTTGAAAGCTGGAGGGGGAGGGTGAGATGCAAAATGATAGGAGAAGACAGGAGGGGGAGGGATAGAGCCGAGAGCTGGACAGGTGATAGGCAAAAGGGGATACGAGAGGATCATGGGACAGGAGGTCCGGGAAGAAAGACGGGGGGGGGAGGGGGTGACCCAGAGGATGGGCAAGAGGTATATACAGAGGGACAGAGGGAGAAAAAGGAGAGTGAGAGAAAGAATGTGTGCATAAAAATGAGTCACAGCTGGGGTACGAGGGGGAGGTGGGGCCTAGCGGAAGTTAGAGAAGTCAATGTTCATGCCATCAGGTTGGAGGCTACCCAGACGGAATATAAGGTGTTGTTCCTCCAACCTGAGTGTGGCTTCATCTTTACAGTAGAGGAGGCCGTGGATAGACATGTCAGAATGGGAATGGGATGTGGAATTAAAATGTGTGGCCACTGGGAGATCCTGCTTTCTCTGGCGGACAGAGCGTAGATGTTCAGCAAAGTGGTCTCCCAGTCTACGTCGGGTCTCACCAATATATAAAAGGCCACATCGGGAGCACCGGACGCAGTATATCACCCCAGTCGACTCACAGGTGAAGTGATGCCTCACCTGGAAGGACTGTTTGGGGCCCTGAATGGTGGTAAGGGAGGAAGTGTAAGGGCATGTGTAGCACTTGTTCCGCTTACACGGATAAGTGCCAGGAGGGAAATCAGTGGGGAGGGATGGGGGGGACGAATGGATAAGGGAGTTGTGTAGGGAGCGATCCCTGCGGAATGCAGAGAGAGGGGGGGAGGGAAAGATGTGCTTAGTGGTGGGATCCCGTTGGAGGTGGCGGAAGTTACGGAGAATAATATGTTGGACCCGGGGGCTGGTGGGGTGGTAGGTGAGGACCAGGGGAACCCTATTCCTAGTGGGGTGGTGGGAGGATGGAGTGAGAGCAGATGTACGTGAAATGGGGGAGATGCGTTTAAGAGCAGAGTTGATAGTGGAGGAAGGGAAGCCCCTTTCTTTAAAAAATGAAGACATCTCCCTCGTCCTAGAATGAAAAGCCTCATCCTGAGAGCAGATGCGGCGGAGACGGAGGAATTGCGAGAAGGGGATGGTGTTTTTGCAAGAGACAGGGTGAGAAGAGGAATAGTCCAGATAGCTGTGAGAGTCAGTAGGCTTATAGTAGACATCAGTGGATAAGCTGTCTCCAGAGACAGAGACAGAAAGATCTAGAAAGGGGAGGGAGGTGTCGGAAATGGACCAGGTAAACTTGAGGGCAGGGTGAAAGTTGGAGGCAAAGTTAATAAAGTCAACGAGTTCTGCATGCGTGCAGGAAGCAGCGCCAATGCAGTCGTCGATGTAGCGAAGGAAAAGTGGGGGACAGATACCAGAATAGGCACGGAACATAGATTGTTCCACAAACCCAACAAAAAGGCAGGCATAGCTAGGACCCATACGGGTGCCCATAGCTACACCTTTAGGTTGGAGGAAATGGGAGGAGCAAAAGGAGAAATTATTAAGAGTAAGGACTAATTCCGCTAGACGGAGCAGAGTGGTGGTAGAGGGGAACTGATTAGGTCTGGAATCCAAAAAGAAGCGTAGATCTTTGAGACCTTCCTGATGGGGGATGGAAGTATATAAGGACTGGACATCCATGGTGAAAATAAAGCGGTGGGGGCCAGGGAACTTAAAATCATCGAAAAGTTTAAGAGCGTGAGAAGTGTCACAAACATAGGTCGGAAGGGATTGAACAAGGGGTGATAAAACAGTGTCGAGGTATGCAGAAACGAGTTCGGTGGGGCAGGAGCAAGCTGAGACAATAGGTCGGCCAGGACAGGCAGGTTTGTGGATCTTGGGTAGGAGGTAGAAACGGGAAGTGCGGGGTGTGGGAACTATAAGCTTGGTAGCAGTGGATGGGAGATCCCCTGAGCGGATAAAGTCGTTGATAGTGTGGGAGACAATGGCCTGGTGCTCCTTAGTGGGGTCACAATCGAGGGGTAAATAAGAGGAGGTATCCGCGAGTTGTCGCTGTGCCTCGGCAAGGTAGAGGTCAGTACGCCAGACTACAACAGCACCCCCTTTATCAGCGGGTTTAATAATAATGTTAGGATTAGTGCGGAGGGAGTGGAGAGCAGAGCGTTCCGAAGGAGTGAGGTTGGAATGGGGACAAGGTGCGGTGAAGTCGAGACGGTTGATGTCCCGTCGGCAGTTGGCAATAAAGAGATCCAGAGCAGGCAGAAGACCAGAGCGGGGTGTCCATGAAGAAGAGGAGGGTTGAAGACGGGAGAAGGGGTCATCGGTGGGGGTGGAAGAGTCCTTGCCGAAGAAGTAGGCTCGGAGACGGAGACGGCGGAAGAAAAGTTCCGCATCGTGGCGAACACGGAACTCGCTGAGGTGTGGGCGAAGGGGGACAAACGTGAGGCCCTTACTGAGAACAGAGCGTTCTGCCTCCGACAGTTGAAGGTCGGAGGGGATGGTAAAGACCCGGCACGGATGAGAGCTGGGATCAGAGGGGGGAGAGGGGAGGCTGGTGGTGTCAGTGGAGAGGGGAGGGTTGGGGTGAGAGGAAGATGGAGCCTCTGAGGGCCCAGGAGCTGACGGTGGGATCTGAGGAAGACGGGGCTGCGGAGTGGTGGTGGGGGAAGGGGAGACGGGAGTCACAACAGCAATATGGTCCCTCTTCTGGGCACCTGTCAGGAGCTTGGCTGTGGCATTATGGACCAGTTGCAGGAAGGACAGGGACAACTGACTAATCCAGGATATACAGGGAGTTGGAGTAGTCCAAGCGGGAGGATATAAGGGGCTGGATGACTTCCTTGAGATCTTTGAAGGAGAGAAATGACTTAATTTTGGCAATAGTACAAAGCTGGAAGAAAACTGGCTTTTACTACTGCATTAACTTGCTTGTCAAACTTAAAGGCAGAATTGAATATCACACCGAGGTTTTTGACATGAGGTTTGACAAGGGTGGACAGGTTACCATGACTGTTGGTAATCACTTTGATGGAGTCAGAGGGGCCAAATAGGACAACTTCAGACTTGCCTTCATTCAGCTGTAGGAAGTTTTGTGCAATCCAACACTTTATGTCCTCAAGGTAATTCATGAGGCTGACTAGATTTGACTGGACATTTGGTTTCAAGGGGAGATAAAGCTGTGTGTTGTCAGCATAACAATGGAAAGAAATGCTGTGTTTTTGAATGAATTGGCCGAGGGGAAGCATGTATAAGAGAAAAGAATGGGACCTAGGATGGAATCTTGTGGGACCCTGCAGGAGAAACTAGCTTGAGAAGAGGAAAATTTGCATATGTTGATGGAGAAGGTTCTATTTTTGAGGTAGGATGTGAACCAGTTCAAGGCAGTGTCATCAACACCAACCACGTACTGGAGATGGTCTATTAAAATGGCATGATCCACAGTATCGAATGCTGCGCTGAGGTCAAGAATTCAGATGGCAGAGTCACCTGAGTCGATAGAGAGGAGGAGATCATTGTACACTTTCAGCAGGGAAGACTCTGTGGTATGATAAGCCTTAAAACCTGACTGAAATCTTTCAATGCCTTTATTCCTTCTGCCAGTGCATGACTATGCACTTCTGCACAGAATATCTTATCTGCCTCTTCTTTTCCCCCAATCTAAGTCCTTCTGCAGACTCCTTAATTCCTCAATGATACCTGCATCTCCAACTATCTTTGTATCATCCACAAAGACATCAATTCTGTTATCCAAATTGTTGACATATAACATGAAAAGAAGAGGCCCCAGTACTGACCCCTGTGGAATGCTACTTGCCACTGGCAGCCAACCAAAATAGGTGCACTTCATTCCCACCCTTTCCTTCCTGGCAATTAGTCAATCTTCTATCCATGCTAGTATCTTTCATGTAATACCATGGATTCTTATCTTGTCAAGCAGCCTCATGTGCAGCACTTTCTCAATGGCCTTCTGAAAATCTGAGTAAATAAGATCCACTGACTATCATTTGTCTATGCTGCCTGTTATTTCCTCAAATAATTCCAACAGATTTGTCAGGCAAGATTTTCTCTTAAGGAAACCATGCTGACTTTTGATCTATTTTATCAAGATTTCTGCAATAGAAAACATTATATTTGGCAATAGAGATATTGAATAGATTCCTGGGATGACAGATTACTAATGTAAAATAATCATGATGAAATTCAACAGGGAATTCAGATTTTAAAAAACTTCTTTATCTACTCAGTGATGTAAATTCAGAACTTGGAATGGAGTAAGGAGTGGTTACAGAAGAAGAGACATGAATGGAACATGTACTGAAGGAGAGGCAAGAACAGCATACGAGGGAAAATGCAATAGAAGGCTATGCTAATAGTTTTAGATAGCAAAAGTGGGAGGAGATGTGAGTCAGGCACAAACACAAGCATGGAACAATTGTATTAATGCTGATCATACACTTTATATTATTTTTAATCCGATGAGAATAGATTAAGATTAACCCATATTCACTGGTTTAGAAGAATGAAAGGTGATCAAATTGAGACATTAAATTCTGAAAGAGAGACAAGTTACTCACTGAGAGGCCTATTACTCTAGATGTGAAAACCCAAAAAAAAAGCACACATTTAGAATGTGTTGCCAGTTTAGTACTGAAATAAGGAAAATAATAGTTATAAACATTTAGAAACCCTTAAGAGAAGAAGCTATTGTTTTGCTGGGACAGGGGAATATGGATTTGAAGCATATAAACAAATTTCTGCTGAAGTGAGAGAAGTTGGTTAAAGAATGGAAAGAATTGGTAAACAGGAAGAAGAAGCCAATTTAACTGAGAGGCACATGGAGGAATTAAAGAAACAGTGCAGTAATTTAAAAGCAGCTATAAATATAATGCAGAAATCAGTAATCAGCACAGAAAAAGAGATAGAAAAAGAAGCTGTACTCTCTCAGCACTCTACTGTAGATAATCCGCTGCTCCCCCGTGCTTTTCGTTCCCCTCGCTTGACTCCTGCAGAGTATAACTATGATAATGGGAACCAAGACTTCTGGCTGTCAAGGAGGCTCTGGAGGCATGGTGACATGGAGGGAGCAGAGCACCTCATTCTGGTGTGGACAGATCACAACAAAAAACTCTCCTACATTCATGATGCCAAGAAACTCAATACCACTACGTGGGGCCATTCATACTGGAGAAGACTGTCAACAGAACCTCCTATAGGCTGCTCCTAGTATCATCCATGAAAATTCACCCAGTCACGAGGAATTTCTCCCCCCTCCCCCTTTTCCTTCTCCCTGGGCCTCCTGTCCCATGATCCTCTCATATCTCTTTTGCCAATCACCTGTCCAGCTCTTGGCTCCATCCCTCCCCCTCCAGTCTTCTCCTAACATTTTGGATCTCCCCCTCCCCTCCCACTTTCAAATCTCTTACCAGCTCTTCCTTCAGTTAGTCCTGACGAAGGGTGTCGGCCCGAAACGTGACTGTACCTCTTCCTAGAGATGCTGCCTGGCCTGCTGCATTCACCAGCAACTTTGATGTGTGTTGCTTAAAATTCACCCAGTGCTCTGTTTCCCATCTCAAGAAAGTAACTTTCTCCCCTTTGCTCCCGTCATCCCATTCCCCCCTCCTTCCTGTTTGGTGGATGGGTCCTTGGTTTATTCTGTGGGTGCCTCCTGTCATCTCACCAGGTGCGGGGCAGAGTCCATCACCTCACGGATTGGAAAGTGTATGGGCCAGAGGAAGGTTCTTGGGTTCTGGCTGTAGATCTCCTGGTCAATCTCTCATCTAGGACTTGCAGCAGACACAGGTCTCTGGCACCTCGGGTACTGTGCTTATGGAAGGGAGTCCTGTCACAATCACAGACTGCGGAGTCCAGGCTCCTCACAGGCAGGCAGCGGAAAGAAGACAGTGAGAGTGCACATTCCAGCCAGTCAGGGTTTCTTTGCAATTGCATTTAGCTGCCTTCCTTTCATTGCAATTTTAACAAGTCTTGACCGAAGCACAGAGACAACAATGCTCCCTGCTGACCATTGCTCACATTCTGGAATTGAGTGTCAGTGACTTAGATAGGTGCTTTAATGGATTAGTATTAGTTTAGTTCCAAGTTACAGGTTTCAAGCCACGTTGATTACATTAGCTTTTAGTTAGTTTGAGAGTGTTTAGTCAGCAGTCGCGTTTATTATTACCCTTAGTACTGTACAGTTCATAGCAGAACTGAGTGAAATGTTCCTTCTATGTCTGTACTAAGGCCATCACTGAAGTCCTGTCACTCCATTTTGTAGAACAACTAAAGTAATCTGAATTTCAGACTTCAATGCCCATCCAAGAATAATTTGATAGCATCACTATTGACTGAGCTGACAATGCCCTGGAACACACAGCATCAGAAACGCTTCACCCTTGTTGCTGAACAATAACTCAAGGTTTTCAGAACCCATCTCTCAAAAGATTGGGATACATTTAGAGTTCCAGCAATCATCAGTAGTAAACGGTATTGCACAGTGGAGCATTCAGACCATGAAAATATATTCACTCACCTTGTAGGGCAGCATTCACTAAAAGTTCTGTATGCTGACCAGCCCTGCTGCTATCTCCTGTTCACAAAGTTCAAGGCTCATCTTTTTCCTTGAATGCAAAGTGACTTCATTGCACAAACTGAAATTGACTTTATAATGATTTTTAAATAGCCATCAATTGGATTGTCTAATTTGGGCTTTACTTCATGATGGAAGGATTTGATAACGGCAAAATTTCTGCACGCGGAATAACCGTAAGCCAGAAGATAAGAATATTTTTAAAAATCAATTGAAAATTTTGTGAGAAATTCAGTAGAGACCTTACAAGGAGAGTGTGCAAAATGAAACACTGTTGCAGTGAGCAGCATTTAAAGTGAATCTGGTTAAAATTCAAGGAAAAGAAAATAGATTTTTAAGTTGAGAGGTTTAAGATGAAGGAAGCTGGAAGGAAGCTTATGCAAAAAAATGCTAATAAATGTCACTTAGATTGAATATTCATGTTTTTTAGAATGTAAATATTTACCACCGTGACTGGAATATTGATGATGATCACCTACTGGCTTAAATAACCCAAAGCTGCTCTAACAGTTTACGTAGCAGCAGGCATTCCATGTACTGCAATTTTGAAGTATTTTATTGCAGTATAATATGATTTCTGACACATTCCCTTCCCTTCTAGCCAATATTGCAAAACAAATTTCCCCAAACACTCAAATCAGAATGAAACTTATTGTTGTGAAAGGTATAATCAAATAAACTACATGATGTTTCATTGATTTGCATAAACTGGTACCCAGCGGCTGAGAACATGTGTTTTCAAAACTTTTATATTTTCGAGTCTTAGGTCTTATTTATCCAACATTTCAATTCAATATTATTCAATGGTGCCATCCGTTAGTCTCACGAGACCATGGATCTGCGTCTGGAAGGTCTTGCTTCAGTCTGTGTTAGAGCAGCTTCTGTTGTGGCTGTAGAGGCCCACAAGGGAGTGACAGTCTCGGCTGCAGCGACTGCACTTGAAGGTACTGTCCTCCAGTGTGTCTTGGTGCTGTTTTTCGGACGAGTGCGCTTTTCTTCAGCAGCAAGCCTCAACTTCTCTTCTCCTCTTTTTAGACCTCTGCGTAGTTCCAGCCTCCAGCGAGAGCGATCGCTTGCGATGTCCTCCCGCCTCTCGACGTTCATTTTCAGTGACTTCATGTCTCTCTTGCAAAAGTCTTTGAAACGAAGATGGGGCCGCCCTTGTGCTCTCTTGCCAGAGGCCAGTTCCCCGTACAGCAGGTCTTTCAGGATCCTCCCATCTGACATGCGGTGTACGTGGCCCAGCCAGCGGAGATGGCGTTGTTGGAGCAGGGTGAAGAGGCTGGGTATCTGGGCGCGGGCCAGGACCTCATTGTTGGTGACTCGGTCAGTCCACGTGATGTCCAGGATGCGTCTCAGGCTGTGAAGGTGGAAGGCGTTGAGACGCGGCTCCTGTCTGTCGTAGAGGCTCCAGGTCTCACTGCCGTAAGGCAGTGTGCTGAGGATGCAGGCCCTGTAGACTGCAACCTTGGTGTGTGTCGTCAGCTTTCTGTTCTCCCAGACTTTCTTTGTCAGCCTGGCGAATGTTCAGGCTGCTCGTCCGGTCCATCTGTCGATCTTGGGGTCAATAGAAAATAGACAATAGACAATAGGTGCAGGAGCAGGCTATTCAGCCCTTCGAGCCAGCACTGCCATTCACTGTGATCATAGCTGATCATCCAAAATCAGTATCCAGTTCCTGCCTTATCCGCATAACCTTTGATTCCGCTATATTTAAGAGCTCTATCCATCTCTTTTTTGAAAGCATCCAGAGACTTGGCCTCCACAGCCTTCAGGGGCAGAGCATTCCGTATATTCACCACTCTCTGGGTGAAAAAGTTTTTCCTCAACTCGGTTCTAAATGGCCTACCCCTAATTCTTAAACTGTGGCCTCTGATTCTGGACTCACCCATCAGCAGGAACATGCTTTCTGCCTCCAGCGTGTCCAATCCCTTTATAATCTTATATGTTTCAATAAGATCCCCTCTCAGACTTCTAAATTCCAGAGTATACAAGCCCAGTTGCTCCAATCTTTTGACATATGACAGTCCCGCCATCCCGGGAATTAACCTTGTGAACCTACGCTGCACTCCCTCAATAGCAAGAATGTCCTTCCTCAAATTTGGAGACCAAAACTGCACATAGTGCTCCAGGTGTGGTCTCACCAGGGCCCTGTACAGCTGCAGAAGGACCTCTTTGCTCTTATACTCAATTCCCCTTGTTATGAAGGCCAGCATGCCATTAGCTTTCTTCACTGCCTGCTGTATTTGCATGCTTGCTTTAAGTGACTGATGTACAACAACACCTAGATCTTGTTGTGCTTCCCCTTTTCCTAACTTGACTCCATTTAGATAATAATCTGCCTTCCTGTTCTTACCACCAAAGTGGATAACCTCACAGTTATCCACATTAAACTGCATCTGCCATGCATCTGCCCACTCACCCAGCCCATCCAAGTCACCCTGCATTCTCATAACATCCTCCTCACATTTCACACTGCCACCCAGCTTTGTGTCATCGGCAAATTTGCTAATGTTACTTTTAATTCCCTCATCTAAGTCATTAATATATATTGTAAACAGCTGCGGTCCCAGCACTGATCCCTGCGGTACCCCACTGGTCACGGCCTGCCATTCCGAAAGGGACCCGTTAATCGCTACTCTTTGTTTTCTGTCAGCCAGCCAATTTTCAATCCATGTCAGTACTCTGCCCCCAATACCATGTGCCCTAATTTTGCCCACTAATCTCCTATGTGGGACTTTATCAAAGGCTTTATCCAGGTACACTACGTCCACTGTCCATTTTCATAGTTACATCCTCAAAAAATTCCAGAAGATTAGCCAAGCACAATTTCCCCTTCATAAATCCATGCTGACTCGGACCAATCCTGTTACTACCATCCAGGTGTGTCGTAATTTCATCTTTTATAATTGACTCCAGCATCTTTCCCACCACCGACGTCAGGCTAAACAGTCTATAATTCCCTGTTTTCTCTTTTCCTCTGTTCTTGAAGAGAGGGACAACATTAGCCACCCTCCAATCCACAGGAACTGATCTTGAATCTATAGAACATTGGAAAATGATTACCAATGCATCCACGATTTCTAAAGCCACCTCCTTAAGTACCCTGGGATGCAGACCATCAGGTCCCGGGGACTTATCAGCCTTCAGACCCAGCAGCCTATCCAACACCATTTCCTGCCTAATATAAATTTCTTTCAATTCATCCATTACCCCAGGTCCTTTGGCTACTATTACATCTGGGAGATTGTTTGTGTCTTCCCTAGTGAAGACAGATCCAAAGAACCTATTCAACTCGTCTGCCATTTCCTTGTTCCCCATAATAAATTCACCCCTTTCTGTCTTCAAGGGCCCAATTTTAGTCCTAAACATTTTTTTTTTCCTTTTCACATACCTAAAGAAGCTTTTACTATCCTCCTTTATATTCATGGCTAGTTTACATTCGTACCTCATGTTTTCTCTGCGTGTTGCCTTTTTAGTTACCTTCTTTAAAAGTTTCCCAATCCTCCGGCTTCCCACTCGTCTTTGCTATGTTATACTTCTTCTCTTTTATTTTTAAACTGTCCATTACTTCCCTTGTCAGCCACTGCCTCCCCTTACTCCCCTTAGGATCTTTCTTCCTCTTTGGAATGAACTGCACCTTCTGCATTATTCCCAGAAACACTTGCCATTGCTGTTCCACTGTCATCCCTGCTAGGATATTGTTCCATTGAACTTTGGCCAGCTCCTACCTCATAGCACCATAGTTCCCTTTGTTCAACTGTCATACTGACACTTCCGAGTTTCCCTTCTCCCTCTCAAATTGTAGATTAAAACTTATCATATTATGGTCACTATCTCCTAATGGCTCCTTTACCTCGAGGTCCTTGATCAAATCAGGTTCATTGCACAACACTAAATCTAGAATTGCGTTCTCTCTGGTAGGTTCCAGTACAAGCTGTTCTAAGAATCCATCTCGGAGGGACTCCACAAACTCCCTTTCTTGGGGTCCAGTACCAACCTGATTCCTCCAGTCTACCTGCATGTTGAAATCCCCCATAACAACTGTAGCATTACCTATGCGACATGCCAATTTTAACTATTGATTCAACTTACACCCTACATCCAGACTACTGTTTGGGGGCCTGTAGATAACTCCCATTAGGGTCCTTCTACCCTTAGAATTTCTCAGTTCTATCCATACTGACTCTACGTCTCCTGATTCTATGTCCCCCCTCTCAAGGGACTGAATATTATTCCCCACCAACAGAGCCACCCCACCCCCTCTGCCCATCAGTCTGTCCTTTTGATAGGACGTATACCCTTGAATATTCATTTCCCAGGCCCTGTCCACTTGAAGCCATGTCTCTGTTATTCCCACAACATCATACTTACCAATTTCCAGCTGTGCCTCAAGCTCATCCACTTTATTTTTTATACTCCGTGCATTCATATACAATACTTTTAATTCATTACTCTCCTCACCTCCCATATCAATTCCTATTTCACTTGGCCATACTGTACGATCACTTCTTGAGCTTTCTGCTCTGTTGATTCTGCTGTCATTCTTAACTTTTCTTATTCTCACTTTCCCTTTATCTCCATCCTTATGTTTCCAGTTTGTCCCCTTCCTCCCACTACTTGGTTTAAACACACCCGTGTTGCAGAGGTAAACCTGCCTGCCAGAATGCTGGTTCCCCGCTTATTAAGGTGCAACCTGTCCCTTTTGTACAATTCATCCTTTCCCCGAAACATACCCCAGTGGTCCAAGAATGTAAATCCTTGCTTCCTGCACCAGTTCCTCAGCCACACATTCAGATCCATTATCTCCCTGTTCTTGACCACTCCAGCACGAGGAACTGGAAGCAAGCCGGAGATTCTCTGAAGTCACGCTGTAGAATGTCTTTCCTCTTCTTCCCCACGTCATTTGTGCCAACATGCACCACCACTTCCGGATGTTCACCTTCACTCTTGAGGATTCCCTGCAAGTGGTCCGTGATATCCTGGATCCAGGCAC
The DNA here is from genome assembly GCF_963921235.1 of Mobula hypostoma. Taxonomy (NCBI): domain Eukaryota; kingdom Metazoa; phylum Chordata; class Chondrichthyes; order Myliobatiformes; family Myliobatidae; genus Mobula; species Mobula hypostoma. The sequence continues at coordinate 131,629,442 of NC_086101.1, read as the reverse complement.
CAGGGAGGCAACACACCATCCTTAAATCTTGCCAGTTGCCACAGAAACCCCTTTCTGTACCTCTCACTATGGTGTCCCCTACTACCACGGCTGTGCCTGACGCCTGTCTCCTCGGCTTTGCCTCAGCTCCAATGGTTGACTCGCAGACCCGTCCGCCTCTCAGACTGGCACTGTCTTCTGTCCCGACAGCTTCCAAGAGGGAGAACCTGTTTACGAGAGGCACATCTCCCAGGGTCTAGCGAGAGGCTGTCCGTGATGGTGGAGCCAAGGTATGTAAACTCGTGCACTACCTCGAGCTCGTAGATGTTGATGGTAATGGCAGGGGATGCTCAATGCCTTGGCCCAACACGTTGGTTTTCTTCAGGTGATGGTCAAGCTGAAGTCCTGGCAGGCTCTTGAGAAGCTGTCCATGAGGCGTTGCAGTTGCTCTTCAGAGTGTGTTGCCAGTGCCGCATCGTCTGCAAACAACATGTCCCTGGTGAGTACTTCACGAACCTTGGTTTTTGCCCTCAGCCGGGACAGACTGAACAGCCTCCTGTCTGATCTGGTGTGGAGGCAGACACCATCAGTTGATGTTCCAAAGGCGTGTTTCAGCATGACTGTAAAGAAGATGCCAAACAGGGTGGGGGCAAGCACACAGCCCTGCTTCACACTGCTGTGGATGTTGAAGGCCTCCGAAGAAGAGCTGTCGAACTGAATGACGCCCATCATGTCTGTGTGGAATGACTGAACTATCCTTAGGAGCCTCGGGGGACAACCAATCCTGGCGAGGATTTTGAACAGGGATTTTTGAACATGAATGACAACAGGCAACGACTGCTCGAGCTTTGGATGCTCTACGAATTATGTGTCAGCAACACCTACTTCCAGACCAAAGCTCAGCACAAAGTGTCTTGGCGGCACCCCCGCTCCAAACACTGGCACCAGCTAGACCTGATAATCACAAGACGCTGTCACCTGAGAAACGTGCTCATGACTCGCTCCTTTCAGAGTGCCGACTGTGACACAGATCACTCTCTGGTTTGCTGCAAGATCAGACTTCGGCCGAAGAAGATGCACTGCGCCAAGCCTCCTGGCAAGCAGCGCATCGATGCCAGTAAGACACAACACCCAGACAAAGCTGCAGAGTTCATCAAGTCACTGGAGGGTGCTCTCCTTGCAGAGCCACCAGAAGGAGATGCTCAGCAGAGATGCGACTCTCTCAGGGACGCTATCCACAGCAATATATTTCAAAAACATGTAATAATTAACATTGCAAGACTGGAAATCTATGAAAATATGTGTTACAGAAAATGAATTGTGACAATTTGTTAGGAAGCTAAAACTGTAGATGTATATTGCTGCTTTCAAAGGCAGCATTGATATTCTACTCCCTATAGTGTTTGAGAGACTTAGCTGTCACTCCACAGAGAGTTAACTGGAGGCTGGTAAATCAATCATATCAAGAGAGGCAGCAAGGATTTCAAAAGTTTAAGATGGAGGGTATTAAAAAATCTTACATGAAGCTAAAGGGAATCATAAACAAAGCAATATTGATCTTCAGGGATCTGACACCTCACAACCACAAGACTGTAGGGAATTAGAAACAGAGAGAAGAGAGAAATATAAAGATAAAAAGGCTTGTGTAATTTTATGTAATAATATATTTATTACATTTATTTTGTGTCTTATGTGGCACTGGATGTTAACAATATTTGCTGTTTTAAGGTTGTATCACTTTAAAGATTGTATCTGAAGTGAAGGTTTCCTGAGTTTTTCTCCCTCTGTGACTTTTGCAATGTGAGTGATATCCTAATACTGTAAACTTTGTTTGTCAGTTAATAGAGAAACTTCTGTTGTTTAGTTCTATTTTCCAGTACTTTGGAGAGAGATACTGAGTCATGGTGTCAGAAGTAATGGTTGATGAAACTTTGAAATTTAAGGTCTAAACATGAATGGTGATATTGAATGGTGGGTGTCCTCCCACTGGGAATGAGATGACATTTAAAACAATAGCCACGTTCATAGAGACAGTGAGCTGTGCAATTCAATTGACTCAACACACAACACAACAATTGAATCTACTGAGCCATTGGATTTCCAAGGAAGTAACCTCTCTGAATAATGGACTCAATGGAGAGAAAAGTTCAGACTCGTTACTGAACTGGCTGTCAGGGATAAACCAGAACAAAGGAAAGTAGAGATATAATTGTGACACGTTGGTCTCAGAAGATTTAAGGCCTTCAAATGAAATCCTGAGAAAATTATTAGTTGCTCTGCTAGCACAATGCAATCTGCCCATAATGAAACAATTGACTACTTCTGGTTCAGTTCAAGCAAACAACAAGAATCCTTCAGGACTTTCTTAACAGAGCTAAGACTACAAGAAGACTTCTGTATTTCTGAAGATTTGAAAGACTCATTGAATTATTTATGGAATTTGCAAGTCCACTTTCAGGAAGCGGCTATTCCATAAAAAAGAATTAACCTAAGAGATGTACGTGCAGTCATGCAAAGCAATAGAGCTATTGAAAGCTAGGCTAAAAATGTTGGATAGTCAACAGCAAAGACTACATTAGGTGAACCATGAAATGAAAAGCAGAAGAGGGAAAATGTTGCTAAAGTATTGTAAATATTAAGGACACCAACATACACAGCTGCAAGAAACTACTATGTATGGGATGTATGTGTGGTGTGAATGGGAAATTATTTGCACAAACACTGTCCACTGAAGTAAACATTAAAACTTCATGGAGTGGATGGGATGATCCTGGTGTAGGGATAGTGACAGAGTACCTTCAGAAAACCAGTTGAACATAATATACCTGTTGCCAACAAGATGTCAATTTTGTGAATGATCATAACAGATTTCTCTGACAAAGGAGATGTGCAGGCCAAGTTTTTTACACAGAGAGGGGTGGTGCCTGAAATGTGCTGATTGGAGTGCTAGGTTGTTCAGGAGGGGCTTTTGGATAGGCTCATGAATACACATGAAATAGAATATTGACATTTTGTAGGCAGAAAGGATTAGTTTAGTGGGCAGTTAATTGCTTATTAAATTAGATTGGCACAACATTGTGGGGTAATGGGCCTGTCCAAAGGGCTTTTTGGATAATCCAAAGAGCTTTTACAGGTATATTAAGAGTAAGGGATAAAATTGGTCCTCTTGAAGATCAGAGTGGTTGGCTATGTGCGGAACCAAAGGAAATGGGGGAGATCTTAAATAGGTTTTTTGTGTCTGTATTTACTATGGAAACTGGCATGAAGTCTATGGAATTGAGGGAATCAAGTAGTGAGATCATGGAAAATGTACAGATTGAAAAGGAGGAAGTGCTTGCTGTCTTGAGGAAAATTAAAGTGGATAAATCCCCGGGACGCAACAGAGTGTTCCCTCGGACCTTGAAGGAGAATAGTGTTGAAATTGCGGGGGCCCTGGCAGAAATATTTAAAATGTCGCTGTCCACGGGTGAGGTGCTGGAGGATTGGGGAGTGGCTCATGTTTTTCCGTTGTTTAAAAAAGGATCAAAAAGTAATCCGGGAAATTATAGGCCGGTGAGTTTAACGTCGGTAGTAGGTAAGCTATTGGAGGGAGTACTAAGAGACAGAATCTACAAGCATTTGGATAGACAGGGACTTATTAGGGAGAGTCAACATAGCTTTGTGCGTGGTAAGTCATGTTTGACCAATCTATTGGAGTTTTTCGAGGAGGTTACCAGGAAAGTGGATGAAGGGAAGGCAGTGGATATTGTCTACATGGATTTCAGTAAGGCCTTTGACGAGGTCCCGCGTGGGAGGTTAGTTAGGAAAATTCAGTCGCTAGGTATACATGGAGAGGTGGTAAATTGGATTAGACATTGGCTCAATGGAAGAAGCCAAAGAGTGGTGGTAGAGAATTGCTTCTCTGAGTGGAGGCCTGTGACTGGTGGTGTGCCACAGGGATCAGTGCTGGGTCCATTGTTATTTGTCATCTATATCAATGATCTGGATGATAATGTGGTAAATTGGATCAGCAAATTTGCTGATGATACAAAGATTGGAGGTGTAGTAGACAGAGAGGAAGGTTTTCAGAACCTCCAGAGGGATTTGGACCAGCTGGAAAAATGGGCTGAAAAATGGCAGGTGGAGTTTAATACAGACAAGTGTGAGGTATTGCACGTTGGAAGGACAAACCAAGGTAGAACATACAGGGTTAATGGTAAGGCACTGAGGAGTGCAGTAGAACAGAGGGATCTGGAAAGACAGATACAAAATTCCCTAAAAGTGGTGTCACAAGTAGATAGGGTAGTAAAGAGAGCTTTTGGTACATTGGCCTTTATTAATCAAAGTAGTGAGTATAAGAGCTGGAATGTTATGATGAGGTTGTATAAGACATTGGTGAGGCTGAATCTGGCATATTATGTTCAGTTTTGGTCACCAAGTTACAGGAAGGATATAAATAAGGTTGAAAGAGTGCAGAGAAGGTTTACAAGGATGTTGCCAGGACTTGAGAAACTCAGTTACAGAGAAAGGTTGAATAGGTTAGGACTTTATTCCCTGGAGCGTAGAAGAATGAGGGGAGATTTGATAGAGGTATATAAAATTATGATGGGTATAGATAGAGTGAATGCAAGCAGGCTTTTTCCACTGAGGCAAGGGGAGAAAAACAAAAACAGAGGACATGGGTTAAGGGTGAGGGGGGAAAAGTTTAAGGGGAACATTGGGGGGGGCTTCTTCACACAGAGAGTGGTGGGAGTATGGAATGAGCTGCCAGATGAGGTGGTAAATGTGGGTTCTTTTTTAACATTTAAGAATAAATTGGACAGATACATGGATGGGAGGTGTATGGAGGGATATGGTCCGTGTGCAGGTCAGTGGGACTAGGCAGAAAATGGTTCGGCACAGCCAAGAAGGGCCAAAAGGCCTGTTTCTGTGTTGTAGTTTCTATGGTTTTCTATGGTTTCTATGGTTTCTATGGTCCTTGTGCTGTGCTGCTCTATTAAGGACTATCGCCATCTGGGACATGCCCTCTTCTCACTACTATCATCAGGGAGGAGATATAAGAGAGAGCCTGAAGAGACACGCTCAACATTTTAGGATCAGCTTCTTCCCCTCCGCTGTCAGATTTCTAAATCGTCCATGACCCCACTCACATGCCATCACCCTTTCTCTATGGCACTGTTTATTTATTTACTTATTATTGTAACTTGTAGTAATTTATTCTACCCGCACACAAATGCTTCCACAAAACAACAAATTTCAAGGTTAATATCAGTGTGATTTAAATTCTGATTCTGATTCTGATTTTGACTCTGATTCTGAAGGTTCTAGATGAAACACAGGTGCTTTTCATGCACAGGCCAAGAATGCATCAATTTAGTCACTCTACAGAACTGGCAAGGCTGCTGTCATTGACAGCCCTTCCATAATTACTGTTGAGATAGTTGAGTGCACCATCTTCTTGAACATCAGAGATCTCCAGGTGAAGGTTATCTTACAGTGCTGCTGGGTGCTATCAATATTCGTGGCAGTAGTGTTGACCATAACAATGATGATGCATTCGATTATTCCTAAATTGTCTCAGCAGGGTGGATGTGGAAAGGGTGTTTCCTCTTGTGGGAACATGCAAATATATCTTTCTCTGAGGGTTTACACTTTGAAATATTGTTTCACAAAGAATGCAGGATGAAGAATCTGAATATCTTTGAGGTTGCTATAACCTCATTTAAGGTTAATACTTGATAACCAAGAAAGGGAAAAACAAGGATGGCTAGCTCTTGTTGCAGCCCAAGAAGCAATCAACTGACTCAATATCAAAGCAAATTTGAGGGACCTGGTCATTAATCCCTGTCCTTAATTTGTATGTTGATGGGTATATTTCTATCTTGTTTCATAAGGAAAACTCTACCCTTACCCAGACAAAAACATGATTCTGGACACAATGCAGATAGGTGATTCTCAGCAGTTCTCTGAAATGGCTCCGCAAGTCACTCAGTACTGCACCAATTAAAATGGCAACAGGCCCTAGAATAGTCAGCAAAAGTCTCATCCCATGAACAAATAAAGCAATAGAATTCTATAGGTCCCTACTTTTGTCACCCCTCTTCCATATCTTTTATTAATGAATTGAACTTCAGTTTGCTCAGTCTTTCCCAACAGGCTTGCTCCCTTTGATGGTATCCCATGATACACCAGACTGTGCGACTCCCTGCAGATCAACCCATTACTTCCATCATAATTATTCTACTCTTTAAAATCTAAATTCTAGGTCTTTAAGAATTATAAATAATGTTTTTTTTAATCTCCTTACATGTCTGTTGATCTTCCGACTTCCAGAAGATGATCTACTAATCCATGCCACTGAGCCCTCAATGAAACCATCCAGTGAGACCTAGGACAGGCCTATCCTTGTGGAAACCTGCACCAAGCCCAGCGAAACCTCACCTTCAAGACCTGATTCCCAGATGAAGAGATCAAAGGATCTACAGGAGTGAGGACATGACCAGTAGAATATCCAGCGCCGAACCTTGAGGCTTCATCTACCAGGACACTTGATCAACAGAGGCAGCTGGACCCAAGGTCTGAGGCCTGACATAACACGAGGTCTGACCCATGGAAGCAGCAGAGACCAAGAGCTGCAGGCTGACTCAACATGAGGCCCGAGGCCTGAGGCCCGATTTGATCTAAAGAGGCAGCAGGGACCAAGGCCTGACCCAATGCAAGGCATATCACTCAAAGCAAGTAGTTACCTCAGAAATGTGGCAAGAGGATTGGACTGCAGGTGAGTCTGAAATAGCATGGGTTCAATACCTCCTCCCCAGCATACTCTAAGCTAACATCCAGGCAGTTGAGAACAACGTTGAAGAACTAAGGGCAAGACTGACCTAACAAGAGGAACTTAGGGACTGTTATATATGTCTCACTGAAATGTAGCTTACACCACTTCACCTAACAACGCTATTCAACTTCAGGTCTTTGCAATTCACCCAATAGACTGTACAGCCTCCTTGGGCAAAGACAGAGGACAAGGAGATTGTTTATTAATCAACGCTCACGAATTGCTGGTGAAATGCAGCAGGCCAGACAGCATCTATAGGAAGATGTACAGTCAACGTTTCGGGTTGAGACCCTTCGTCAGGACTAACGGAAAAAAGAGATAGTGAGAGATTTGAAAGTGGGAGGGGGAGGGGGAGACCCAAAATGATAGGAGAAGACAGGAGGGGGAGGGAAGAAGCCATAGAGCTGGGAAGTTGATTGGCAAAAAGGATACAAGGCTGGTTTATTAATCAACTCCTTCTGGTACTTACATATGACAACTCTACAACTCTAGTAAGTTCCTGCTCACCCGATGTGAAATACCTAATACTGAAGTGTCCTCCATACTACCTGCCATGGGATTTCAGTTCAGCTATCCTGAGGGCGGTCAGAAACTCACCTCAGAGAGACATGAAACCTGCATCAATGAACTATACTCCATATTAACAGCCTTGAAGCAGGATTTCCAGAGGCCCTTTTCATCTTTGCCAGTAACTTCGACCAGGCCAACTCAAGAGTATGCTACCACAAGACCGCCAGTAAGTACTCTTGCCCCACCTAGGGCCCAAATACCTTTAACAATTGCTATACAACCATCAAAGATGCCTACAGAGCCATCCCTCATCCACACTTTGGTAAATTAGATCGCCAGCTTATGCTGTCATTCCCTGCACACAAACAGAATCTGAAACAGAAATAGGTGGGATTCTTTGTGACTCCTTTGAGTGAATAGACTGGTCCATGTTCAAAAACTGAGTTTCCAGCCTCGATGAGTATTTCACATCCATTACAGACTTTATCAGCAAAAGTTCTGGGTACAATCTCCAGAAAGCCATCTCATGTGCAAAATGGCAATTCCAACCAAATTTGACTCACTGGGGGATGCTGTGGTAGGGCTTGAATGCTCTCACTTCCTACAAGGTGAAACCAAGCGACAGAGGTGACAACAAGGCTTCACACTCAAAGCTTGCTTTGACTGTCAAAACATGGAGGCGCCATCACAAACTCCCACAGCTCCTGAAGACCCTGTGATTTCACTCTCTGAGGCTGACATGAGTGTATCCTTCAAGACAGTGAACCCATAGAAAACATCTATCTGTGGATGAATACTAAGGACCTATGTTGATTAACTGATTGGAGTATTCACCAATATCTTTAAACTCTCACTTCAGCAATCTGAGATATCCACCTACTTCAAACAGTCTTCATTTAGAGACAGTCCCTATCTCTATCTCTGGAGACAGCTTATCTACTGATGTCTACTATAAGCCTACTGACTCTCACAGCTATCTGGACTATTTCTCTTCTCACCCTGTCTCTTGCAAAAATGCCATCCCCTTCTCGCAATTCCTACGTCTCCGTCGCATCTGCTCTCAGGATGAGGCTTTTCAATCCAGGACGAGGGAGATGTCCTCCTTTTTTAAAGAAAGGGGCTTCCCTTCCTCCACCATCAACTCTGTTCTCAAACACATCTCCCCCATTTCAAGCACATCTGCTCTCACTCCATCCTCCTGCCACCCCACTAGGAAGAGGGTTCCCCTGGTCCTCACCTACCACCCCACCAGCCTCTGGGTCCAACATATTATTCTCCGTAATTTCCGCCACCTCCAACGGGATCCCACCACTAAACACATCTTTCCCTCCCCACCCCCTGCTTTCCGTAGGGATCGCTCCCTACGTGACTCCCTTGTCCATTCCTCCCCCTCATCCCTCCCCACTGATCTCCCTCCTGGCACTTATCCTTGTAAGCGGAACAAGTGCTACACATGCCCTTACACTTCCTTCCTTACCACCATTCAGGGCCCCGGACAGTCCTTCCAGGTGAGGCGACACTTCACCTGTGAGTCGGCTGGGGTGATATACTGCATCCGGTGCTCCCGTTGTGGCCTTCTATATATTGGCGAGACCCGACACAGACTGGGAGATGGTTTTGCTGAACACCTATGCTCTGTCCGCCAGAGAAAGCAGAATCTCCCAGTGGCCACACATTTGAATTCCACATCCCATTCCCATTCTGATATGTCTATCCATGGCCTCCTCTACTGTAAAGATGAAGCCACACTCAGGTTGGAGGAACAACACCTTATATTCCGTCTGGGTAGCCTCCAACCTGATGGCATGAACATTGACTTCTCTAACTTCCGCTAATGCCCCACCTCCCCCTCGTACCCCATTCGTTATTTATTTATATACACACATTCTTTCTCTCTCTCTCTCCTTTTTCTCCCTCTGTCCTTCTGACTATACCCCTTTCTCATCCTCTGGGTTTTCTGCCCCCCCTCCCCCTTTTCCTTTTCCCTGAGCCTCCTGTCCCATGATCTGCTCATATCCCTTTTGCCAATCACCTGTCCAGCTCTTGGCTCCATCGCTCCCCCTCCTGTCTTCTCCTATCATTTTGGACCTCCCCCTCCCCCTCCCACTTTCAAATCTCTTACTAGCTCTTCCTTCAGTTAGTCCTGACGAAGGGTCTCGGCCTGAAACGTCGACTGTACCTCTTCCTAGAGATGCTGCCTGACCTGCTGCGTTCACCAGCAACTTTGATGTGTGTTGCTTGAATTTCCAGCATCTGCAGAATTCCTCGTGTTTACGTAATCTGTAGAGTGTAGTTCTTTCTTGCCAACCATCTATCCTGGGTCCAGGATGTACATACATGCCATTATTCAAAGTGCATTTATTATCAAAGAATGTGTAACTAATACTACCTTGAGATTTATTTGCTTATAGGCAGTTGCAAAACAAAGAACATGAAATGATCCAATAAAAATAATTAAAGACCAATCCCCAATGCACACAGAGAAAAGGAAAGAGAAAAAATCAAATTATACAAACAATTGAAGTAAGCAACAGCAGCATTCCGAAGCAAATTGAGTCCTTGTATCCAAGTCCTGGAGCAGCCTGGAGGAGGCCCAAAGTCTTGGTGTTCAGTTCATCATATTAGCAGGGCAGGGGAGGGAAGGGGAAGGAAAATCGAATCAGACCATGAGAGGTCTGTGTCGGGCATTTTCATGCCATACAAGGCGCAGATTGGACAAATCGCTGCAAAGTTCACAGACACGGGGTGCACAGCAGCCAGTGGCAGTCTCGTAGCCTCTGCATTGCAGAAGGAGGCGCCCCCAGCATATCTGGGTCGATGTTCGAATTGTCCCAACAGCAGATCGTGCCACGTATTTGGACCTAGGCCACACCACTGGCGAACTGCTCTGGGAATAGATTTTGCTGCCAAAGAAGCCGTTCTTGACCTCTCCAAATCGGCTCGGTATCCAGAGCAATCCACCTTCACCTGACTCTCGACAGCCTGCTCTTCCAGTCTGTAAGGGCCAGTGTTTAGATTACCCAAACAGTGGATTGTCCCTCGCATTAGGACCTGAGCCTTGCTGTGGAGAATTGCTCTGTGTCTAGAATACGCCGCCCAGCAATTTGCTTCGGACCTGGATTTGGCAACCTCTTCAAATCAACTCAGCACTTGGAGCAATCCACCCTCAAACCCGGGTCAGCTGGACAGATATCGGAACTCATCTGTCCCATCTTCTCTCTTCCAAATCGTCCACTCCAGCCAGCACAGCTCCAACTCCAAGTGCATCAATTTTGCAGCGTACCAGCAGGGCACATCTCCCTCAGCCTTCACTTGCCTCTTCATTATTTGCAAAGTGTTATTAGTAATGTTTTTAACCAAATTCCTTTGCTTTTGAACGACCAGTAAGCTGTTACATGCCTTCAGTAGTGTCATCTTAATCCGAAAGTTTGAAGAACATAGAACATAGAACATAGAATAGTACAGCACAGTACAGGCCCTTCGGCCCCAATGTTGTGCCGACCCTCAAACCCTGCCTCCCATATAAGTCCCCACCTTAAATTCCTCCATATACCTGTCTAGTAGTCTCTTAAACTTCACTAGTGTATCTGCCTCCACCATTGACTCAGGCAGCGCATTCCACGCACCAACCACTCTCTGAGTAAAAAACCTTCCTCTAATATCCTCCTTGAACTTCCCACCCCTTACCTTAAAGCCATCTCCTCTTGTATTGAGCAGTGGTGCCCTGGGGAAGAGGCACTGGCTATCCACTCTATCTATTCCTCTTATTATCTTGTACACCTCTATCGTGTCTCCTCTACTTTCTTCAAAGTTTGTGAAGATCTGCCATATATCTAAAACTTTGACAGACTTCTATGGATGTGTGTTGGAGAGTATATTTCCTGGTTGCATCACAGCCTGGTCTGGAAACACCAATGCCTTTGAAAGGAAAACCCTACAAAGAGTCACAGCTATCTGGACTATTCCTCTTCTCACCCTGTCTCTTGCAAAAACGCCATCCCCTTCTCGCAATTCCTCCGTCTCTGCCGCATCTGCTCTCAGGATGAGGCTTTTCATTCTAGGACGAGGGAGATGTCTTCATTTTTTAAAGAAAGGGGCTTCCCTTCCTCCACTATAAACTCTGCTCTTAAACGCATCTCCCCCATTTCACGTACATCTGCTCTCCATCCTCCCACCACCCCACTAGGAATAGGGTTCCCCTGGTCCTCACCTACCACCCCACCAGCCTCCGGGTCCAACATATTATTCTCCGTAACTTCCGCCACCTCCAACGGGATCCCACCACTAAGCATATCTTTCCCTCCCCCCCTCTCTCTGCATTCCGCAGGGATCGCTCCCTACACAACTCCCTTGTCCATTCGTCCCCCCCATCCCTCCCCACTGATCTCCCTCCTGGCACTTATCCGTGTAAGCGGAACAAGTGCTACACATGCCCTTACACTTCCTCCCTTACCACCATTCAGGGCCCCAAACAGTCCTTCCAGGTGAGGCATCACTTCACCTGTGAGTCGACTGGGGTGATATACTGCGTCCGGTGCTCCCGATGTGGCCTTTTATATATTGGTGAGACCCGACGCAGACTGGGAGACCGCTTTGCTGAACATCTACGCTCTGTCCGCCAGAGAAAGCAGGATCTCCCAGTGGCCACACATTTTAATTCCACATCCCATTCCCATTCTGACATGTCTATCCACGGCCTCCTCTACTGTAAAGATGAAGCCACACTCAGGTTGGAGGAACAACACCTTATATTCCGTATGGGTAGCCTCCAACCTGATGGCATGAACATTGACTTCTCTAACTTCCGCTAGGCCCCACCTCCCCCTCGTACCCCATCTGTTACTCTTTTTTATGCACACATTCTTTCTCTCACTCTCCTTTTTCTCCCTCTGTCCCTCTGAATATACCTCTTGCCCATCCTCTGGGTCACCCCCCCCCCCCCGGTCTTTCTTCCCGGACCTCCTGTCCCATGATCCTCTCGTATCCCCTTCTGCCTATCACCTGTCCAGCTCTCGGCTCCATCCCTCCCCCTCCTGTCTTCTCCTATCATTTTGCATCTCCCCCTCCCCCTCCAGCTTTCAAATCCCTTACTCACTCTTCCTTCAGTTAGTCCTGACGAAGGGTCTCGGCCTGAAACGTCGACTGCGCCTCTTCCTATAGATGCTGCCTGGCCTGCTGCAGTCACCAGAAACTTTGATGTGTGTTACCCTACAAAGAGTATTGCATATGGCCCAGTCCACGATGGGTATTTCCTTCCCCACCATTGAGCACATCTACACACAGGAAAACAGCATCTGTCATCAAGGGCTTTCACCATCCAGAACATATTTTCTTCTCACTGTTGATATTAAGAATAAGGTACAGGAGCTTCAGGAACTTCACCACCAGGTTCTGGAACAGTTATTATCCATCAACCATCAGACTCTTGAACTGGAGGTGATAACTTCACTTAACTTCACTCACCCAACACTGAACTGGACTCACTTTCAAGAACTCTTCATCTCATGTTCTCCGTGTTTATTGCTTCTTTATTCATTTATGTATGGATGCATTTATTTATTTGATCATTTATTATTTATTTTTTCTCTTTCTTTTTGTAATTGCACAGTCTGTTGTTTTATTTTCACAATGCTGTTGTCTGTCCTGTTGTGTGCAGTCTTTCATTGACTGCTGTGTTTCTGGCATTTACAGTGATTGCTCATAAGAAAATGAATCTCAGGGCTGTATATGGTGACATATATGTACTTCGATATTAAATTTACTTTGAAGTTTGACCTTTGAACTGTGACTGTGTACCAGCAAGGACAATCCAGGTGTTTCCAAACTGGAAGTCATAGATGAACCAGGATATCCACTTTCTTCTGAATTCTATGTCTGCATCATTCAAATCAGGTGGCCCTGACATATGAGAAGTGAAGATATGATCTCTGTAAAGCTATCAAAGATAGCAGGTGACAGTATCAGTCCGAAATTGGGTCTCAGTCCAGCTACTGTGCCAGGTATAATGGGTTAGAAAATGAAGTCAGGCAGATCATTGCCAAAACCATATCCCTTCCTAATGAGCTGAACATATTCTATACATGTTTTAAACAGAATGGAATGGGTAAGTCATCACCCATCCTGACAGACTCCAGTGCTTCTGAATCTACAGTCACCATCCCACACATAAGATCCTTCTTCTGGAAGGTGAACCACAAAACGGATTGGGTCTAAAGGAGAGCCTGATGATGTCCTTAGATCCTTTGCAAATCAATTGGCAGAAGTACTGGCAGACATATTTCACCCCTCCCTGCTTCAGGCTCCCTCCTGCTTTGAGAAGACCACTATCATTCCAGTACCCAAGAAAAGCAAGACAACTTGCCTTAACAATTACCACCCATGGCCTTAACATCTACGATCATTAAGTGCTTCAAGAGGCTGATCACATGGCATGCATCAACACCAGCTTTCCCAACAACCAACTCACTGCAATTTTCCTACTCCCAAAACAGATCGATGCCACCTTCCTGACCCTACTCTCATATTTGGAGAATGTGAATAGTAACGACACCTATGTCAGGCTATTGCTTATTGACCACAGTTCTGCCTTCTATACTATTATTGATCTTATTGCCAAACTCTGGACTCTGGAAGTTAATGCCTCCTTCTGCAACTTTCTTAATGGACAAACCACAATCAATAAGATTAGGCAGCAGCACCTCTCCACAATTATTCTAAACACTGGTACTTCACAAGGCTGTGGACTCAATCCCCTGCTGTACTCTGTAATTTATGACTGTGTGGCAGGATTCTGCTCCAACTCATCTACAAGCTTGCAGATAATACCACTGTAATGAGCCACATCTCAAATAATGATGAATCAGAGTACAGGAAGCAGAGAGAGAGCTGAGTGATGTGGCATCATTCCCTCAATGTCAACACAACAAAAAAGTTGATTATTGACTTCAGAAATGTGGGAGAGGGGTGATGTATAAGCTCCGAACTACATAAACTGTGCTGAGGTTGAAAGTTTGAGAGCTTCAAGTTCCTAGATGTGAACATCACCAATAGCCTGGTCCAACCACATAGAGACTATGGCCAAAAAAGTACACCAATGTTTCTTGCTTTCTCAGAAGGCTAAATACATTTGGTACTGTACGTCCCCTTTGACTCTTAAAAATGTTAGCAATAGTTTATAGAAAGTTTTCTATTTGGATGCTTAATAGCTTGGGATAGTAACTGCATTGAGAAGACCACAAGAAATTACAGAGAGTTGAAGACATATCTCAGCACAACACAGGAACCAACCTCCACTCTCTGGACTCTGGATTCACAGGCACTTTCTTTTAAATTGCAAAGGTTCTTTTCCATCCATTTCTAAGTGATGTACCTACTGAAATGTGTTGATTTGCTAAATTATCTGCAAAATCCAGTCAGCAGTACACATTTCATTCTCATTGAAATGTGTGTCTTTTATTAATTTCTGCCAGGCACTATTGCTACAGATTTGTCATGCACTCTTAACTTATCAAACTGCACCACAGAACTGTTCTGTAATGATGTGCTTATAGTTTAAGCTGCAAATATGGCGTTGGGGAGACACAAAGTTGCTGATGTAGAATAAAGAACTTCTGTTAAGACTATGAACACATAAAATGCCTTTGCATTAAATCTATACATTTCAGAATTTTTAAAAAAGAAAATCAAGTATATTGATATTTTCTAGCTTAATTCAACACAAATAATTTGCTGCAATATTGATTAATAAAACACCCAAGGAAGTGCAACTAACTTGGAAGGCTCTGATTTCATTAGCTGCTTGGTTTAATTTATTTTTCTCAACATGGGTGCTCTCCAGGGTTTCCAGTTCAAAATGAAATAAGTTTTTTTTTTAATTCATCACAGTTGTGCTGAGAGTAAGAATAAAATGAATTATTTGATGACGGAAAACAATGAAGGCAATGTGGATATAAGGGTCTGCTTCTGTCTCTGAACCAGAGCTTATGTTCTTGTAGGAGGAACATCATTCTTGTAACTACTTCACAATATTTCCTTCCATGTCGGAGGTTACCATGCAGAGGTTGGGATGAGCAATGATAATCACAAGCAATCAGCAGTGAAATTCTATTCTTCATGAAAAAGGAATCTCTTTTGAAGCTTGGCTAGTAGAGTGGGATTCTCATCTGCTTACGACAGATTCTGTGAGGATTTGATGAGAGCTATATTTTTAAGGGTCTTTGTCCTGTCTCCGCACAAACACATGACCATAGTGTTACAGAAAGGCAGAACACATTCAACTTAACTAGATAAACTGAACTGAGAAAAGTACATGTAAAAAGATGTGAGGTTTTAAAGCATTAATATAATTTCATCCTCAAGTAAACATTTTAAGTAAAAGGCTTTGTGACAAAGGCAAATGCAATAATATTCTACACAGAGTTTGATTTTATAAATAGCTGTGAGATAAATGACCATCTGAATATCGGTCATCTTGTCTTTCTCTAAATCAGCAGTTCCCAACCTGAAGGTCCATGGATACCTTGCTTAATAGTATTGGTCCATGGCATAAAAAGGGTTGGGAACTCCTGCTCTAAATGATGCAATGGCATCCTATACCTCAATAGGCAGGCATGAATACAAAAATAAATTTGATACCACCAAGTCACATAATATGCTAAACATGTCAGGAAATTTTACTTTAAGGAGTTTTGTAAAGGAAAATTAGAAAAGTGGAAAAGTTAAGGAAGGAAATTTCAGAAATTAGGGCCCATGTAATTGAAGTCATGGCCACCTGCAATGAAAAATGGAAATGAAAATCAGCAGGAAGATTGTAGATGTGTCAAAAGATCATCAAAGGTGGTTTCTGAGGTAAACATTCAAAGTTGTTTGTTTTTCTTCTAGTTTTCTGTGGTGCACATGGTCACCTTATTATTTATTACTTTACTCTATTTTTAGAGGTACAGGGCTGAACAGGCCCTTCCGGCCCAACGAGTCGTCCCGATCAGCAACCCAGCTATTTAGCTCTATCCTAATCACAAGACAATTAACAATGACCAATTTAGCCTCTAACCAGTGTGTGTTTATGGACTGTGGGAGGAAACTGGAGCACCTGGAGGAAACTCACATCCTCATGGGAAGGACATACAAACTGTTTACAGAGGACACCGGAATTGATCTCCAAATACTGATGCCCCCGGCTGTAATAGCATAGTGCTCACTGCTACACTACCATGACACCCCATGGTCTTTTGCTAAGTCACCTAAAATTTATGAAGATTCATATTTTAAAAATTAGACTCTATTGATAGTTTTCCTTACGTGGCTCTTTAATACTGTTAGCTTTAAGCTTAAAAGATCTTCAGCTAACATACGTCATTACAACGTGTATTTTTGTGACTCATGCAGTTGGGATCACAGGTTTACACAAAAACTTCTTGCATCATGAGAATCCATTCAATCTACAGTTCTCTGTCAGCACCCAGTAGAATAATCCCATTTACACACATCAAAGTTGCTGGTGAACGCAGCAGGCCAGGCAGCATTTAAATCTCTTACTAACTCTTCCTTCAGTTAGTCCTGACGAAGGATGTCGGCCTGAAACGTCGACTGCACCTCTTCCTAGAGATGCTGCCTGGCCTGCTGCGTTCACCAGCAACTTTGATGTGTTTTGCTTGAATTTCCAGCATTTGCAGAATTCCTGTTTGTGAGAATAATCCCATTATCCTGTTAGGTTGCATTTTGGCTCGAGGCCCTTCATTGGAACCGCAAAGAAAGAGGGTAGATATCCAGTATAAAAAGGTGGGGCTGGTGGGGTAGAGCATAAGTTGGCGGATTCTAGAGTATCCAGGTGAGAAGGTTCATAGGAAAGTGAGGGAGAGAGGACAGTGGGAATGATGTAAGAAGCTAGGAGGTGATAGATAGAATTTACAAAGGGATAAGGAAGATGGAATCTGATAGGAGAAGATGGTGGAACATGGAATGAAAGGAGGAAGGGGCTAGACAGAACTGGTGAGAGGCATGTGGGTGAGGGGAAGATGGAAAGGGTGGGGAAGAAGAAAGAGATAAGCTGGTGGGGCAGAGCAAACAGGGGAACCCCCTATCAGCATTGGGTCTCACTGAGGTAGAAGAAGCTAAATAGGGAGCACCAGATGTAATAAATGACCCCAAAGGAAATTAATATGAAGGATTGCCTCACCTGGAAGGACTGCTTTGGGCCCTGAGTGGTGGGGAGTGAGGAGATGTAGCTGCACATATAGCACATCACAGTTGCAGGGATAAGTGCCAGGAAAGGGGTTGGTGCGAGGAGATGAATGGACATGGGATTCACAGAGAGAGTGATCCCTCTGGAAGGCTCAGAGGGAAGAGGATGATGTGGCTGGTAGTAGAATCCCATTGGAGTTGGTCGAAGTTGAAGAAAATTATATCTTGGATGGAGAGGCTCATGGGGTGGTAGATAAGGGCGAGAGGAACTTTATCCCTGTTTTGTCTGGGCGGCATGGGGTGAGGGTAGACATGCTGGAAATACAAGAGATGCAGGTTAGGGCTCTATTAATAGCAATTGGTGGAACCATTGGATGTCCTGGAATGGAAAACATATTCATGAGAACAGGTGCAGTGGAGACAGAGGAACTGAGAGAAGGTAATGGTATCCTCACAAGTAGCAGGATAGGACAGGATGTAGTGGATGGAACTAAGAGAATCAGTGGACTTGTAAAAGATGTTGGTAGATAATCTGTCTCCAGAGAAAAAGAATAGAAGATCAAGAAAGGGGATAAGGATGTCGGAACTAGATCAAGTGTATTTTAGACAGAGGTGGAAGTTGGTAGTGAAGTTAATAAAATTGACAAGCTCATTAAGGGTGCTCATTGTAACAGAGAAAGAGTTGTGAAGCACAACTCGAGTAGATTTGGAACTGGCAACACTCTCCAACAGAGAGCACTCACCATCATGATAATCAATGGGCTGGATTACACTTGACTGTAATCAACATTTGCAATGAGAATCTCTGGCTAAATCCTTTCACTGATCAGCTCATCTCAGAGCTTTGTGCAATGAAACTCGACAGTTGGCTTTGAGTTGGAGAAGAGGCAGTAAGTCACCTGATCCTCTGCTACACCTCAGCAGCCATGATTAGTCCCATGGTGGAGGAATAGTGTACAGGGTAGAGAGGGGCAACTATCCAGGAATGGCTAACCTAAAAGCTGTGACTCCTATAGGGTCACCAAACCAGTGTGAAAATGTGAATGCATTTTTTATTTTATATTATCGTAATGTTTCTTTACTCATCTTTCGAACTTTAAGATGATCTCATAATATTTGTTTTACTTTTTGTATGCTTTTTCAATTTAGTTTTGACAGTACCATGTGCAGTTTGTAGCTTCACAGTGTCAGAGATCTAGTCTATACGGAGTCTGCATGTTCTCCCTGTGAATGCCTGGATGTCCTCACACATTCCAAATATGTGCTGTTTAGGAAGTTGACTGGCTACTATAATTTGCCTTTCAGATGTAGATGGGTGGTAGAATTTGGAAGGTGTTGCTGGGCATTTGCAGAAAATAAAAGATGGGATTACTTTTGGGTCAGTGTTAACAGGTACGACACAGGGTCAGTCTCTCTCTGTGACTCCTTAACAATTAAATTTTTAAAAACATTTCCTTAAATTAATTAAGTTTATTTGAACCATTCTCAGAACCTGCTAGTAAGTTAAATTTGACTGAATAAGTTTAAGGTGTAATATATTGATATGGATTGAGGAGAGGTTAGTGGATAGACGGCAGAGAGCAGGAATAAATAGGTCATATTTGGGATGGGAGATGGTGACTTGCAGTTTACAGCAGAGATCAATGCTGGACCTCCAGTTATTCACGTAAGTTTTAGTTAGATGCAAGGCAGTGCAGTTTGAGAACAGAACACTTTAGCTGCGATTTTAAAAGAATACGTTAGTTGATTAGAGAACTAGATTAAGAAATATGCAATAAACCATTAATACAGTTCAATTCACAGTCATTAAAACACACATGGTAGTGTAGTGGCTAGTAAAATGTTTTACAGCGCAGGTGACTGGGGTTCAATTCCCACTGCTGCATGAAGGAGTGTGTACATTCTTCCCATGACCATCTGGGTTTCATTTGGATGCTCCGGTTTCCTTCCACAGTCCAAAGACATACCTATTGGTAGGTTAATTGGTGATTGTAAATTGCTCCATGATTAGGCTAGTATTAAATTGGTGAATTACTGGGTGGAGTGTCTCGAAGGGCTGAAAGGACCTATTTGACACTACATCTCAATAAATAAAAATAGGATTAAAGCTAAAAGAAGAGACTGACATCAAAAAGCTTAGAAATGTTTGCAGTGAAGTTATCGATTGGATATTCTTTTCTTCTTACTGATGCATAATGCAAAGAGATGAAGAATATCATAATCCAATGTTTACCCCTGTTGATATGAATTCTTTTTGTTAGACTTAGTTAATCAGGCAGGGTAAATAGTACTGTAAGAATGATGATGGATATAAGATTAGCTTTGTTGGGATGTTTGTTTAGTTGTGTAATGAATTTTCATTGATTTCATGACAGTGTCCAGGATTGTCTGTCATCAGAACCATTACCAATGTCAAGAAAATTACAGTTATACTAGTCGAGTAATATCTTGTGAAACAACATCTCTACTGGATAGAGGACAGTTACTCTTGATTCATTCTTGAATTTGCAAACCTGCGCAGGTAATGCTCTTCCCTGAGAAAATAATGCAGCCCTCTGGTTGCAGTATGTTGTGACATACTAAACCAGCTGGTTGTGACAGACATTTAAACTTGCCATTTTTGACAGCTTTGGAAAAATAATTGCAATTCATGCCATTTATTCTTTTAGCAATTTCAAATAGTCTACAGGTTTCTCATCGGATAGTTCAATCTTTCTTCTTTGGTTAAGAAGATAAAATTCAATTTAGTTTTAGAAGCTAGACAACTCGATTTGCTTGTCCTGCTACTCAACACACTGAATGCCTTATCTCTCCAGAGGTACATATATATGAGTCTGTGTAAGCAATACGCTGCCTAACATGTCAGGAATATAAGATGGAATTTTAGATGGAAAATTAGTGTTTTTCATCTTTCAAGCTCTTTCTAAAATTCAGTCTGAGCAAAGTTGACCTGTATCTTGCCTGCACCAAATTGCACAATTCCCAAATTCTTAATATACTTGCCTAAGAAAATATCAAGCAAATGGTGGATATTTGCAATATGGTTGACTCCTATGCTGCAAATTACTGTGCAGTTGGCATTAGCAGTACCTACTGTTCTTCTTTCCATTCAATTTATTCTGAGACACCACATCACACCTGAGAACTCTAAACATCTAATTACTGCATTTTTATTTCCCATCCCAGTGATCAGTTTTGCTGATCTTCTGCAGAAAGGCACTGTAGTGGTCAGAATATCAATGACCTCAGGCTCTATGCCGTTAAGTTAGCTTTGGCTAGCTCATGTGATGCAGTTCCAGTCATCTAAATAGGGTCACCAATCTTCATTAAAACGGTCAGTGAATGTAGGTGTGTCTTCTTACCGTGATTAACCTTAGGAGTTACATAGCCTCAAAGATTATATTAGCTGAGGCATTAGCATGGGAGATGATGGGGTAGGGTGACAACAGTGAGGGACAGGTCATGCCTCAATAACCCAATCCCTCGTACTATGATGAAAAGCTCACTTGCTTTTGTGACTAAATATTTATTATTAAGACACAACACTAAAGGTATTGTAGGAGTTTGAATGAACACTGTCAATATCATTCCGCTCATAGAACGTGGCCATAATATGTATCATCAACTATCTGCCAGGGCGTTATACAGCAATTGCTTGCCTTATAGTAATGCCTTCAGACAGCCACCTCAAAACCCATGAGTCATGCACCTCTGACCCAAGGGTTGTGAGGTATCTGTTTACAGGCACTCTCTTTTATAACACCTGAGGACAGTCACCTCAAGTATCATGGGTTCAATGATACTTCTGCCAAGAGCACAAAAACTGGGCAGGAACACTCCTGAGAAAATCTTGCTCCTGGCTATCTGGAGGACTCAATAGGAGATCTTATTAATTCAACCCAGATAGCCAGGGGCATCAAAGATGTTTTGCTCTTGAGATATCAAGTGAGTACAGAATTTAATATTCATATCTCAGCATAATCCATGAAAACAAAACATAGCCAGCTATAATGTAAGGGTGCAGGAAATCAACATCTCAATCTCTAGTGTATGAATTTCTTCAGTTGTTAAAACTAATATGATAAGTACTGTAGCTATGTATCTTCAGCTCTCTCGGTGTTTAAGTGATAAATTACTACTCTCGGTAATTACCTGTGAGAAGTTGCTCTTTTCAGTTACCTGGATGCTGAGCACTGAAATAGCCTCTCTCAATAACCTTGTCTCGTTATCTTTCTTTTCTCCTTTTATGAAGTTGCTTTATGCCAGAACCCATGATCATTTATCTTGATACCTCTGTGTGAACAAATTTAGGCTATTAATTCTGTGAGAAGCTTTGGATTATTTGACTGCATTAATGGTGCTATGTAAATGCAAATAGATGGTAACATAGTTGTGCCCAGAGATATGAAACTTATAATGAATATCTTCTGTGTGTGAAGTTAAATTTTAGCAATATAAGTACATAAGATGGCGGGAAATCAACGATTCGGCCTATTCTGTAAGTGGGATATAGTTCAGCAGCCTTCAGAATGTTGGTAGTATTGAAGCAGTAAAAAAGGACAAACTGACAGATTAAAGGCAAAAAATATCTCTTGATATTGGAATGCTAAAATACAATACCTGGAAATAATCAACAGGTCAAACAATGATCATGCAGAATAAAAGAGAATTAATATTTGACACTGGGGTCAACATCGTCTAGAGTTAGAAACATAGCAAGGCTTTCATCAAGCACAGAGGGAGGCCAAAGACTAAAGTGAAGGACTGTGATAGATTGGTGGGCAGGAGAGATAAATGGTAATGGTTCAAGGCAGGGAGGCTGGGAGGCAGTAACGATGCAAAAAAATGAGAAAGCAGAGGATGTGTGAATGACAACTAGAGAATAATCGTTAGAATCTACTGCCTGAAAAATGAAAGCTGTGATTACAATCTAAAATTGCAAATACAGTGTTGGGTACGGTAAGTTGTAACATGCCGAAATGGAAGGTATAATTTTCCTCAAGCTTTCACTAACCTCAAGGATACCACTAGAAATCATAGATTGCAAGACCAGAACAAAAAATTGCAAGAAATCTAAAATAAAGTGGGAGACAGGGAATTGTTGTATGAAAGCGTTAGCATTAAAATCATGAAATCACTTATTCATTTTTACCACTTCCAGTTGTCTGTCTCCCCTCTCACTAGTTCTTCTTTCTGAACTTTGCTTACTTAAATTCTCTTTGTTATCTCCCAGTGGTTATAATGTTAAACCGTTGGTTACACAGATTATCAATATCTCATGAATGATCTCTATGCACAGGACACATTTGCAGAGACCAATCCTTGAAGGACATAGAGGAAGTCTCACCAACATACACTGAGAAGAGACTCCAGTTCTCCGACTCTTAACTGCAAATTCCACACCAAAGCTTTATGCAATTAATATAATTATAGTAATGAAATAGTTACTTATTTCATCTTATTCTACTTTTTTGCAAACCAAATTATGCACGGAAGCACTGATCAGAACAATGGGTTCAGAAATATAATTCAGCTAAAAATGTACTAAACATGATGATAAATTGTGTTACTCATGCTTTACCTGTTACTGAATGAATACCTTGAAAGTTTTATTACCTATTATTAATAAATGAAAAGTCTCATTTGAAAGCTATCATAATGTTTACATTGTGTTTTTGATTTTTAAAAATGTAGGTAAAAGACTTTCTCAATCTACATGAAATTCTGACCCTTATTCCACCATATCTGGTCACTGTGAACTTATTCTCTCATAAGCACCAGTACCAGTTCTTCATCTTAATGACGGTGATTACACGGTTTTAGACAAGGGGTGGGATCTAAAGAGAAATGACCACTTGTGTTGTCCACTGATGTTGTGTTAAAAAGGGAAGATGAAAATAAGTGAAAGGAATACAAGGAAGGTCTTGTGATGATAGTTCGAAGAATAGAAGAGAAAGATCTAGGTTTTGACTTGGTGCAGAAGAGACCTCTGACCTCATAACCCCAAAAGAAAGGGAACATTCAACAAAACAAATGGTCCTAAGTTTTTGAGCATGTTATTGGAGTTGT
This sequence comes from Mobula hypostoma, assembly GCF_963921235.1. NCBI lineage: Eukaryota > Metazoa > Chordata > Chondrichthyes > Myliobatiformes > Myliobatidae > Mobula > Mobula hypostoma. The sequence continues at coordinate 131,605,891 of NC_086101.1, read as the reverse complement.
AGGTGAAGAAGCCAAAAAGGATTTGAGAGGATAGGTATTAAAGTACACAAGATTTCAGAGGCATTTGGACCCCTAATGTTGACTGCAGGGTAATTTAAAACCTGAGAATTCTGGATATAATGCCACAAGATCTGATGATGTATGGTGTAGTCACTGGATTGTTGCTGAATTCTGCACCATAACCACATACGTAAGCAAAATTGCAGGCCTTACTATAATGACCTTACAAGGTGGAAATGGGCGGATGTCTTACTTGGGGTGAAGATCATTCAGATGGAGAAAGAAGCAGTAATGTGATGACAAATTCTTGTGTTTGTCATTTTACAATATTTAATTGCAGTGAGTTGAATTATTTATTAAACACACTGTTATGGTCAAATTGCATTGATATTTGTGCTGGAATCAAATAGAATTGCATTGGAAAACTCTTTCTTTTAGCTCAGTCTCAAACTGAATGGTGCTAGAAGATTCTCAGCGTGATGAACGATCCAAATAATTAGAGCAGAACCTGGCTGTGCTTGTGACTGTGAAACTATAGGAGGATGAATTGCATTGGAGATGATAAGCTCAGCTCGATGGCCAAAGGAGATTATGTGGATGACAATAAACCTGAAAGAGAATAGCATTCAAATAGTCTGTTTATTTAAATATCAATAACAGCAGAGAACAAAAAAGATTCAAGCTTTAATGAATGAAATAAATTAATCAAATTAGAACATATTTTGTATTCATTCTTGTGTAGAAATGCAGAAGGTATCTGTTATTTACACACGCTGGTCGTTAATGATGAAAAATGCTCTGAGTAATTCTATTTGTTGAAGGCAACCGGGGTCCAGAGCATCAAATGTGTAAAATATGAATAGGAGTACACAGTGATGACAAAGATGACACCACAATGTCATTACATACAATGTCACAGGAGCTGTGTGAACGTATTAAAGAGCTATTCTGTAAAGAAGCTTTAAACGTTGCTTATTTTCACAGAATCACTGAGATTCTTTTTTTGTTTTGTAATGAATTTGTCACTTTGACCTCAAAATTATATAACATGCAACAAACGTGGATATCGTTAAACTCATTTCCTCTATAATTGAATTCTAAAACCTATGAAGGCAACAGGTTTAACCAATAGGAGGCTTGGTCACTGATAAAGTTAGGAGACCTTTAAGAAACTCTCCTCAGATGATAATTGTCCTCAGAATAGGAGGTGATTATCTTGGAGTCAGGGCCAATGGGTTTGAAAGGTGAAGCTCAAGATTAGGAATTCAGTCATTACTAAGTTGACTAATCAGACAGAATAAATTCTGTTTTCTTTTTGTGGAGTATGGATTAAAACATATTTCAGGATTAATCTAATCAAGAAGGGCAAAAGAAGGCAATCTTTTTAAGATTGTAAGGCCTTTTAATGTTTGATAATAATTTTCTACAGGGATGGAACCTGTGCGTTGCTTACACCATTGTAAATTTAGCAATGTCTAAAATGTGATCCTGATCACTGTGGAGGTTATTGAGAACCTTTCATCGAAATGTATGATGGGAAGAATATAGGGCAGCACAAAAGCACGCAAATAGAACCATTCCTTCACACACCCAGTGAACCTGCGTTCAATCATCACCTCCAGTGTTGACTATGTGAAGTTTGCATGTCTCTCATTCTTATTCATAGATTCTATTCCCTAGGATTTATTCACACAAGAAAAGGCATGTTGTTTGATAGTTTAATTGGACATTGTAAATTGCCCCTGGTTTGTAGGTGTATAGATGAATCTGCAAGGAATTAATGGGAAACTGGGGAGAATAAAGTGTGGTTAGGGTTTAATTGTAGCTTTAGTGAACCAAAGGGACTGTTTTCCTGCAGTATGACGTGATGACTAATATTGTTCTATGAGTGATTGTGATCTTCTAAGTAGAGTTGACATGAACCAGTAATGACTCAGATTATCAATTAATATTGGGACTTTCAGCAGAGCTTGAGGTGACGTGAACTGTTGCTTGTGGTGGGAAAGTGCAAGATTTAAAAAGGTAGTGGGGCCTGTTGGAGGTTGAGATCATTGGGTAATTACACATATGGCAAGAGCTAAAATAAAGAAGTTAGGAAGTGGAGTAGCCATTATGGGAGTCGCCATAGTATATGTTAGCCAAGATTAGAATGGCGAGCTGGGGCTTTGGCTCAGGAGGCTTCAACAAAAAAGGTGGAGGCTAAGGTAAACTTCTAGTAGATTTCATTCTTTCTTTCATATTGCACAGTTAGGGCAGCGAGAATGGTAGTCAATACAGTGGAGTCCCCCTCTTGTGGGATATGGAAGTATCCATGATGACTACGCCTACAAGTACATCCAGCCACAGCTTCTTACAGATGTGTTAGGGAACTGAAGATGAAGCCAGATGAACTCTGGATCATTCATTCATTCATACATTTAAGGTGCAGGACACAGGTAACTGGGTGACCATCAGGAAATGGGAAGGGCAATAAGAGGCTGATCTACTCAGTAACAAGCATACCACTTTGGATACTGCTTGGGGGATGATCTCACAGAGAAAAGCCACATTGGTCATGTCGCTAGGACGGAGTCTGGCTCTGTGGCTTGCAAGGAAAGGGGGAGAAGAGCAGAGCAGTGGTAAAGGGGAGTCAATGGTTAGAGGAAGGACAGGAGAATCTATGGATGAGAACAAAATTCACAGGTGGTATGTTGCCTCCGAGGTGCCAGGGTTAGTGACATCTCAGCTCGAGTACACAGCATTCTTGCGGGGGGGGGGGGTGAAGTATCCAGAGGTCATGGGTCACGTCAGTACCAATTGTAACAGATTTATGAGGCAAGATTTCCCATTAAGGAAAGCTTGTAGACATCGCCCTGTTTTATCATGTATTCTGAAAACTCATCCTCCAACATTTTCCAACTCATTCTCCGGGAATGAGAGGGTTAACATATGAGGAACAATTAGTAATACTGGATCTCCTATTAAGGAATGTGACAGGGCAGGTAAAAGAATTGTTTTGTAGGAAAATATTTTGGATTTAGTTATCATAATTCCATTAGCTTCAAGATAATTATGGACAAGGGTAGGACAGGTCCTTGGGTTGAGACTCTAAACTGGAGAAGATCTAATCTTGAAAGCATCAGAAGGGATTTAACAGTTGTGGATTGGGATGGTTATTTTCTGGCAAAGGAATGTTTGGTAATTGGGGTACCTTCAAAAGTGAAATTTTCTATGTTCAGGTTAAAATAAGTGGCAAGGCTAACAGGTTTAGGGAACTTTGTTTTTGAGGGGTGTTGAGGCCCTGGTTAAGAAGAAAGAGGTGCGTAAAAACTTTCAGCAGCAAGAACTAAATGCCGGAGGAGTATAAGAAATACAAGAGAACACTTAAGAGGGAAATATAGATGGCATGAATTTGCTCTGGTAGAGAAGGTGAAGGAGAATCCCAAGTGTTCCCACAGAGCAAAAGTATAGCAAGGGACCAAATTAGTCCACTTGAAAAGCAACATACTCAGCTGTGGATGGAACTAAAAGAAGTAGTGGAGATCTAAAATGGAATATTTGCATCTGTATTTACTCAGGAAATGAACATGGAGTCTGTAGAGCTGAGGAAAAGACGAGTGAGATCATGGATCATATCAAGATTACAGAAGAGGAGGGATTTACTGATTTGAGGCAAATTAAGGAGAATAAGTCCTCAGGGTCAGACAAAGTGTTCCCTAAGATTTTGTGGGGGCTAGTGCAGAAATTGCATCAGCCCTGGCGAATACTTAAAATGTCCTTAACCATGACTGACTTGCTGGAGAGCTGAATGATAGCTAATGTTGTTCCTTAGTTAAAGAATAAGCAAGGAAGTTATAGGCTGATGAGTATGACACAATAGCGGATAAATTATTAGAGTATATTGCAAGGGATATACCGTAATATACAAGCACTTGCAGTGTGATGGATATTCACTTTCCAAGGCCCAAGAGGCTCATTGCTAACCTCAGCTTTCTTCTACTGCAGCATGACCTTTCTTAAGGATCAGAGAAGTCCCTGATAAAGTTAAACTTCCAACAAATATTCCTTACTCAATTTTTTTGTTGTAAATGAAAATTGAAAAGCAGCGAGTGATCTGTTGAAGTTAGGAGAAAACCTGGGATGGCTGCTAAGAAGTGTGGTTTGCCAAGTGAAGTGACTATGAGACTTTTTATTTGTATTAGCAAGACAATGGGGCTATGTTTAATTGGCCTACATTAAACCAGAAAACTACAACACATTTTCACCATTGTCCTCAGAAGCTTTTAGACTAACTGTGTAGATTACATTGTCCCAGCAAAGACATTAGAAAACATCGTATGCAGATGACATCACTGAGTAGCAAAACAATACAAATATTAGGAAGCATTGGGGATTGTTAGGAATGACAAGGAAAATGACAGAAAGGCAGGATGACAGACAGAAGAACTATTAGAATTCATTGTTCAGCCTTTGATTTCTGTCTTGGACAACATGTTCTGCTGCAACTCATTGGTATGTCTTTTAGTTCATAATAATTGTACCTGTGTTTGGAAATCCTTTGTACTTTGTGAATCTTAAACATGAGAAAATCTACATATGCTGGAGATCCAAAGCAACACACACAAAATGCCGGAGGAACTCAGCAGGTCAGGCAGCATCTGTAAATAGATAGTCAACATTTTGAGCCGAGACACTTCTTTGTGACTGAGAAGGAAAAGGCAAGAAGCTAGAATAAAAAGGTGGAGGGGGAGGAAGGAGGCTACCTGGCAGGTGATGTGAAACTAGTTGGGGGAGAAAGTTCAAGGTCTAGAGAAGAGGAATCTGATAAGAGTGGAGAGAACACCGTAGAAGGAAAGGAAAGCGGATGGGCCCAGGAGGAAGTAACAGGCAGTTGAGAAGAGGAAAAATGTCAGATTGTGGAATAGAGGAAGTGGAGAAGAAGTTTGTTTACTGTAAGGAGAAAAGGATATTCATACCATCAAGTTGGTGGCTATCCACTCTACCTCCGTTCAGGGCCCCAGGCATTCTTTCCATATGAGGCAACGCTTCATATGCCTCGTGTTCCTGATACAGCCTCCTCTACAATGGTGAAACCTGTTGTAAACTGGGGACCATTTTGTCGAGCACCTCAACACCATCTGCCACAAGTGGAACTTCCCTGTGACCAAACATTTTAATTCCCATTCCCATTCGAATTCCAACATGTTAGTCCATGGCCTCCTCTTGTGCCAAGATGAGGTCACCCTCAGGGTGGAGGAGCAACATTTTATATTCCGTCTGGTTAGCCTCCAACCTGATGGCATGAATATTGCTTTCTCCTTCTAGTAAACAAACTTCGCCCCCACCCCCTTCCTCTATTCACCACTCTGACCTTTTACCTCTTCTCACCTGCTTATTGCTTCTCCTTGGGTCCCCTCCTCCTTCCCTTTCTCGTATGGTCCAATCTTCTCTGCTATCAGATTTCTTCTTCTCCAGCCCTTGACCTTTCCCACCCACCTGGCTTCACCTATCACCTTCCAGCTAGCCTCCTCCTCTCCCCGCTATCCTTTCCCACCTTTATATTCGGGCACCTTCCCCCTTCCTTCTAAGTCCTGGAGAAGGATCTCAGCCCGAAACGTTCATTATGTATACATCTCCACAGATGCTGCCTGACCTGCTGAGTTCCTCCAACATTTTGTGTGTGTGTTAGACTGCAGATCTTTAAAATTCAGAAACTTGTTGTAAATCGGAAATCCAATGTGAGTGGTAAATGTATAATAAGAAACTTTTGACTAAATTTAAACATGTATCATTAAAAATAAAGCAAACTGTGTTTAAGTTACTCCATTAGCTGGAATTGCATCCTCCTTGATAGGGAGGGGGGACCCAGCACCCGAGCAGTGATTATTGGCACGCAGACCTCACTGCAGAGTCTAGACAGGGAAGTAAGCTACTCCTTGAGGAGTAAATGTACACAGGATAACCCTCCTATATTGAAAGTACGTATAGATATCTATATGGGTTAGGGCTTAAAATCTTCTTTTGAGTTCAGGACTTTGCAGAGAGGGAACCCAATACTATCACAGGATAGACAGGGTCTGATAATGGGTGGTCAACAAGGTATTGTGTGTGGTAGGTTATGTCTAACCAATCTTATACATTTTTTTCAAGAAGTTAATTTTTTTTTTAGTTAATGAAGAAAAGGCATTGGACATGGTCTACCTGGACTTTGGCAAGCTTTTGACAAGGTCCTGCATGGAAGGCTGATCACTTGGCATTCAGAATACAGCAAATTGGATTCAGCATTGGCATAGTGGGAGAAGCCAGAGAGTTGGGTAGATGGTTGCCTCTCTGACTGGAGGCCTGTGACTTCTGGGATATCACAGAGTTTGGTGCTGTGTCTGTTGTGGTTTATTATCTATATAAATAATTTTGATGATAATGTGGCAAAATGGATCAGCAAATTTACAGATGATACCAAGACTGGGGTGCCGTGGACAGTTAGAAAGGCTATTAAAGCCTGCTGTGGGATCTGGACCAGCTGGAAAATTGGGTTGAAAGTTGCAGATGGAATTCAATACAGAGAAGTATCAGGTGTTGCACATTGGGAGTTCAAACCAGCATAGATATACACAGAGAATGGCTGGGCAGAAATACAGAAGAACAAAGGGATCTGAGAATACAGATCCATAATTCATTAAAAGTGGCATCACAGGTAGATAGGGCTATAAAGAGAGCTTTTGGCATATTGGCCTTCATAAATTAGATTATTGAGTACAGGAGTTGGGATGGTATATTGAAGTTATATAAAATGTTGATGAGGCCAAATTTGGAGTGGTCTGTGCAGTTCTGGTCACTGACCCACAGGGAAGATAGCAATAAGATTGAAAAGTTAGAGAAAAAATATACAAGGGCTTGTGGAACTGAGTATAGGGAAAGGTCAGATATGTTAGGACATTATTCCCAGGAGCATAGAAACATGAGGGGAGATTTAATCGAGGCATTCAAAATTATAGAGATGCAGATAGTGTAAATGCAAGCAGGCTTTTTCCACTGAGGTTGGGTGAGACTAGAAGAAGAAATCTTGGGTTAAGGATGAAGGGTGATATATTTAAAGGGAGTCTGTAGGGAGCCTCAGAGAGTGTGGTGAGTGTTGAAAGAGTTGTCAGCAGAAGTGGTAGATGTGGGATTGTATGCAATATTTAAGAGAACTTTGGATAAGTACATGGATAGGAGGGATATGGAGAGCCATGGTCCAAGTGTGTGTTGAAAAGAATAAGTAGAATAACACTTTGGCAGATGTTCCTGTTCTATAGTGCTCTATGACTCTATAACCATACATGTTGTACTTGGTTCAGGCTTAAACTGAATACCAAGCAATAATACAAGCAATATAACAAGATATACCAATATGTCACAGACTCTTCCTTTTTTTTTAAGATAATCCATCAGCCTCAGAAATGACTTGCTTCCACTCTGGTTCTGTGGGTTCTAAATGGACTGATGTGGCCACCATGGGATCTGCTAATTCTTGCTCAAGATGTCTGATAAGATGTATGGATGGATAGTTTAGGAAATGGTGCATACCTTCCAACAGTTACTGTATGTTGGGCTTTTTTATGCTCTCTTGCTCCTGAGGTATCCTCATGACTGTGCTGTTAGTTGATTTGGATTGGTTGCTGACATTGAGTATATAGCGTGGAGTAGAATTTTGTCCTCCCTCGTATCCATGATAGGTGTAGAGCAGTACTGTAGAGGGAGGGTCAGAGTCACACCTGGAATTCAGTCATTTTAAAATCATTGGAACTGAATTTGAAAAGATTTCAAAGTGTTATTACATTTGTACATTTTGTGCACACAACAGAGGATAAAATTATTCTCATCTGAAATTTAAACATCAAGGAATTAATTTGCACTTGGCAATGTGAAGCCATCCAGACAATGACAGCTCTGAAATCGACTACACTTCTAAAAACAATTTTCATTAAAATCGATGAATCTGAATCTTGGATGTAGAACAACATGCATAGCCATTCTTTACACTGCCATCATTGCTATACATGAAGATAAATATCTAGTCATGGACTCTAAAGCAGGACTTGATTCCAAAGCCATTCTCTCTGGACCCACAGAGAAATAGATTGCTCATTAGCATGGAGCATAACTTTCAGAACTGCCTGTTTCATCCTCAGCCAAGCTGTTGGAAATGTTTTGTATTTTGCAACTGGGCTTATCTGTATGCAGCGGCTGTTCTTTGTCAGTGACAATGCAGACAGTGTTGATTAGCAATTGATGCATCAAAATGAAATAGCGTTGAAATTCCACTTATTTCTTGCTGCTTGATCATATGACTGCTCTGGATATGTTGTTTACTAAAATTTCTCTAATAATATGAAGAAGAGACTCTTTAATGTCTTCATGATGTTTCTCTGTAATTAGATTGTGTATTATGTTCCAGGTATTCTCAAAAGATCGGCAATCAAATGAAATACTGCCTCAGGAATTCCTTGGCAGGACACCTCAGAAAACAGTGCAAAGCAGTTGAAAATGGGCTGCAGCAAAATTGTGTTTATTTCTAAACCCCTTAACATCTAGTTGAAAATTTGATTTCTGACTTTCAGGTGAACTATTTTTTAACAGCAGAAATGTTTCTGTCTCTCTGACTTAAAAATCTAAATTACATCAATCTCGCTACCCTGAAAAACAGCAGTTCTTACTATCTCATAGAATAACCAGTGTCTTGCTAATTACGTTTGCCTTGAATTTAATTTAATTTAAGGCCAACAATTAAAATGCATCATCTTCACTGAGATCTGTGTCAGAGAATAAAACACAAGCTCACATATTTCCCTGATTACTTTACCTGTAAGATAACTATCTAGCCGTGGAATCATTCATACAACACAGGAATGGCCCCTTTGGTCAACAATGTCAGGGCCAAACTCAATGTCAAATTAAAATAAGTCTCTTCTGTCTGTACATGATTCATATATCTCCATTCATGTGTCTAACTACCATTATCATTTCTGATTCCACCACCACTGGCATCCACTACTCTGTGTAAAAGACTTGTCCTTTGCATCTCCTTTAAACTTTCCCACATTCACCTTAAAATCAGGACCTTTGGTATTTGATATATCTATCCTAGGAAAATGATTCTAATTATCTACCTTATCTATATCTCTTATAATTTTATGAACTTCTATCAGGTCACTCTTCATGCTTCACTTCTCCAAAGAAATAACCAATCCAAGTTTATCCAACTGCTTCAGTTGGTCTCTGTCACAACCCACATATGGATGCTCACTGTTGCATATGTGGTCGATACCTAAGAACAGTAAACTTAACTCACTTTAGCTTCAGCCTGTGAGAGCATGCAGAGTATAGCATGGGGACTTGCCTTCACGGTGGGCAAACTCCGAGTACAGCCATTCACAGATTGCCCTCATATACTTCTCTTTTTTTTTTCTGGTAATATTCCTGCTAACTCCCACTATGTGCATCTAGTTTCAGCCGTAAAAAGTGCTCTATGATCCCCTTGCACCAAATTTTCATATTTCACAGGCACAGCCCTTCACTAATCTTTCCCCATCTGTTTAAGTCCCAGCCTTCTTATTCCCAGCAGTGGCAGCAGCAGCAGCATTCTTCAGGAACTGGAAGGATGCTGGATGTATTAGGCTTGTATCTTATTAAGGGCTGGTCCTTACAGAAGGTGCCAGCAGCAACAATAAATATTGGTAGCTGTACGATCTCACAATTGATCAAAGCACTGCTGTTCCAAAACTGGTGCAAATAAGCAACACAGAGCGAAATTTTAGAACATGGAAGACTACTGCATGGGAACAGGCCCATCGGTCTACAATGGTGTGCCTAACCAGACTAAAAGTAAATCAAATAACCCCAAAACTAATCCCTCCTACCGACACAATGCCCATATCCCTCCATCTTCCTCATAGCCATGTGCCTATCAAAATGTCCCTTAAAAATGTATTTGCCTCTATCACCATACCAGGCAATGTATTCTAGGCACCCACCAATCTCTGAGTAAAAAATCCATCTCATCCCCCTTGAACCTATTCCCTCTTACCTTCAATGCATGCCCTCTGATATTAGACATTTTTACCCTGGAAAAAGATACTCCCTGTCTACTCTATCTATGCCTTTCATAATCTTATATACTTTCATCAGATCTCCCCTCAGCCTCCATGACTCCAGAGAAAGCACCCCAAATTTGTCTACTCTCTCATGATAGAACATACCCTCTCAAATAAGTAACATTCTGATAAATCTTTTCTGCACCCTGTCCAAAGTCTCAACATCCTTCCTTTAGTGGTGCGACTAAAACTGTATGCAGGGACCTTCACGGTTATTATTCACTGGAAAGTTGGCCACTGCAGAGGGTAGGGTCCAGCAGACCATACAAAGCCCAATATGAGCTTGAATAATACCACCTTTTCTAAATCTGCAGCATGCTACCACCCACACTGGACCCTCTACATTTCGCCTATTGACACAACTGATCAACAAATGACATAACAGCCACAGCTCTTCACACTGTCCTTACACACCTGGAGAAGAAGGATGCTTATGTGAGAATGCTGTTCTTGGACTACAGTTCAGCATTCAACACCATAATTCCCTCCAGGCTCGACAAGAAGCTTAGAGACCTCTGCCTTCAACCCGCCTTGTGTAGCTAGATCCTGGATTTCCTGACAGATTGCTGGTAGGTGTTAAGAGTGGGCTCCCTCACCTCTGTCCCACGGACACTCAACACATGTGTCCCTCAGGGCTGTGTACTAAGCCCCCTCCTTTACTCTCTGTATACCGATGATTGTGTCACTACCCACAGCTCCAATCTGCTAATTAAATTTGCTGATGACACTACACTGATTTTCCTAATCTCAAATAATAATGAGGCAGCCTACAGAGAAGAAGTCATCACCTGACACAGTGGTGTCAAGAAAACAACATCTCCCTCAAAGTTGCAAAAACAAAGGAGCTGCTGGTGTACTACAGGGGGAATAGAGATAGGCTAACCCCTATTGATATCAATGGATCTGGGGTTGAGAGAGTGAACAACTTTAAGTTCCTTGGCATAAAAATCACTGAGGATCTCACATGGTCAGTACATACCAGCTGTGTGGTGAAAAAGGCACATCAGCGCCTCTTTCACCTCAGACGGTTGAAGAAGTTTGGTATGGCCCCCCAACTCTAAGAACTTTCTACAGGGGCACAATTCAGAGCATCCTGACTGGCTGCAACACTGCCTGGTATGGGAGCTGTACTTCCCTCAACTGCAGGACTCTGCAGGGAGTGATGCGGACGGCCCAGCGCATCTGTAGATGTGAACTTCCCACTATTCATGATATTTACAGAGATAGGTGCGTAAAAAGGACACGAAGGACCATTGGGACCCGAGTCACTCCAACCACAAAATGTTCCAGCTGCTGCCATCCAGGAAATGGTACCGCAGCATTAAAGCCAGGACCAATAGGCTCCAGGACAGCTTCTTCCACCAGGCCATCAGACTGCTTAATTCATGCTGACACAACTGTATTTCTGTGTTATATTTACTATCCTGTTGTACATAATATTAATTATAAATTGCTATAAAATGCACATTGCACACTTAGACAGAGACATAAGATAAACGTTTTTACTCCTCATGTATATGAAGGATGTAAGTAATAAAGTCAATTCAATTCAATTCAATTCAACATGCATTGCAGAGCTCTATTCTGAATTCTCCAGCTTCAGATAACTGCTTTTTCTGGGTGTATAAGAACTGACTATTTTTGCCTTCTGCCTTTCTTTGCTAATCTTTCCTTATCTCCCCCTTCCTTTTCCCAATTCCTGATGGAGCTCTGAGTTGGCAAATGTTTCCTTTCACTCTCATTATCCCAATGCTAATTGCAGCTCAGAACTCTAAAGCAGTTCTTCCTCTTAACAGTTTTCTCTAAACTAGGCAGATTTTGAATTCAAAGAAACATGCAGTTTATTTGTGTCTGTCTACCTGCATTGCATTTTCTCTGCAGCTGTTGCATTTTATTCTGCATTCTGTTATTGTTTTACCTTGCACTACCTCAATACACTGCTTAATGATCGAATAGTAGGCAAGACAAGCTTTTCATTCTACCTTGCTTGGTACATGTGACAATAATAAACAACAGCAATTCTAATTTCAATAAATCACTGCAGCTCAAGTACAGCAGAAGGTTACTGTAAAGAGCCTATGACTGAATCAGCAGCTGCAGTTCCTCTTCAAGGTTTGTCAAGGCACTGTGAATACTGACAAATTTAAATTGGTAAATTGGTTTATTATTGTCATGTGTACCAACATATGGTGAAAAACTGTTTTGCCTGACATCAATATAAATTATTTCATTGCAATTATGTATTGAGGGAGTACAAGGGAAAGCAATACCAGAATGCAAGGTAAAGTGTTACAGTTACAGAGAGAGTGAAGATGATGGTGGAAGGCCATAACAAGATAGATTGTGAGGGCAAGAGTCCATCTTATCATTCAAGAGGTTGGTTCAATAGTCTTATAACAGTGGGAAAGAAGCTGTCCTTGAGCCTGGCGGTATGTGCTTTAGGGCTTCTGTCCGATGGGAGAGGAGAGAAGAGAATGTCCAGGCTGAGTGGGATCTTTGATTATTTTGGCTGCTTTAATGAGGCAGCCTAAAGCATAGATAGAGTCTGCAGAGGGAAGGCTGATTTTATGTGCTGGCTGTGTCCACAACTCTATGCAATCTCTTGCAGACTTGGACAGAGTACTTGACATACCAGGCTGTGGGTATCTGGATAGGATATTATCTATGGTGCATCTAAAAAATAATGTTGAGAGTCAGAGGTGGGAATGCTGAATTTCTTTGCTTCAAGAGGAAGTAAAGATGAAGCCCTAATGTATCAAAGAAAAAAAAATACAAAAATCTTTCCTCTTAAAGCCCACCACTGTCAAAGCAGTAAGTCAGTGACTCATTACTCATTGGGCAAGATGATGATTGAGGAAGATCTGGAGTAGAGGATCATGGGTAGTTGTGGCATTGGTGGGAGTGGGTGGCAGTGTGGTGAAGAATAGGATTCTACCTTAGAAATGGCAGGGAGAAGTAGGGAATTCAGCTGCAGAGACCATTAATGAGCTGTCTAGATAAGAGGCAGAGAGGTGGCGTAGCCTTACAGATCAGGTGGTTTCACTGTTTGAGATGCACACAGGATGTGGCTTGTGAAAGTCAAATTTTATGCTTGTGACATTAAAATGAACTGCTGCTTATTTTATGAAATCTCTGCTCCTACACGACAGCTTCCTTGAGTGTGCGTATCATTTGTATTATGAACTGAATCTGATATCTCGAACTGGAGGGTTGTCATGATAAATACTTGTCCGCTAAATACGTAAAAGTATTAAAACTGTAGACAAGGATTGAGAATTCTGTGAGCAAATATACAAAAATCATAACTGAGCAAATTGACTGAGCGGGGCTAATATTTATTACAATAACCTTGCTGAAGAACTCCTTGTGTTCAGGGAGTCATTTTTGAGCCTGGATGAGTATGCCACAGTTGTCACCGACCAATTGCAAGTCTTGTGGAAGAATTCAATTGCACCACAGCAAGGTTGGTCATGACCCTCACTGAATCTGAAGATACTTTTATTCGAACAGCGGCCCCCCCCCCCACCGCCGTGTGGCAACGGGGAGGAGGTGGACCTCATCTGAAGCCGTTCAGACTGCTAAGTCTGCTGTTCGCAAGCAGGACCAATGGACTATTTGGGAGAGCCTGGAAAAGAGGAAATGGGAGATGGAGGGATCTCGGCTAAGTTTTGTCACCAGAGCCACTTATGACCTCCTACCCACACCCCAGAACCAGAACCAGTGGTGGGGAGAAGACCCCGCTTGCTCTCTTTGTCAAGCACCTGCATCACTAAGGCACATTTTAATAGGAAGCACCACGAGCCTCACCCAGGGGCAGTACACTTGGTGGCATAACCAAGTTCTCAGGCAGCTGGCATCAATCTTGGAACAGAGGCAAATCACCACAAATGCTCTCCCACAAACATCAGCAGGAAATGTCCACACCACACGATTTGTACCAGCAGGCCAACCTCCAGAGCACCATAGAACATCAAAAGATGTAAGCATTCTGCAGGTTGCTCGGGATTGGAAAATGGACGTGGACTTGGAAAAAAAGCTTTTGTTTCCCCCAGACATTGCAGCTACAACACTCCGGCCAGACATGGTCCTGTGGTCCACAACAGCCAAGTTAGCATATGTTGTGGAATTGACAGTTCCATGGGAAGATGGTGTCAAAGAATCTTATGAGAGGAAAAAGACCAAGTACTCTGAACTGGCAACTGAAGCTGCCCAGAATGGCTGGAAGACCAAGATTTTCCCTGTAGAAGCGGGATGCAGGGGATTCGTTGCTACGTTTGTACATCTACGACCAGTCTATTGAAGAGGATGGGGGTGAGGGGTCACTCCCTCCAACAAGTAATCAAGTCCTTGTCAAATGCAGCAGAAGAAAATAGCAATTAGATTTGGATTAAAAGGAAAGACAACAACTGGGCTGCAAGATGAAGACAGGAGGGTGTGGAACTGAGGGGAGTGTATCTGAGATGCCAGGTAGCACCATTGAGCCCTCTGGAGATGTCGTGGGCTTATTAATGAACGTCAAAGAAGGAGGGTGCCCACCTGATGACTCCGAGGTCGTACCTACCCTCCCTCCCTGTCACCACTCCAAGCCCACTGCCAACATCGAGAGTGCCAACTTACCATACAGATTGAAACATCAAGTCCTAGTAACTCTACCAGTAACATGGGGGCAAAATTGAAAAGGGTGATGAATATAGGACAGAAGATGTTATATTTGAATGTATTTAGCATATGGAATAAGATAAATGAATGTGTAGTTAAGATAGTGATTAGCAAATATCACATGTGGGCATCACTGAGTCACAACCAAAAGAAAATTAAAGTTGGAAGCTTAACATCCAAGGGTAAAAACTATATCAAAATGGCAGGCAGGTAGGTAGAAGGGCTGGGTTGCATTGTAGGTAAAAATAAAATCAAGTCCTTAGAAAGAGGTGACATAGGATTGGAAAATGTAGAATCTTTGTGAGTAGAGTTAAGAAACTGCAAAGGTAAAAAAGACACTGATGTGAGTTACATACAGGCCTCTGAACAATAGCCAGAATATGGGGTAAAAATCATAAGGGGAGGTAGAAAAGGCATTTAAAAAGAGCTTTGCTATGATAGTCATGGGAGTTTTCAATATGCAGTTAGATTGGGAAAATCAGGTTTGTAGTGAATCCCAGGAGAACAAAAGATTATAGAATCCCTACAAGATGTTTTTTTAGAGCACTTGTGGCTGAGTCCACAAGGGAAAAGGTAATTCTGGATTGGGCATTGTGTAACAAACCAGATTTGTTTGGAGAACTTAGGCTCCAGAACGAGGGGTTACAGTTTGAGGATAAAGGGGAAGCCTTTTAGGACCAAGATTAGGAAAAACTTCTTCACACAGAGAGTGGTGAATCTGTGGAATTCTCTGCAACAGGAAACAGTTGAGGCCAGTTCATTGGCTATATTTAAGAGGGAGTTAGATATGGCCCTTGTGGCTAAAGGGATCAAGGGGTATGGAGGGAAGGCTGGTACAGGGCTCTGAGTTGGATGATCAGCCATGATCATACTGAATGGCAGTGCAGGCTCGAAGGGCCAAATGGCCTACTCCTGCACCTATTTTCTATGTTTCTATGTTTCTATGTAAAGAAATCTTTAGCAAATGGTGATCATAATATGATAGAACTCATGCTGCAGTTTGACAGGGAGTAGTTAACATCAGATGCAATGGTAATACAGTGGAGTAGAGGGAACTACAGAAGCAGGAGCCGGTCAAAGTTAATTGGAAGGGGATACTAGCAGAGATGAAGGCAGAACCGCAATGGCTAGAGTTTCTGGGGCAATGCGGAAGGCACAGATTTAAGGGAGGATAAGGCAACTTTGGCTAACAAGGGAAGTCAAAGACAGCATAAAGGCAAAAGAGATAGCATATAATAGAGCATAAATGTGTGGGTGAGCTAAATAATTGGGAAGCTTTTTAAAATACAACAGAAGACAAATACAAATTCAATAAGGAGAGAAAAGATGAAATATGAAGATAAGCTAGTCAATAATGTAAAAAAGGATACTAAAAGTTTTTTTTTCAGAAACATAGTATGAAGAGTAAAAGAGGAGTGAGAGTGAATATCGGACCACAGGAAAAGGACACAGGGAACAAAGAAATGACGGACGTACTCTGTACACATTAACCTTCACTGTAGAAAACATCAGCAGTAAGCCAGAAATTTAAGAATATCAGGGGAAAAAGTGAGTGTGGTTATTACGAAGAAGAAGTGCTTGGGAAGCTGAAAGATCTGAGGGTAGATAAGTCACCAGGACCAGATGGACTACACCCCACGGTTCTGAAAGTGGTAGCTGATGAGGTTACGGAGGCATTAATAAAGATCTTTCAATAATCAATAGGTTCTGAAATGGTTCTAGAGGACTGGAAAATTGCAAATGTCACACCACTCCTCAAGAAGGACAGAGGGAGAACAAAAGAAATTGTTATCTATTTAGACTCTCTTTGGTGGTTGGGAAGATGTGGAGTCCATTAGTAAGGATGAGGTTTTGAGGTATGTGGAGGTGCACAATAAAGGAGGCCAAAATCTGCATGGGTTCCTTAAGGGAAAGTCTTGCTTGACAAATCTGTTGGAATTCTCTGAGGAAATATCAGGCAAGACAGACAAAGGTGCATGTTGTGTACTTGGATTTTCCAAAGGCCTTTGACAAGGTGCGGCACATGAGGCTGCTTAGCAGCATAAGTTAAAGAAATTGTGGAGGCAATAAGTGTTATGCTTTGCAACTCCAGAAACTAATTGAAAGAAAAACCCAAGAGCCTGATTACTTATCTACTTTGTTTTTTTAATGGGCGCTCACATATGATGTGATGGTGTAATGACATATGCCATTCTCATACTTCTTACATATAACCTCTGAAAAATTATTTAAACAAAGAATGCTTAATCAAACAATATATTTCTCATATTACTGAAGTATTAAATACACTACCCTGCTCCCTGCTTACTTACAAACTCCACCTCAATATAGAATGCTTCTCAACTCAAATATGTAACATACTGCTTCTAATCATCATATATAATAAGCTGCTATATAGACAAGAACGGCATAATACATTTTAAATTGTCCTATTTAGGTCTAGAGATTTAATCACTGTGAATCATTTCTTACTCTTGTGAGATATTATCTTTGCTGTCAAAATCAGCATGGTGGGGGGGGGGTTGTGCCTGTTACTCTACTTAGCTGGTGAGACTTGTGGCTGTGAAGCAATTTCAGTTTCTGGGGCCTCCATGGTGATTGCCGTAGTTGACTCGGGTACTCAAGGATGTGGTTCGGAAAGATCTGGACATCTTCCTTCTCCAACAATTGACTGTGCTCTCTTCAACTGATCGATGTGTTGCCACCAGATGATATCAGACGCAAGATCCACTGTGTAGGAGAGAGGTTCATTTCTGTCCTTAATCTCTTCAAGTACTCACTTTTGATCACCTCTGCAGTACTTCACCAGGTCTGTTTGTCCAGGAGTGAAACATCAAAAATCATTGTATGGGAGCTTTCAATTTGGCTCAGCTGTTTGTCCTGCAAGCTCCTTCTGAGATTGGGTTTGAGGAGATCCAAGCAAGGGAAGACCTAGGAACAGCATAGCTGGTGATTTGTTGATTGTAGAACCTGCTGCATTGTGATATGCAAGAGGAAAATGGTGAGCTTCTGATGCACTGATGCAGTGCCAGTGTAGTGTGTTCATCTGACATTGCTCACAGTGCATTCTTTAGACTCTGGGTAAACCTTTACAGCAAGCCATTTGATGCTTGGTGGTAGGACTAGATGTAGTATTTCTTATTCCATTCATTTTCCGGAATGACTGAAACTGTTCTGCAAAAAACTATGGTCCATTGTCACTGACTAAGTGTACTGGAACACCAGTCCTTGAGAAGACGCTTCTCAACACATCAAAGGTGTGCAAAGCCGTAATGGGGGCTATGGGGAACATTTCTGGCTATTTTGTAGCTGCATCCACTACTACAAAGAAATTTGTGTCCATGAATGATCCGGGAAAAATCCACATGAATCCTTTGCCAGGGCAATGCAGGCCATTCCCAGGAGTGGAGAGGTGCTGCTCTTGGCATCTTCTGGATGTGCTGCAGCCTGTACAGTGCATGGCAAGCTGCTCAGTCTGCTGATCTAACCCAGGCCACCAGACAAAGCACTGAGCCAATGCTTTCATATTGACCACGTCTGTATTACCATTCCAACACTTTAGTTCTCACCTTGGATGGTACATCAATTCTCAATCCCCACATAAGATAATTTCTGTCAAGAGCAACTTCATTCAGGTACTGGTAAACTGGTGAACTGGAATTTTTACTGCACTTTCCAGCCATTTTTGATTTGTCACGTAGACCTGAAGACCTGAGACTGTGTGGGTCTTTTCTGGTTTCCCTTTGCATAATCTCTGCCACAATAGGGAGACTTTCAATTTGCATTAGAGAGAACAAGTCAAGAGCAGAGTCTGCTTTTGTAAATGTTTCAGGTATTTCCTTTTCCAAGGATAAACAGGACAATCCATCAACATTTTCATTATTAGTTGTCCTTTTGAATTTGACCTTGTGATTGTGTCTTCTGAGAAATAGAACTAGCAGTATTCATGCTGTGGTTGTAAGTAGAACACCCCATTGAAAATGGACACCAGTGGTTGATGATCAGTAATGAGGGTATCCTCTCTCCCATTCAGGTACTTTACTCCTCAAATTAGACTCAGGTTCTCTCTGTCATTCTGTACATAATTTTTCTCTGCAGTAGCAAGAGAATATTGTGGAAAGGCTATGGGTTGTTCAGTTCAACCAACACACATAAAAGTTGCTGGTGAACGCAGCAGGCCAGGCAGCATCTCTAGGAAGAGGTGCAGTCGACGTTTCAGGCCAAGACCCTTTGTCAGGACTAACTGAAGAAAGAGTGAGTAAGGCATTTGAAAGTTGGAGGGGGAGGGGGCGATCCAAAATGATAGGAGAAGACAGGAGGGGGAGGGATGAAGCCAAGAGCTGGACAGGTGATAGGCAAAAGGGATAAGAGAGGATCATGGGACAGGAGGTCCGGGAAGAAAGACAAGGAGGGCGGGGGGTACCCAGAGGATGGGCAAGGGGTATATTCAGAGGGACAGAGGGAGAAAAAGGAGAGTGAGAGAAAGAATGTGTGTATAAAAATAAGTAATAGATGGGGTACGAGGGGGAGGTGGGGCATTAGCGGAAGTTAGAGAAGTCGATGTTCATGCCATCAGGTTGGAGGCTACCCAGACGGAATATAAGGTGTTGTTCCTCCAACCTGAGTGTGGCTTCATCTTTACAGTAGAGGAGGCCGTGGATAGACATGTCAGAATGGCAATGGGATGTGGAATTAAAATGTGTGGCACTGGGAGATCCTGCTTTCTCTGGTGGACAGAGCGTAGATGTTCAGCAAAGCGGTCTCCCAGTCTGCATCGGGTCTCACCAATATATAAAAGGCCACATCGGGAGCACCGGACGCAGTATATCACCCCAGCCGACTCACAGGTGAAGTGTTGCCTCACCTGGAAGGACTGTTTGGGGCCCTGAATGGTGGTAAGGGAGGAAGTGTAAGGGCATATATAGCACTTGTTCCGCTTACACGGATAAGTGCCAGGAGGGAGATCAGTGGAGAGGGATGGGGGGTACGAATGGACAAGGGAGTTGCGTAGGGAGCGATCCCTGCGGAATGCAGAGAGATATATTCCGTCTGGGTAGCCTCCAACCTGATGGCATGAACATCGACTTTTCTAACTTCCGCTAATGCCCCACCTCCCCCTTGTACCCCATCTGTTACTTATTTTTATACACACATTCTTTCTCTCACTCTCCTTTTTCTTCCTCTGTCCCTCTGAATATACCCCTTGCCCATCCTCTGGGTACCCCCCGCCCTCCTTGTCTTTCTTCCCGGACCTCCTGTCCCATGATCCTCTCTTATCCCTTTTGCCTATCACCTGTCCAGCTCTTGAATCTATCCCTCCCCCTCCTGTCTTCTCCTATCATTTTGGATCTCCCCCTCCCCCTCCAACTTTCAAATCCCTTACTCACTCTTCCTTCAGTTAGTCCTGACGAAGGGTCTCGGCCTGAAACGTCGACTGCACCTCTTCCTAGAGATGCTGCCTGGCCTGCTGCGTTCACCAGCAACTTTGATGTGTGTTGCTTGAATTTCCAGCATCTGCAGAATTCCTGCTGTTTGGGTTGTTCAGTTCCATCACTTATAACATGTGACATGACTGCACCTTTACCATAAGGTGTGGCATCACAGACAAGCCTCACTGGACACTGCAGATCATAATGTGTGAGCACAATGTCCCATGCCACCTTTTCCTTTACCTTTTGGAAAACCACCTCACACTGTTTTGTCCATTGCCATTTCTTCCAGATCAAAAGTAATGAGTTCAAGGGAGGAGCACAGCAGCCAGATTTGGCAGGAACCATTATAGTAATGGAAAAATCTGCAAAGCACCAACACTGTGACATAGCCTTTGGTCCTGGGACATCTACCACTGCTTGAATTTTCTCAATTCTTGTGCATCAATGGTGTGAATACAGTAAGTGATGCTTGATTTAAAGAATCACACATATTGGTTCATGTTCTGAGCCAGAATCTTCTAATTTTTTGAAAGCTTCCTTGAGGTTTTGCAGATGTTCCTTGCCATCCTCAGTGGTAACAAAGATGTCATCCAAGTAACACTCAGTACCTGGACAGGCTTTGTAAAACTTGGGTGTGACATTTTCCTTTAACATTATTTTACCCTTGATATGTTTGAGTTTGCCAGTACCATTCTTGAACACTGATATGGCATCATCCAAAAACTTTCTTAATTGGCTTTCAGTTGACTTTAATGCAGGGGATGTGGCATGCAAATGCTGGATGGATCTCCAATCAAGTTGTAGTTTTCTCAGTCAATCATGGGCCCACACTTCTGGCCTTCTAATTTTTACCACATACAAGCCTACTATTGATTATTGGTTGTTGTATTTCACTGTCATGAATGTCATTCCCACAGGAGCTATCCTTTCTCCAGTATAGTTCTTAGGTAGATATCCGTAGCCTTCAGTTTGGTAGATCTGAAATGCCATTCAAACTCATTTTGTGGAATAACAGAAACAGCCAAAACAGTGTCCGATTTCATTTTAGTTAATTTGCTGTTCATTTCTGGTGTAAGGCAGATTGCTTGTGTGCTGTTTGTTTTCACATAATAAATCTCACTGTATTCTATGTGCCACTTCTTTTCCTACTGTAACTTTTCTCTAGAGTGTAGACAAGTGTTAGAATCTAGGAGAAGGTGATGAGAATGTGGTGAGAATAAAATGGATTAATGCAGAATTAGAGTGAATGGCTGATCCTCCAAGAGCACCACGACCTTATCATGGTTTGGAGGCCTGGGCTGCCTTAATGACCCAGCAAGTTATTTTGGCTGTTCTTAGGCAGTGAGGCTTTGGCATTTTGTTGGGTGACCCATGCCTAACAGGTCAAAGCGTAGAGACCAGACTAAGTGTGCTCCACTGGTCCTGTAGGTTCAGGGGTTCATCTCAGAGCTAACAAATCTGACTGATCAAAACAAATCTGTTATGTAAACAGCAATGAAGAATCCTTATCTATCTATGTGCAAAGCATTCCTGAGTCTCCACTGAGAGTTTTATGGCTGACAGTAGTGAATAATGAGCGGAAATAATTGGCACAATGAAGGAAACACTGAACACCACCAGATCAAGACCAAAATTGGCACAATGAAGGAAACACTGAACACCACCAGATCAAGACCAAAATTGGCAAAGGACAGAAAAAATGGAGGATCTTCATTGGTATCTTAAATGCCAGTGTCAGGTTTGCTCATGACACAAAGTTTGGAGGTGTTGTGGATAGTGTGGAGGGCTGTCAGAGATTACAGTGGGACATTGATAGGATGCAAAACTGGGCTGAGAAGTGGCAGATGGAGTTCAACCTAGATAAGTGTGAAGTGGTTCATTTTGGTAGGTCAAATATGATGGCAGAATATGGTATTAATGGTAAGACTCTTGGCAGTGTGAAGGATCAGAGGGATCTTGGGGTCTGAGTCCATAGGATGCTCAAAGCAGCTGCACAGGTTGACTCTGTGGTTAAGAAGCATACAGTGTATTGGCCTTCCTCAATCGTGGACTGAATTTAGGAGCCGAGGTAATGTTGCAGCTATATAGCACCCTGGTCAGACACCACTTGGAGTACTGTGCTCAGTTCTGGTCACTTCATTACAGGAAGGATGTGGAAACCATAGAAAGGGTGGAAAGAAGATTTACAAGGATGTTGCCTGGATTGGGGAGCATGCCTTATGAAAACAGGTTGAGTGATATTGGCCTTAACTCCTTGGAGCGACAAAGGATGAGAGGTGACCTGATAGAGGTGTACAAGATGATGAGAGGCATTGATCATGTGAATAGTGTGATGAAAAACCAAGTTATCAGAAGATTGATACTGATGAGAGAGATAAGAGAGACAAATGGAGAAATGTTCAAAATGTTAATGAGAAAGGAGAGAGATAACGAAAAGAGACACAGTTCCAAGTATTGACAGACCGGTTGCTTTGAACCTGAACTGTTTGAAGTTTGATGGACAGGCGATACCCCAGCAGGGGGATAAAAGGACCAGGTTCGCTAAGGCACGATAGACACCACGAGATCACGAGATAACGAGACCCTGGAAAAGCAGTGTGCGCCCACAAGTTGGTGAGAGTTTGGAGGTCTGGTCGCGGGACCGACCATAGACGCATAGGGTGAAAAGGTACAATCAGCGGGAACCTGGTGTGTGTGTCCGCCCTTGTCTGGGTGCCGGGTTCACCACGGAAGAACGGTCGTATCCGTAACGGAGGGGTCACAGTCGGTGACCACAGAAGACATAAAAAGGGTTCGCCCAAAAGCTAACTGCGAAGAACAAAGGTCTGTTTGAATCAGAATTTGCATATTCTCTCTCTCTCTCTCCAACGGCACAACAGCAATTACTGCGAACTGTACTAAGCTGAACTGAACTCTGCGTCACTTGAGACTGATCATTTTACCCCTAGACTGCGATAGAGCTTGATTGATTCCTATTATCCTAGTTCTGTGTACATGTGTGTTTTATCATTGCTAACCTGTTGCATTTATATCCTTACAATTAGAGTACTGTGTTACTTATTCCTTTAATAAAACTTTCTTAGTTCCAGTAATCCAGACTCCAACTAAGTGGTCCATTTCTGCTGGTTTGGCAACCCGGTTATGGGGTACGTAACAATAGTCAGAGGCTTTTCCCAGGGCTGAAATGGCTAACACAAGAGGGCACAGTTTTAAGGTGCTTGGAAGCAGGTACAGAGGAGATGTCAGGGGTAAGTTTTTTACGCAGAGAGTGGTGAGTGCGTGGAATAGGCTGCCGGCAACAGTAGTGGAGGTGGATACGATAGGGTCTTTTAAGAGACTGTTGGATAGGTACATGGAGCTTAGAAAAATAGAGGGCTATGGGTAACCATAGTAATTTCTAAGGTAGGGACATGTTCGACACAACTTTGTGGGCCAAAGGGCCTGTATTGTGCTGTAGGTTTTCTATGTTTCTATAATAGGCAGTAAATGTAAATGGATAATTGGTGCCAGCTCAGCGGACCAAAAGGCATGGTATTGTGCTGTATCTCTTTATATCGGTATAGCATTAATTATACAAATGAGTGACGCTCTGCTGAGTGATTTGGGGTTAACACAAGATTGATTCCAGTAATAGATTGCTTGTTGCCCTGAATGGCTTTAATAAATAAGACTAGCAATAATTTTAGTCACTCCAAGGGCATCATTAACAAAAGTGGTCGATAGTTTTTTTTAAATTCCACACTCGTATCTGAATTTAATTACTTTGGCAGTCATGGTGGGATTTGAGTTTGCAAACTTGTTAATCCAGCCTTCTGGGTTAATAACCTATTCTGGTAATTTAACCACTGCACGGCCCTGTACCATTTTGTTTGGGAATGGCTAGCAGTTTCCCATGTTTCCAAAAGTCATCATGCTTTCAAATATTACCTTGATGTCTTTAAAGTAGTCAGGATTCGGAATATGATTACAGCTACAGTTATTATCCAAGGGTCAATTTATTTTGGTGTTAACTTTAATGGGTAACAATTTATTCTGCATGTTATGGCAGAATAATTTTATTCATTTTTATTGCTATTGTGAATAAAATCAGTAGTGCTTAAAAATAAATAATGAGAAGTGAAGTAGGTTATATCTGATTCCACTGGACCCTCTACTCTTTAGAAAACCCAACTGAGAAAATACAAGGATAGGTCAATGTATGGGAAAATGATCATCTTGCAGCTGTGAAAATGTTGTTCAATACTTTAATAATTGAAGTCTCCACAACACTGAACCTGCCGTAAATACAAATTGAATAGGTTGCTATTTTAATGGCCAAGATTTTGAAATACCTTTCCACTGATGCAGAAATCAAACTTTTCAGATTAAACCATGAAGGTAGTGATTCTAATCCTGAGGTGCAATAAATCAGGTACTCTGATGATTCCAGTACTACACCAGAAGGTGCATCATAGTTCACAATCAATGCAGCATGTAAGAAATACAATGGAGGGATGCAAATAAAAACTACCACATTCTCTGAGAATTTGTTTGAAAGCAAAATGAATGGAGGAATTGATTATCCTTTCACTGCCTCAGGCCATCTTTTGAAGCATTACCATTACTGTTATGTAATGAATATTGCACCTCATTTTGACTATAGTAAAGTTCCAGAGTTAGCAGTAAGGAAATTAACCAGTTAATATCACACACACAAAATGCTGGAGGAACTCAGCAGGCCAGGTAGCATCTATGGAAAAGAGTAAATAGTTGACGGCTGAGATGGGTCAAATCTGCAGATTTTTGCGTGATTGTAACCAGCTGACGCAGTTTATGGTCCAATATAGCATTTTGGAGAATAGGTAAGTGTGTGGAAGTGGACTCACCTGATCTTCTGAGACATGGACTAAATCGATTATTTTTCCCTATAATAAATATGGATTTGTTTACGCAATTCAAAGTAAAACCATAGTAGGACATGTAGGACATCTGAAATTAAACTAGAAATTGCTGAAAACACTTGGTAGGTCAGGCAGCATAGGGAAAGAGAACTAGAGTTAACATTTCAGATCAGAAACTTTTGTCACATTAATTTATGACTTGTCTTGAAATCAGAGAACAAATGTTATGAAGGGGGATTTTGTTTTCCCCAGCAGCATTGTTAACAATGTGGAATGACCTCTCAAAGAAAGAAGTGAAATCAGATACAACAGTCACTTCTGATAAGGAATTTTGAAAAGGAGAGCTTACAGGGATGTGGGGAAAGAATAGGTCAGTTAAGCTAAGTAGTATTTCTAGGACTCTGTCTGAACATATTGAATGAAGTTACCTCTTCCTATGTTTATCAGCAAAAAATGTCTTCCTCTGGTTCTTTTGCCTAATAGAGTGCATTATTTTAGTGCATTTATTGGAAGATGCCTCAATGTGCTTAACAATGTATCAAATAAAGTATTCTTCTACAGCAGGCACTTAGAGGGATAACAGGACAGGAAACCACAAGCTTAATCAAGAAATTCTATGGAACATCTTTGGAAGATAGAAGTGAAATTATTGTGAGGCAGTTTGCAAAAGTTGGTGCCACAGCAGCTGAGAATAATTGATTTTACAAAAGTAAACCTTTATTAGACTTATAGAGTAACTATAAAGAAAAGACAGAGGGAAGCCATGGAGGAATTCAGCAAGGATGTTGAAGATTTTTTTAAGCTGCAGAGAATGGGAGCAGGAATGCCTAAAGGAAGTGGTAGCTGAATGGAGTATTTCGAGGTGTGGGTAAATTAAGGCTAGATATCCATAGTTGTATGTACTTTATCAAAGAAGAACAGTGGATATCATTAGCCAGCATAGTATATAATGCCTGTTCTGAGTGCCCAAATGCAATAAATGATAAGCAGCCTTCTTGATCTGCTATAAGCTGATGAAGGTGCTCCCACAGAGCTGCCAAGGAGGAAGTTTCAGGATTTAAACTTGCTGATGATAAAGTAGCAGCAACTTATTTCCATGTGCTGCATGAATATGGGCAACTGGGATGAGCAGAGAGGGTGCTGTGGTTAGCATAGACCAGTGGTCCCCAACCTCCGGGCCTGAAACATGCAGGGGTGCAGCGGTAGCTGGAACACACCCAGCACATCTTTTCCATGGCCCAGAGGTTGGGGAACACTGGCATAGACCATTAAAGTCGAATGGCCTGTATTACTCCATGACCCTATTAAACATTCAGAATGGAAGGGGTGCGAGTCACATAAGGACTCTGTCCTAGTAGGTATCAAGCTTCCTATGTTTCCAAAATATTTCATCAGATTCTCAGGTTATACCTTGCACAGGGTCTTTCTTTTTTTTATGTTAAATTTAAAATGGCTTCTTTGTTATGTTATACTAGGGAATGCTTCTTTGTTATGTTAAATGCTGAGAAAGTCTCTAGCTAGACAGTTGCTTGGGTTAATACAGACAGCAGGGTGCTATTAGCTAATGGGTGGTCATGTATCGTTTTGTTTTCGGATGATAATGCTGTATCCTACGACTGGGGATGGAGTTTTGGCGGGGAGTCGGAAGAGAGACGGGGAGGACGGCGGATGTGCGGAAAGGCTCCAGTCGATCACTTCGGGTGGTCCCGAGCCGTAAGTCGACAGGATTCGGGTGGTCGGCAGGAATCGATTGAGCTCCAACGGTTGCGCACGAAGAACTTGGAATTTGATGAATCTTGGCGCCTTTTTTTTCATTACTTCCTTTTCTGTATCGAATTTATATTAATGTCATAGACTTAGTAATATCTATAAAGTGCACTTGGTAAAACGTATTGGGTGTGCTGGCTGATGATTGATGTTTGGGCTTGATTCGGGCGGCAACCAACTCCGTGGGAAGCGTTGAGGCAGGTGCTGGGTGGGATTTCCCTAGACATATACAAGCCAATACATCTGACCGTTACACCTTATAGATTTGACTGCCTTTGGCATGAATACTTAGACAGGCATCCAGCCTTTAATCTAATGTTGTGGCCACAGCAGGTACATTTAGGCTACTGGTCAATAATGACCACTGGGACCATTCAGAAATGTTCATAGCAACCAATGGATGGAACAGTTGTACATTAGGTAGGGCTGCTGCCTCATAATCCTGACCTTGAGTGCTACCTTTATGGAATTTTCATACTCTTGTCATTGTCCGGATCAGGGTCCCTTTAAATTTAGCTTGTTTATGTTACGATCTGGACTGTTGATTCACTGTTTTCCCGTGTCCCCCGACTTTGGTGATTAGAGGCAATTAATACGTGGCTGAACTGGTAGTTTATAGTCTCCGGCTTTCAGCTGTTCGGTGCGGGAGCATCTGCAAAGTCATGGCGTGCCAATGTCATCTGGCCAGAGCAAGCCTAGTCTCTGCCGAAGCAAGTGCCGGTAATTCGCCCTTCCTCACCAGAGCAACCTAGTCCAGTTACCTCGCTGAAGGGAGCCTGCAAAGTTTCCTCATCAAGGTGGGTCCATCAGTTAACCTGCCGGAGGGAATCAAGAACCACTGTCTACTGTTCCCAGGTCGAGTCACGAGCTCACCACTACCCGGAGGCTCCAAGTCAAGTCCTGGCTCCGGGGGCATTCAAGCACCAAGTCAAGTCCTGGTCCTGGCGGCATCAAGCACCAAGTCAAGACCTGATCTGGCAGCATTCAAGCACTAAGTCAAGTCCTGCCTTGGCGGCTTCCCAGTTCTGAGTCAAGTCCTGGCCCTGGCGGTTTGTGATTCCTGTCCTACGCTCTTGTCTGAATCCCTTCTCTGCCCCTCTCACCTCTAGCCCTCATCTGCATCCCTCGCCTGCCCTTCAGTCTAGTTCTATCACCAGAGCTAGATAGGTATTGTCTGGTGTGCTTTCGTGTTGGTCTTGTCCTGTCCTTGCCTCCGTGGGGTAAGTCAGGCTGTCTTGCCGTTGCCCCACGGAGAGCCATGTCTTGTCTCGTCTTGTCCTCGCCTCCGTGGGGTAAGTCAGGCTGTCTTGCCATTGCCCTGCGGGGGGTCATGAGTCCCAGCCCTATGTCCCGTACCCAAGGAGCGGTCCCAGCTCTCTGTTCTGTGTGTGAGTCCCGGCCCTATGTCCTGTACCCAAGGAGGGGTCCCGACTCTGTGTTCTGTGTATGTGTCTATGGTTCCATGTACCTGCTCTTCCGAGACCGGGGTTCTGTTTTCCATGTTCCTCCTCTCCCTAGCCCATGTCATGTCCATGCCTGGTTCTGGGGTCTGAGCCCGAGGCAAGACCCAGGTATTGGGTCATTGCCCAGTCTCTGGCTTGGAGTCCATACCCTAGCCTCTTCATGTCTCCTCTAGTTCTGGGAGCCGATTCCAAGTCCAAGCCCAGACCCTTGGTCCCAGCCTAGTCATAGTCCTGAGTCCTTGTCCAGTTTGCTACTCCTGCTCCTGCCTTGCTCTCCTGGTATTGAACAATAAACTAAATCTAAGTAACCTCTCAAGATGTGTCTTGCATTTGGGTCCACCCTTGCTCCCAATGCCCCGCCATTGTGACAACTTTGCCAATGGCCATGTGGATTTCCCCCTGGTGCTCCAATTTCTTCCCACTTCCCATTCCCAAAGACATAGTGATTGGTAGGTTAATTGTCCATTGTAAACACAGATATAGGCTAGAGCTGAGAAAATTAGGGTGTAGATGATATATGAGAGAGAGTGGGTTACTGCAAAACAGTGGTGAATGAGTTTAGTTGGATTGCTCCAAGAGCTGCATGGACTTGATGGATTTAATGGCCTCCTTTTTTGTTGCAAGGAAATATGTGAAAGTTAGGTAGAAGAAAGGTATCAAGATAAGAAATCATGTCATGGATGAGGGTTTCAGCAGCAAATAAGCTAAAATAATGTTAATTAGGGGAAGGAGTGGGTATGAGCCGATGTCAGAATCAAGCAGCACATTGGTTCAGATTACTAACAGTACAATCTTATGCCTGATGCTTAAACAGAGTATACAAGAGAGAGAAATAACAGTCTATGGAGCAAGAAATCACCAATCAATATGTTTGCATGTGAAACAAGAGATTAGCTTTTAATATTAAGATAATTGTTTTGGTGTACTTAAAGCAAGGAAATTCAGATTGAAACTTTGACCTCTCTCATTGCAAAAGGGCAGCCATTTTATTTGGATGCAATGAAGGATTACACAGCTTCAGAACAGACATGACTATCTAGAAACCTATTGATTTACTTTGTGTTTGTTGGTAATAGCATAATTCAGAGTATGTTGTGTGGTATCTGGAAGGGGCAAAAACTCAACTTTGGTCACTTGCACTGAATATACAGAAGTGCTATCCACTGAGCTTGTTCGGTTCTGCGTCGTATGTAGCATGGATTTGAGTGGATCTAAATATCAGCAGGTGAATGTGACCTGCATAGGTACTGAGGAGAAATCAAAGAATTAGAAGTTGCTTTCAGTCAGTTGGGACATAGTTTGATACTTGGCATTAGTCATATTGTAAGGCTATTTTCCTCAGCATAGAGCTGTTATGTTAACTGACTGGTCAATGTTGTTGGTGAGAGAAATTCTCTCTTTACTGAAGAGAGTTGGATTGAAACTCATGTTACGCAAATAGGAAACTCTTGGAAAATGGGGTCGAGATGCATCTTCTGCATATGGTTTAAATGTAATGCAATAAAGCCTGCAATTTAAATACCATTTCTAAAATTCAATTCCTATGACTTCATTGGCAAATAAGGTTGTATTTTCCACTCAAAGGATAATATATAATGCAAAAGTTCTTGTTCTAACAGGGCTGTAGATCCAACCTTGGAAGATGTAGCTTTCTAACATCAACCATTGATGGAATAGATTTATAATGAAAATTAGGATATTACACAAAATGGATCTTCATTTCACAAATGGCCCTTCCTCCATTTTCCAGACTTTATTATCTTTGTATTACAGTATATTTCTTATATTTTTCGCTGGTTGTATATAGAACATAGAATAGTACAGCACAGTACAGGCCCTTCAGCCCACAATTCTGTGCTGGCCCTCAAACCCTGCCTCCCATATAAGCCCCCACCTTAAATTCCTCCATATACCTGTCTAGTAGTCTCTTAAACTTCATTAGTGTATCTGCCTCCACCACTGACTCAGGCAGTGCATTCCACACACCAACCACTCTCTGAGTGAAAAACCTTCCTCTAATATCCCCCTTGAACTTCCCACCCCTTACCTTAAAGCCACATACTCTTGTATTGAGCAGTGGTGCCCTGGGGAAGAGGCACTGGCTATCCACTCTATCAATTCCTTTTATTAACTTGTACACCTCCAATATGTCTCCTCTCATCCTCCTCCTCCCCAAAGAGTAAAGCCCTAGCTCCCTTAATCTCTGATCATAATGCATACTCTCTAAACCAGGCAGCATCCTGGTAAATCTCCTCTGTACCCTTTCCAATGCTTCCACATCCTTCCTATAGTGAGGCGACCAGAACTGGACACAGTACTCCAAGTGTGGCCTAACCAGGGTTTTATAGAGCTGTATCATTACATCACGACTCTTAAACTCTATCCCTCGACTTATGAAAGCTAACACCCCATAAGCTTTCTTAACTAACCTGTGAGGCAACTTTCAGGGATCTGTGGACATGTAACCCCAGATCCCTCTGCTCTTCCACACTACCAAGTATCCTGCCATTTACTTTATACTCTGCCTTGGAGTTTGTCCTTCCAAAGTGTACCACCTCACACTTCTCTGGGTTGAACTCCATCTGCCACTTCTCAGCCCACTTCTGCATGCTATCAATGTCTCTCTGCAATCTTTCACAATCCTCTACACTATCTACAACACCACCAACCTTTGTGTCGTCTGCAAACTTGCCAACCCACCCTTCTACCCCCACATCCAGGTCGTTAATAAAAATCACGAAAAGTAGAGGTCCTAGAACAGATCCTTGTGGGACACCACTAGTCACAATCCTCCAATCTGAATGTATTCCCTCCACCACGATCCTCTGCCTTCTGTTTTTGATTTTTTTTATTTCTTTAGCTTCATAGTTTGGAGTCCTTTGATTTACACCACCTGATTATGTTCAACATGTTATAGAAAGGGTGCAGAGGAGATTTACGAGGATATTGCCTGGATTGGGGAGTATGTCTTATGGGAATAGGTTGAGCGAACTTGGCCTTTTCTCTTGGAGCAACGGAGGATGAGAGGTGACCTGATAGAGGTGTACAAGATAATGAGAGGCATTGATCATGTGGATAGTCAGAGGCTTTTTCCCAGGGCTGAAATGGTTGCCACAAGAAGACACAGGTTTAGGGTGCTGGGAGTAGGTACAGAAGAGATATCAGGGGTAAGTTTTTTACTCAGAGGATGGTGAGTGTGTGAAATGGGCTTCCGGCAATGGTGGTGAAGGCGGATACGATTGGGTCTTTTAAGAGACTTTTGGATAGGTACATGGAGCTTAGAAAAATGGAGGGCTGTGGGTAAGCCTAGTAATTTCTAAGGTAGGGACATGTTCGGCACAACTTTGTGGGCCAAAAAGCCTGTATTGTGCTGTAGGTTTTCTATGTTTCTAATAGAAATGTTGAATACCCATTTCTATGCTGCCTGATCTGCAGTATTCCTCCAGCAGTTTATTTTTCTCCAATTTTGTTTTTGCAAATGACTTCCTTGGAAGCTAAGGTCTGGTGAAAGAATAAATGAAATGCTGAACTCTGTTTGCTTGCTCCATAATTGTCTTGTTTAATTATCTTGAAGCACTGTGTATTATGTAACTTGACCACTTACAATATAATTCAAATGCCTTGTTAACTGGGAATCAGTTTACATGACAGGAAAGTGCACTAAGCTTACATTAGAGAGGAAAGTCTGAACTTTTGGAGAAAGCCATAACATCACCTTTAACTGCTTGAGGTTAAGTACCCTGCTTCTAATCTCCATAGCGATGCAAAAATTCAATCAGTTGTACTACGGGACAGCATTGTAATGGTACTGAAATATCTACTAGCTTTCCGTGACCTATCTGTGATCTGCTTCAACTAGAATTCTCAAGAATCAACTTCAGTCATATTAAGAAGCACATAAAGGGGTCTAAATTCAGATAACTTATCAAGAATGGGCTTACATACATGTGATACCAAAACAAGCTGCAATTGCTGCTTCATATCTTCCATGAAGGTAGAGATAAGTTCAATAACTTTGGTGCAAAGTGTATCTATCATCTGCTTAATACAGGTATGCCGAGTAAATTGATTAAAGTCCATAATAGTTGTGATAACAATAAGGAGAAAATTCCAGATACAATTGCCTTTAAAGTCATTGGTGAATGTGACCTGACCTGATTCTAGGTACTAACTGGTGCCAGAGTTCTGCATTAACATCACATATATGACCTCTTGACAAGCACAGTTGTTGCAAAAGGATTATAGTTGAAGGTGGTGGCTCACCATCACCTTCTCAGGAGCAAATAGCGATGGGTAATAAATATTTCTCTCTTACTGGAGTAGAGAGCTGAGAATGAGAGCGGGGAATTGTAAAAAGACAAGTCTCATTGATTGGTTAATTGGTGGGCTCTTTAATCAATAAAAGGAAAGCAAAGTTAAAGTGGAGTGACTATATGAGAGCAGGCTTGTGTAAGAATAGAAACTTGGGACTTTAGCAAGAGAAGCCTCAGTGAGGAGGTACAGGTGAGGGGTAGGTAAGATTTCTAAATATCTTGCACATTCTTTGCACTTAGCACTCTGTGTACGAATGCTCCCCCTTCAAGCTGTGGGTAGTCAGATCTCCCTGGTGACTAGGTCCCAGCTGCTGTTCATGAGAGACCAGGGCAAAGAACTAGAGCTGTAGATAAATATACTTAAGATTATCCTGGATTCTAAGAACATCACAGATGAAATTTTTACTGAGGTGGTTGTACTTAAGGTACAGGCTTCAGATAGAAGGGTGGCACTCTAGGAAAATTGAGGAGAATATGCAGACGGAGTTCAGGGTTTCCCTGTGGCCATTCCCCTCACAAAAAGGAGAGCCTTTTGGATATTGTTGAGAGACATTGGTAGTCAGGGACTAGCTGCAGTTATCAGGTCTTTGGTACTGTGTCCAGCTCAGAGGGTCAGAGAGAAAAGGAGCAGCCAGGCAAGGTAATAGTGATAGGAGACTCAGTTGTGAGGGGGAGAGCTAGGAGATTCTGTGGCTACAGAAGAGATGCCAGCATGGTGTGTTGCCACCCGGGTGCCTGGGTCAAAAATGTTTCTGAGTGGGTGCAGAATATTCTCTGGTGGGGGGGCATGGGTGGTGAACAGTGAATGGTGGTTGTACATGCTAGCACAAGTGACACAGGTAGTACAAGTGATGAGGTCCTGTAGGATGAGTATAGGGAGCCAGGCAAGAAGTTAAGAAACAGGAACTTGAGGGTAATGATCCCTAGATTACTCCTGGTGCCATGTGCAATCAAGATCAGAAATAGGAAGATAAGCCAAATGAATCCAGATGGCTGAGGAGCAGGTGCATGGAGCAGAGATTTGGGCTGTTCGACGTTTGGGATCTCTTCTGGGCTAGAGGTGACCTGTACAAGAGGGACAGGTTGCATTTGAACCTGAAAAGGACTGATATCCTCACAGGGTATTTTACTAGTGTGACATAGGAGGATTTGTACTAGATTGGTAGGGGGTGGGGGGTGTGGGACTCCGAGTAAAAGAAAGTCTTGGCTTAAAGAGTAGTCTGTGTGAGCACATTCAGTAATCAGGATAGCCTGGGTCACAGCTAAGGCAGGGAAAGGAATACTCAATACACTGCATATATTGCAATGCTCAGAGTATAACAGATGAACTCAGAGTGTGGACTGGCCTTGGACACAGCAATGCTATAGACATAACAGAAATATCGCAGACAGAAGGGCAGGACTGGCAGCTCAACATTCCAAGAAACAGATGCTACAGAGCTACAGGTGAGTGAGGATGGCTTGTTGATTTTTGATACAGGAGGATATTACAACAGTGTTTAGAAACATCATTTCTGTAGGATCATCCAAGAGGCCACATAGGTAGAAATTAGAAACAAGGACAGCATCACCTAGTGCTGCTGCAAAAAGACCTCTCTCCCCAATATTCAGCGGTAACTTGAGCAGCAGGTGTGTAGAGAAATTGCCCATAGTTGCAAGAATAAAAAGTTTATATGAACAGGGGAATTTAATTTCTCTGATACTGATTGGGCCACACAATGTGAAGTGCCTCACCGGGGTGGAATTAGTAAAGTGTGTCCAGGAAGTTTCCTGGGTTGATATATTTAAGGAACAACACAGGAAGGTACAATACTGGTGCTCCTCTTGGCAAATGAAACAGGGTAAATAACTGAGGTGAGTGACTCTAGCTTTAGCGACAAGAATTCTATTGGTTTTAAGATAGTGATGGGAAAAAGATAGAACAGGTCCAGAGATCAGGGCTAATTTTGAGGGAATTAGCAGGATGAAGTAGATGTCAAATCTGAGAGCCTTTTTCAAAGTTCAAAGTAAATTTTATTATCAAAGTACATATTTGTAACCATATACAGCCCCGAACTTCATTTTCTTGTGGGCATAATCTATAAATCTATAAAATAATAACTGTAACAGAATGAATGAAAGACCATGCTGTTAGGGTGTTCAACCAGAGTGCAGAAGATCACAAACTGTGGAAATACAAAAATAAATAATAATAATAATAAATAAGCAATAAATATTGAAAACATGAGCTGAAGAGTTCTTGAAAGCAAGTCCATTGGTTGTGGAAACATTTCAATTATGGAGCAGGTGAAGCTGAGTGAAGTTACTCCCTTTAGTTCAAGAACCTGATGGCTGAGAGGGAGTAACTGTTGCTGAACCTGGTGGTGTGAGTCCTGAGGCTCCTGTACTTCTTTCTGATGACAGCAGTAAGAAAAGAGCAGGAGCTGGTTGATGGGGGCCCTTGAAGTTGGATGCTGCTTTCCTGCGACAGTACTTCATGTAGCTGTGCTCAATGGTTGAGAGGGTTCCCCTAATTTTGTAGGATTTTCTGCTCAAGGGCATTGGTGCTTCCATACCAGGCTGTGATGCAGCCAGTCAATATACTCTCCACTACAAACCTATAGAAGTTTGTCAAAGTTTTAGATGTCATGCCAAATCTCAGCAAATTCCTAAGGAAGTAGAGGTGCTATTGTGCTTTCATCATAACTGTACTAATCTGGTGGTCCAGGATAGGTCCTCTGAAATGATAACACCAAGGAAATTAAAGTTGCTGTCTTTCTCTGCCTGATCCTCTGATGAGGATTGGCTCATGGACCACTGGTTTTCTAATCCTGAAGTCTATAATCAATTCCTTGGTCTTGCTGACTTTGAGTAGGAGGTTGTTGCTATGACACTAGTCAGCCAGATTTTCAGTCTCCCTCCTATATGCCAATTCATCACTATTTTTAATTTAACCTGATATAATGTAGACATCAGCAAATTTGAATATCACATTGCAGCTGTGCTTATCCCTACAGTTGTAAGTGTAAAGTGAGTAGACTAGGTTTCTAAGCACACAGCCTGTGCTGATGGAGGTCATGAAGGAGATATTGCCAAACCAAACTGACTGGGGTCTGCAAGTGAGGATTCAGGATCCAATTGCACAATGGGGTATTGAGGTCAAGGTCTTGAAGCTCACTGACTAGTTTTGAGGTGATGATGGTACTTTTGGAGTGCAAGGAACAACTAGCAAATGAGAGGCTTTAAAGAATGTGGTATGGGGAGTCCAGGAGCAGTATCTTCCTGCTAGGTGGAAGGATAAACCTGACAAGTTTAGGGAACCTGTCTGACAAGTGATATTGATGCTGTGGTCAAGAAAAAGAAGGAAGCATACACTGAGTTTAGGAGGTCAGGGACCAGTGTATCTTTTGAGTGGTATCAAAAGATTAAGAATATACTCTTTAATATGAAATCAGGAGGCCACGTAGAAGGTATGCAATGGATCTTGCAGGTAAGATTAAGGAAAATCCCACAATGTGATATTTAATACAGATATGCAAAAAGTAATATAGAAATATTAAAAGATAGAGCCACTAAGGAGAAAGTAAGACTCTTCAGATATCAGCAGCACTGCTTATGTCTCAAGCTGCAGGGGATAGGTGGGAGTTTTAATCAATATTTCCCTTTGGAGATTACTGAGGAGAAAATAATTGTTGCTAAAGAGATAAGAGAAGAGGTCTGCAAGATTAGTTCCTATGGAATCCAGGGAGAACTAGTAAGGTGAATTTAAAATTGGATCAAAAATAGGAAGCAGCGATGGTGGTTGAAGTTTGTTTCTTGGAATGTAGACCTCTGAATAGTGGTGTGCTGTAGGGTTGGTTTTGGGACTCCTGTTGCTCACTAGTCATATAAATAATTTGGATATGGATGTGCAAGTCTAGTTCAACATGTTTGTATATGGCATAGAGTTAGTAGGTGTTATTGCCAGTGGCAGGTCACTGGGGAGGTCTTAGTTCATTGACAGTGGTGTAACAGGTAGACAAGGTGGAGTGAAAGATGGCTGGCATGCTGGCCTTCATTCAAGACATTGACTATAGGAGTTGGGACTTTTTGTTGCAGTTGGAAGTCATTGTTGAGGCTGCACTTGGAATAGTGTGCACAGTTTTGGTCACCCTGTTGTAGGAAATATGTTGTTAAACTGGAAAGAGTGCATAAAAGATCTAATAATCTTGTCAGGACTTAGAGAGCTTGAGCTATAGGGGGACGTTGGTCAGACTAAAGCTTTAGGGAATGGGGGAAGGAGGGGTGGCTTATAGAAGTGTTTAAAATTAGGAGAGGCATTGAGAAGGTGGACAGTAAAGGAGTTCAAAACAGAGAGGACATAGATTTAGGACCATTGTCCAAAAACACCGGGCCGCAAAGATATGCTACTGGGCCACAAAGAAACGATATGATTTGGTGATATGAAGCGATATGAGCCAGCTGCACCTTTCCTCATTCCCTGTCACGCACTGTTGAAGTTGAACATCACCCCCACCGGTCGGTCGGTCCGCAAGAATATCATCAATATTAAACCGGTCCGTGGTGTGCAAAAGTTGGGGGGGGGGGGGGGAGTATATGTTGGGGTAACTTTTTCACACAGTTAATAATGATTACATGGAATGAGATGCCTGAGGAAATGGTTGAGTCAGATAAAATAACATTACATAAGACATACTTGGATAGGTACATGAGGGATATGGGCCATATGCAGTAGATCAGGACTAGTAGTTGTCATGACTCAACTGAGTTGAGGGGCTTGTAACTGAAGTGTATTTCTCTGTAAGTGAATACTGTAAGTGCTAACCTTTTCAAAGATCCTGCATATTAAATAGAAGCTGCTACTGTTGCTTGACAGTAACAGCTGAGTTGAAAGAGGGGAACATCAGGGTGTGTATTTGGATGTTCAGAAGGCCTTTGTTTAAAATGCCACAAAAAGGCTAGTTCACAAGGACCTGTTGAAAGTGTTTTGGCATGGATTTAAGGTTGGTTATTTCACATAAGGTAGAGAGTTGTAATAAACTGGACTTTATTTTAGGTTCAAAATGTTACGAGTCAAGTGTTTTGATGATCATTTCTTGGCCCATTATAATTTACAATTTATTAGAATGGCAGAGAGGAGAACAGAGTGCAAGGTGTCCAAGTTTGCCTATGTGGAAGAGCACTGTAATGAGGTTATTTGGATTCTGCAAACAGAAAAGACGAATTGAATGAGAGGATGAAACTTGGCAAATGGATTTAACTGTGGGAAGGTACAATATTTTACACCGTGGTAAGAGTCAATCTATCAAAATGGCAAAAATATAGGCATGAAGTGAAGGGGGTTGAAAATAGTGAAGTATTGCTACAGTTGTAGAGTGTTCACAATATAGTCTCTGTCTTTGATAAAGGATATTCTGGGACTAATAGCAATCCAAAGAAGATTCACCAAGCTAATTCCTACAGAGAGACATTGCCTTATTGTAAGCAGATTAAAAAATTAGATCTACATTTTCTAATGTTTGGGAGCTGATCCTTTTGAACATATAAGAGGGCATGACTGGGTAGATGTCGATATTTCTACTTGTAGAAGAATCGCTCACAAAGGGATACATTTCAAACAGAATTGTAGATTCACTACCCTTTACTTCAAACACTTCTGGAAGTGTTTGCTAGATTGTTGTGCAGACCAATTAACTAGGGCTATTTAAATAAAAGCAGATATATTTTTGCAAGATCAAGGAGGAAAGTAACAGAGAACAAAAGAGAAGATGAACAAGAGAAAATCTGCAGATGCTGAAAATTCAAGCAACAGACATAAAAAGCTGAAGGAACTTAGGCCACAATGGAAATGAGTAAACAGTCAACATTTCAGCCTGAGACCCCTCTCAGGACTGGGAAAAGGACTGAATTGAATTGAAATGACTTTATTACTTACATCCTTCATGTACATGAGGAGTAAAATATCTTTATGTTACGTCTCCATCTAAATGTGCAATGATGTTTAATTTATAGTGATGTATAATAAATAGTATGTATAACAGGATAGTCAATATAACACAGAAATACAGTTGTGTCAGCATGAGTTAATCAGTCTGATGGCCTGGTGGAAGAAGCTATCCCAGAGCCTGTTGGTCCTGGCTTTTATGGTGTGGTCCCATTTCCCGGATGGTAGCAACAGGGGTGGAAGGGAGGAAGAAGTACAAAATAGTAGGTGATAGGTGGAACTGGGAGAGGGGGAGTAATGAAGTAAAGAGTTGGGAAGTTGATTGGTGAAAGAGATAAAGGGCTGGAGAAGAGAGAATATGATAGAAGAGGACAGAATACCAGGAAGAAAAGGAAGGGGAGGAGTAGTAGAGGGAAATGATGGGCAAGTGAGGAGATAAAGTGAGAGAGGGAAATGGGAATGAAAATGGTGAAGGTTGGGGGGCAATTACCAGCAATTCAAGAAATCTATGTTCATGTCATCAGGTTGGAGGCTACCCAAATGGAATACAAGGTGCTGTTCCTCCGACTTGAGTGTGGCCTCTTAGTGACAGTAGAGGAGGATATTAACTGACATGGTGGAATAGGAATGGTAAGTAGAATTGAAATGGGTTGCCACTGGAAGATCATGCTTTTTCTGGCAGACAGAGCGTAAGTGCTTGGCAAAGTGGTTTGCTAATCTATATTGGATCCCGCTGATGTACAGGAGGCTACTGGGTACAGTAGATGACTCACAGGTGAAGTGTCACCTCACCTGGAAGGACTGTTTGGAGGCCTGAACAGGAAAGAAGGAGGAGGTGTAGGGGCAGGTGTGGCACTTGTTCTGCTTGCAACGATAAGTACCAGAAGGGAGATCAGTGGGGAGGGACGAATGGATGAGGGAGATGCTTAGGAAGTGATCCCTGTGGAAAGGGGAAAGTGGTGGGGGGAGAGGCGAGGGGAACATGTGCTTGTTAGTGGGATCCCATTGGAGGTGGTAGAAATTATTGAGAATTATGTGTGGGACGTGGAGGCTAATGGACCTGTAGGTGAAAACAAGAGGAACTTTATCTCTGGTGGGGTGGCAGGAGAGTGGAGAGAGGGTAAATGTGTGTGAATGCGAATGACGGCAGTGTTGATGGTGCAGGAAAGAAGATGAGACATGTGACAGATCAGCCAATTTCCTGTTGAATCGTGCGACAGGTTTGAGGGCTAAGTGGGCTGCTCTTTTTTCTCATGGTCTTGTTTTAAAAATCATTACAAGGCACTGCCAATATTCACAAAGGTCATGATATATTAAGTGTGTATTATAAAGATTTTTAGTTTTATCTTAATACAGGTTGAGCAAGTATAATTACTCTGAACATACCTACAAAAGGAAAACACTTTATCCCTACCAGTACATATCCTTTCTAATAATCTACAGAAGGATTTTGATTATCTTTCTTAAGCCTTAAGATTCTGTCTGATTTTTGTAGAACTGTTTACAGCAATGTTCTGAATTTCAGTTTATTTCTCAGCAGCATGTATCTGCAATATTGCCGATGAACATTCGTCCTCCACTGAGGAATTATTTCCCTTGCAGTTTGAGCACTAGTAGTGGAACAGGATGGTAACATTCCATTTCAACACTACAGTAAACAAGATCATTAACACTTCTGATTCAATGACAGATTTGCTATTGGAGACAGGGTAAAGAGACACGTTATTGCAGGTGTTATGTGTTTGGTTACATAATTTTCCTTATGGTTGCATTTTTTTTAAAACAAGGCAAATATAATCTGACTTGTTCTGACTCAATTGGCAACAGAGTGATTGAAGATATTGTTCACAATGTAGTCATGAAGTCATAGCTATATAGCACAGAAACAAGTACATGCCACTTACAAACACACATTTATATTAATTTTACATGAATCCTATTTATTTTTCCCACAACAACAACATCAACAATACCCACATTCTACCACTCACCGACATACTTGGGGCAGCTTACCAACCAATTCAAGTCAAGTCATGTTTATTGTCGTTTAACTATATACATGTATACATGTGTTGGTGTGTGGCCAACTGGTTAAGGCGTCAGTCTAGTGATCTGAAGGTCACTAGTTCGAGCCTCAGCTGAAGCATCGTGTTGTGTCCTTGAGCAAGGCACTTAACCATACATTACTAAGCGACGACACCGGGGCCAAGCTGTATCGGCCCTACTGCCCTTCCCTTGGATAACATCGGTGTCGTGGAGAGGGGAGACTTGCAGTATGTGCAACTGCCAATCTTCCATACAACCTTGTCCAGGCCTGCACCCTGGAAACCTTCCAAAGCGCAAATCCATGGTTTCACGAGGCAAACGGATGCCTATAAAAAGATACCACCAAATGAGATAATATTTCTCTGGATTAGAGCATAAAGCAGAGTAGTACACATAACACACAATAAATTTAGAAGGTAAGAATTAAGTGCACAAATGAATTATGCATAGATAAACAAAGTAAAATGCATAAATTAAATATTCCAGGGCACAGTTCAAATCATTCGGTGACATATTGAATGCAATGTGGCAGGGAGTTCAGAAGCCTAATGGCCTGACTGTTCTTATCTTAATGCATCGGAGTCTCCTGCCTGATGGTAGAAAGTAAAAGAGGTTGCTGGATAGATGGATGGGTTTCTTGATAATACTTAGGGCCCTGCATATGCAGCACTCCTGATAAATGACCCAATGAATGATAGGGAGACCCTCATGGTCCTCTCAGCCATCCTCACAATCTTTTGTAAGGATTTCTGGTACAATGCTCTTCTGCACCCATACCAGATGGAGATTCAGCTTGTTAGGATGCTCTCAATAGCGCTCTCGTAAAATTCAGTTAAGATGGGTGATTGGGGGAGCTTTGCTTACCTCAATCTCCTCAGGCAAGGTAATCCATGATGTGAACTCCCAGGAGCTTGGTACACTTAACTCTCTCTGTGGACGAGCCATATCTGCACAGAGGCGGATCGCTCATCAACTCCTTTATGATTCTGCAGAGTAACCAGAGGAAATCCACACAGTCAACATTAGAGTGTACAGGGCCTGCACAGGCAGCACTGCAGGCAAGCTTTGAGTGCTAATCTTGAAGGTGTGAGGCAGCAGCTCCTTTAGCTCTCCTGCTGTACTGTCATTCCCATGGCATTTTCTCAAACATTCATCAGTCTTCATGCCTGCCAGCATTAAACAGCTGCAGACATTTTAGTCTAAATATAGATGAAAGATGTGAATTTCAGAGATGAGATTGGTGTAAACATTCTTGACATCAAAAAAGTGTTTGACTGAACATTAAACAAATAATCCCTGACCAGAATAGTCAATGGGGATTGGGAGGAAATATCTCTCTACTTGCAGAATTTTCCAGGGGTCTCCATCCCAAATTGGTATGCTCCATAGTCCTTTGCTCTCTTTCATGCAGTAAGCAGTGATGATCTTTACTGACATTTTTGGGGTTCAGTCCTTTTTGGAGTTCCTCAGATAATGAAGCACTCTGTGTCCATTTGCACCGAGACCTGGACAACATTTAGTTACAATAATCATCAATTTTAACAATGCTGAACAATGACAATCTTAAGCACAGGAACTTCCAACCATTCCCACAAGGCATTGGACAAATTGTAGTCATTGAATCCTCCAGGTAGCCCCTGGGGATTAAGACCATAAGACCATAAGACAAAGGAGCAGAAGTAGGCCATTCGGCCCATCGAGTCTGCTCCGCCATTTTATCATGAGCTGATCCATTTTATCCTATTTAGTCCCACTGCTCCGCCTTCTCACCATAACCTTTGATGCCCTGGCTACTCAGATACCTATCAATCTCTGCCTTAAAGACACCCAATGACTTGGCCTCCACTGCTGCCCGTGGCAACAAATTCCATAGATTCACCACCCTCTGACTAAAAAAATTCTTTCGCATTTCTGTTCCGAAAGGGCGCCCTTCAATCCTGAAGTCATGCCCTCTCGTACTAGACTCCCCCATCATGGGAAACAACTTTGCCACATCCACTCTGTCCATGCCTTTCAACATTCAAAATGTTTCTATGAGGTCTCTACTCATTCTTCTAAACTCCACGGAATACAGTCCAAGAGCGGACAAACGTTCCTCATATGTTAACCCTCTCATTCCTGGAATCATTCTAGTGAATCTTCTCTGTACCCTCTCCAACGTCAGCACATCCTTTCTTAAATAAGGAGACCAAAACTGCCCACAGTACTCCAAGTGAAGTCTCACCAGCGCCTTATAGAGCCTCAACATCACATCCCTGCTCCTATACTCCATTCCTCTAGAAATGAATGCCAACATTGCATTCGCCTTCTTCACTACCGACTCAACCTGGAGGTTAACTTTAAGGGAATCCTGTACGAGGACTCCCAAGTCCCGTTGCATCTCAGAACTTTGAATTCTTTCCCCATTTAAATAATAGTCTGCCCGTTTATTTTTTCTGCCAAAGTGCATAACCATACACTTTCCAACATTAAGACTGACCTGAAATTTAA
Organism: Mobula hypostoma; assembly: GCF_963921235.1. Taxonomy (NCBI): domain Eukaryota; kingdom Metazoa; phylum Chordata; class Chondrichthyes; order Myliobatiformes; family Myliobatidae; genus Mobula; species Mobula hypostoma. Next base: position 131,562,806 of record NC_086101.1, on the reverse strand, counting down.
CCATGCTTGTCTTTACATTTAGAAGAGCAGATTACAAATGACACAGGTTCTCTCATCACAGAGCCTTTCCACCAGCTAAAAGAGACAAGTTAAGAATGTGATGAACTGCTCTCCACTTGCCAGAATTGGTGCTTCTCCAACAACACTCAAGTGATTCTACATAATTCATGCCCAAGTAGTCACAATCCTTAACATTCACTTCTTGATCATGTCTGTCTTAATAATAAGAAGTAAATCTTATTCAGCATACTTTATACAGTATACAATGATTGAATAGATTAAAAACTGTGCAAAAAACAGAAATACTATGTATTTTAAAAAGTGAGGTAGTGTCCAAGGGTTCAATGTTCACTTAACAGTTGGATGGCAGAGAGGAAGAAGCTGTTCCTGAATTGCTGAGTGTGTGCCTTCAGGCTTCTGTATCTCCTACCTGATGGTAACAGTGAGAAAAGGGCATGCCCTGGATGCTGAAGGCCCTTAATAATAGACGCTGCCTTTCTGAGACACCGCTCCTTGAAGATGTCCTGGTTACTTTCTAGGGTAGAACCCAAGATGGAGCTGACTAAGTTTACAAGGCTCTGCAGCTTCTTTCGGTCCTGTGCAGTAGCCCCCCACCCCCATACCAGACGGTGATGCAGCCTGTCAGAATGCTCTCCACAGTACATCTATAGATGTTTTTGAGTGTATTTGTTGACATGCCAAATCTCTTCAAACTCCTAATAGAGTATGGCCACTGTCTTGCTTTCTTTATAACTGGATCAATATGTTGGGACCAGGTTAGATCCTCAGAGATCTTGACACCCAAGAACTTGAAACTGCGCATACTCTCCACTTCTGATCCATCTATGAGGATTGGTATGTGTTCCTTTGTCTTGCCCTTCCAGAAGTCCACAATAAGCTCTTTCATCTTACTGACATTGAGTGCCAGGTTGTTGCTCTGGCACCACTCCACTGGTTGCATCTCACTCCTGTATGCCCTCTCGTCACCACCTGAGATTATACCAACAATGGTTATATGTCAGCAAATTTGTAGATGGTATTTGAGCTATGCCTAGCCACACAGTCATGGGTATATAGAGAGTAGAGCAGTGGGCTAAGCACATACTCCTGAGATGCACCAGTGTTGATCGTCAGTGAGGAGGATTTGTTATCACCAATCTGCGCAGATTGTGGTCTTCCGGTTAGGAAGTTGAGGATCCAATTGCAGAGGGAGGTACAAAGGCCTAGGTTCTGTAACTTTTCAATCAGGATTCTACGAATGATGGTATTAAATGCTGAACTATAGTCAATGAACAGCATCCTGACATAGCTGTCTATGTTGTCCAGGTGGTCTAAAGCCACGTGGAGAACCACTGAGTTTACATCTACCATTAACCTTTTGTGGCTATAGGCAAATTGCAATGGGTCCAGGTCCTTATTGAGGCAGGAGTTCAGTCTAGACACGACTAACCTCTCAAAGTATTTTATCATTGTAGATGTGAGCGCTACCAGTAATAGTTATTAAGGCAGCTCATGTTATTCTTCTTAGGCACTGGTATCATTGTTGCCTTTTTGAAGCAAGTGGGAACTTCCACCCATAGCAGTGGGAGGTTGAAAATGTCCTTGAATATTCCCACCAGTTGGTTGGCACAGGTTTTCAGAGCCTTACCAGGTATTCCATCAGGACCTTCCACCCTGCAAGGTTTCACTTTCTTTAAAGACAGCCTAACATTGGTCTCTGAGACAGAGATCACAGTATCATCAGGTGTAGCAGGGATCTTCGCAGCTGTAGTTGTATTCTCCCTTTCAAAGCAGGCATAGAAGGCATTGAGTTCATCTGATAGTGAAGCACCATTCATGCTACTGGCTTTCGCTTTGTAGGAAGTAATGTCTTGCAGACTCTGCCAGAGTTGTCGTGCATCCAATGTTGCCTCCAACCTCATTCGAAATAGTCTCTTCACCCTTGAAATAGCCCTCCGCAGATCATACATGGTTTCTGGTACAGACCTTGATCGTCAGACTTGAATACCACAGACCTAACCTTCAGCAGACAATGTACCTCCTGGTTTATCCATGGCTTTTTGTTTGGGAATGTACAGTAAGTCTTTGTAGGCACACACTCATCCACACAGATTTTAATGAAGTTGGAAACAACTGCAGCATACTCATCCAGGTTCGAAGATGAATCCCTTTACTAATCAAAAACATTTGAAGATTTAATACCTTTACTAATCAAAAACATGTCAACTTTTGCTTTAAATATACCCAATGGTTAGGCTTCCACAGCCATGTGTGGCATTGAATTCCACAGATTCACCACCTTCTGCTGAAGGAAATTCCTTCTCATCTCTGTCCTAAAGGGTAATTCTTGTATTCTGAGGCTGGGACCTTTGATCCTAGACTCCCTCAGTATTGGAAACCTTTTCTCAATGTGCACTCTGTCTAGGCTTTTCAATATTTGATTGGTTTCAGTGAGAACACCCTCATTCTTCTAAGCTCCAGCAAGTACAGGCCCAGAGCCATCAAACACTTCTCATATGTTAACCCGTTCATTCCTGGAATCATTCTTGTGAACCTCCTCTGGACCCTCTCCTAAGCCAGTACTTCTTTTCTTAGATAAGGTGAGCAAAGCTGTACACGATGCTCCAAATGAACTCTGACCAATACTTTATAAAGCCTCAACATTATGTCCTTATGTTTATATTCTAGTCCTCTCAGAATGAATGCTAGCATTTCATTTGCTTTCTTTACTACCGACTCAACGTGCAAGTTAACCTTTAGGGAATCCTGCACTAGGACTCCCAAGTACCTTTGCACCTCCAATTTCTGAATTTGCTCTCCACTTAGAAAATCATACACCTTTATTCCTTATACAAAAGAACATGACCATACACTTCATTATATAATATTCTAAGTGCCACTTCATATCCATTCTCCTAATCTGTACAATTGCATGCTTACGCAAGACTTCCTGCCCATCCACCTATCTTTTTATCGTTCACATACTTCATCGCAAAGCCATCAATTCCATCATCCAGATCACTGATGTATAACCTGAAAAGAGGTGGTCCCTAAAACTGACCCCTGTGGAACACCACTAGTCACTGGCAGCTAAGGAGAAGTTTCTGTACCTGCAGGTACCTTTCCTGTAATACCATTGGTTTATGCACGGCACCTTGTCAAGTGCCTTTTGAAAATCCAAGTATACAGCATCCATTGATACTCCTTTGTCTATCCCACCTGTTACTTACTCAAAGTTTTTATAACAGAAAACATTCAACAGAAGATGCAGTAACTTGTCAAGCACTTGTCAACGTTATGTATACCCACACAATCTACCATCAAACTGAACAAGTGCAGCAGGTACATGAAAGTTCGTTGCAAGCAACTTGCCCTGCACGCAGTGTTCCCTCTGAGTTGCACAGGTGCACAGCCGCACAGTAACTGAAATGCTCCTGCGCACATAGCCTTTGTTGCTGCAGAAGCTAGAACTTTCTTTTATATAATGTTAATATAAATTTCAAATGATGATTATTTAACTTTGAAATCAATTTAAATCTGATTAGGTAATAAACATACCACAGCCTTTACTTTGAAACATTTTAGAGCTTCAATGTATTTACAAGTTAAAACACTGTTGCTAATTCCAACAATAAATACAGAATGGAAGTCAGTAGCTCATGGTTAATAAACCACCGGCATGTTGAATGCTGTTGTAATTTCTGAGAAAGTTAAAGCTGGTTCAATTACGCTAATCACTGATATGTTGATCTATGTGTTCAGAAATGAAGAATTTGAAAAACCGTCAATTCTTAGATTAGATTACGAGAACACTCAGTCCTCGTTTACTGTCATTTAGAAATTCATGCATTAAAAAATGATACAATGTTCCTCCAGTATGATATCACAGAAACACAAGACAGACCAAGACTAAAACTGACAAAAACCACATAATTATAACATATAGTTACAACAGTGCAAAACAATACTGTAATTTGATAAGAGCAGACCTTGGGCACAGTAAAAAAAAGTCTCAAAGTCCCTATAGCCCTAACATTTCACGCAGAAGGTAGAAGGGAGAAACTCTCCCTCCCATGAGCTTCCAGCGCCGCAAACTGGCTGATGCAGCATCCTGGAAGCACCCGACCACAGTCTGACTCTGAGTCCGTCCGAAAACTTCGAGTCTCCGACCAGCCCTCCGACACCGAGCACCATCTCTGCCAAGCACGTTGACCCTGGCCCCGGCCGCCAAGCAACAGACAAAGCTGAGGATTCGGGGCCTTCCCCTCCAGAGATTCCGGATCACACAGTAGCGGTGGCAGCGAAACAGGCATTTCAGAAGTTTCACCAGATGTTCCTCTGTGCTCTCATGTCTGCCTCTATCAAATCAGAATAGTGCACGGCATCCTACTTGACAGATAACAGATATTCATCACCGGAGAGACCGTGCGCGCTGTGTCACACCACCATCTTCTCCTCCCGCCAATTCTTGTTGACATTATTGGAACATTTCAAGCTCCTAATGCTGACTGGAATGTGGATTCAGTCTTATGAATTCCATCAAATGTATCTGACAATATTGGGCCGAAATGTAGACTGTACTTTTTTGCATAGATGCTGCCTGGCCTGCTGAGTTCCTCCATCATTTTGTGTGTGTTGAGTGCACTAAGCATGAGGTGTGCCAGTGTTCACTATCAACAAGGAGGTGATGTTATTCAAATCCACACTGACTATGGTCTCCCGGTGAGGAAGTCAAGGACTCGTTGCAGAGGGAAGTACACAGGCCCAGGATTCGCAGCTTGTTGATTAGAACTAGCTGTAATCAATAAACAGTAGCTTGATGTCGTTATTGCTATTGTCCAAGACCGATTGGAGAGCCAGTGAGATTGTTTCTGCTGTAGAACAATTGGGGTGATAGACAAATTGCAGCTGTCCCAGACCCCAGAAGTATATTCTGGCCATGACAAACCTCTCAAAGCACTTCATCATGGTGGATGTGAGTGCAACTGGTGATTGCTGGTGATGCAGATCACTGTGCTCTTGGGCACTCATATGATATCACTCTTTTGAAGCAGGTGGAAACTTTCAACTTCAGCCGTGAGAGATTGAAGATGCCCTTGAACACACCAGCAAGTTGATTTGAACATGTTTTCAATGCCCTACCAGGTATACCCTCAGGCCTGACACCTTTCTAGAGCTCTGCCTTTTGAAAGTTGTTCTGATGTCGGCTTCCAAGACAGAGGGTGTTCTGTGGGAGAATGCCTTATTCTGATTGTCAAAAATTGCTTGCATTGCGATTGGCTAATTTAGAAACTACAGCTGCTATTCCCACTGCATAGCTGCCTGGTGTCCAGTTTCAAATATCCTGGATATATAAAATGGCATCTGGAAGGGCTTGCTCTCTTCTTCCGTTGTTTAAGGCAAGAAATTTGGGAAGGCATGCTCTTTGCACATTTCTAACTAAGTACGTTTGTTGAATATTCAGACTTGTGGTGTTTGTAACTTGGGGAACATGAAAGTTTGGTTGTATTTTTACTGCTTGTAAATAAATCATTAATATACCTATTTGAAGTCAGTACATTTCCTGTCTCACTTGCTGGACCCACGAACCTGATTCAACATTACATAGGGTTACCAAACGCTGCAGGGATTCACGCAGATATAGTTTAACTCTCCCCTTCAAAGCGTGCATAAAAGGTGTTGAGCTCCTCTGGGAGTGACGCATCACAGCCATTCATGATGTTGGGATTCAGCTTGCAAGAATTAATGGCCAGCATATCCTGCCAGAGCTGATGTACATTTGACTCAGTCTCTATTCTAACTGGACTTGTTTTTTGCTCTTAAGATAGCCTTCCATGGATCGCACCTGAACTTCTGGTATAGTTGTGGATCACCAGTCTTGACTGAGACAGATATGGCCCTCAGCAGACTGTGAATCCCTTGGTTCATCCACAGCTGTTGGTTCAGCTGTGTCCACTATGTTCTCAAAAGGCAAATACTCATCCACACAGCTCTTAATGAAGTCGGTGACAACCGCGGCATATTCATTCAGATTTGAGAATGAATCCCTGAATATTGTCCCATCCATTGATTCAAAGCAGTCCTGTAAGCACTCTTTCACCTCCCTCAACCATAGTGGTAGTCCTCACCACTAGTGTTGTGGTCCTCAGCCTCTGCCTGTACACCAGAAGCAGAAGCTTACCAGGTGGTTGGACTTTCCAAAGAGTGGGTGTGGGATGGCACGGTAAGCATTCTTGATGTTGATATAACACTGGATAAGAATAGGTTTTAGTAAATCGTTCAAACCCTTGTGCTTGTTCCCTGCATCATGACTGATCTATTTTTAACACCAGGTAAATGCAACTGTTCCATAATAGTTGACTTTTTTCCCCATTCAAATCTACCACCCTCAGCTTTGACATGTGTCAATTTGCTCAGCTTTTCAGGGAAGGCTGTCACAGATTGACTGCATTTCATGAGCAGTCCACCTTTTTGTTTTGATTGTTTGGCTACACATTTATGGTTGTTTCTCCTTGTCTAGAACACATTAATCAACACCAGAGGGGACAGGTTAGACATTAGGAAACTTCTAATTAACTCAAAGACACAGTTTCAACCACTGCTTCACTCATGGCAAACAAGATGAATAGGTGCTCTATGGCCTCATTAATTAACCCTTTCAATTCTGATGTTATTTACCTTCTATTCAACAAGCTCATGTTGCCCTTTAGTCTTCTTTCAGTCACTGCTATATCACCTATTTAATGACTGCACTATAATGATGAAGTGATCAGAAATTTGATAGCTTTAGTGAGACAAACCTCCTTTTGAATGACTACATAGTACATTGATACCCTAGATGTCGAGATTTGCTGTTCAGAATAGTGCTCTTTGATACAGAGAGATTATAACATGGGGTCTAAATGAATGCAGCACACACACAATGCTGAAGGAACTCAGCAGGCCAGGCAGCATCTATGGAAAAGAGCAAACAGTTGACATTTTGGGAAGAGACCTTTCATCAGTGCTGGAAAAAAAAGATGGGGAGTCAAAGCAAGGAGAAGGAATAAGTACAGGGTGGAAGGTGATAGGTCAAACTGAGAGATGGGAGGGGTAAAGTAAAGAGATAGAAGTTGTTTGGAGGAATAGATGAAGGGCTGGAGGGGGGAATCTGATAGGATTCATCCATGACTCTTCACAGGCTCTGGATCTTTTCAATGACTTCAAGTTCCCTGCTCCGATTATCTAATTTTCACCATGAACGTCCAGTCCCCATACACCTCCTTCTTCATCAGGAGGGCCTTAAAACTCAGCTTCTTTATAGATAACAGACCCAACCTGTTCCCCTCCACCACCACTCCTCTCCGCTTGGCAGAACTGGTCCCCACACTCAATTATTTGCCCTTCAGTTTTCCACTTCCTTCAATCCAAAAGTGTAGCCGGGGGCACTCGCATGGGTCCCAGCTTTGCCTGCCTTTTTGTCGACTATGTGGAACAGTTGACATTCCAAACCTACACCAGTATCATTCTCCAACTTTTCCTATGCTACATCAGTGACTGCATTGGTGCAGCTTCCTGCACCTGTGCTTTGTTCATAGAGATTATTAACTTAAAAATCCAACTTCCACCCTGCCTTCAAATTTATCTGGTCCATTTCTGACACCTCCCTCCCCTTTCACGATCTCACAGTCTCTATCTCTGGAGACATTTAATCTTTTATAAACCCACTGATTCTCACGACTACCTGGACTAAACCTTTTTCACCCTTTCACTTGTAAAGTGCCATTCCTCTCTCTTAATTCCTCTGTCTTCTCTGCCTCTGCTCTCATGATGAGGCTTTTCATACCACAGCTAATGAGATGTCCTCCTTCTTCAAAGAAAAGGGCTTTCCTTACTCCACCATCAAAGTTGCACTCACCCACATATCTTCTATTTTGCACACATCTGCTCTCACCCTATCGTTCCGCTAGCCTCTTGTCCTCACCCACCACCTCACTAGCCTTTGTGTCCAGCGCATAATTCTCTACAACTTCCACAGGGGCTCATTTGTCCATTTATCCCGCCTTACTGATCTCCTTCCAGATACTTATCCTTGCAAGTGAAACAAGTGTCATACCACCTCCTCCCTCACTACCATTCAGGTCCCCGAACAGTCCTTCCAGGTGAGAGGACATTTCAACGGGACCTCCAAAGCCCACCCATTTTAATTGTACTTCCCGTTCCCATTTCACTATGTCAGTCCATGGCCTCCAATACTGCCACGATGACAGTCTGAACCGGGGGGGGGGAGGGATGGGAGGGATAAAACAGAGTCAAGGTATGCAGATATAAGTTTGGTGGGGCAGGAACAAGCACAAACAATGGGCCTACCTGGACAGGTAGTTTTGTGGATCTTGGGTAGGAGGTAGAACCAGGAGGAACGGGGCAAAGGGACTACGAGATTTTTGGCAGTGAAGTCCAAATGAATGACAGGCGATTGTCATGACACAGACAAAGATTATAAGGGTAGATGGTCATTCTTTTTTGATCAGGTTCCAGCATTTGTTGTGTTATTGGGTAAGAGGTTAGAAGATTTTTACAGCCCAAAATCATGCCCTTCAGCTTTGCTTTAGATCAGTGATTTTCATCCTTTTTTTATGCAATGGATCCCTACCATTAACCGAAGGGCCTGTGGACCCCAGGTTGGGAACCCCTGCTTTAGATATTGGAGATGTAACCTGGTTTGAGATCCCTGACCTAGGGAGCACTTTCTTAGGATCAAGTCATTGTCTCTTAGGACTGAGATGAAGAGAAACTTGATACCAATGGTAAGACATTTCTTGTGGGATTCTTTACTTGCAGAGAACTGCTGAAAGCTAACATTGATAGATTTTTGAGTACATAGAGATTGCTTGGGGTAGCATACCTTAGCCACAGAAGAAGGCATGATTGTCTCAAGAAGAGCCTCAGGGACAAGTTATGAGTCTCCTCTATCACGTATTGTTTTTGTATATCATTGTGCCCAGGTTCCGACATGTCTACTTTGACAAGTATTGGGAATAAGGAGAAAAATGAAAGTTCCATGCAAATGTGGTATTCAGTCTCTTTTATTTAAAATAAAACACATTGGACTGATACCTTGATGAGAATGAATAAACATAGACTAATAGCAGTGATTAAACAATGTGGGAGGTGTTAGGATACTGGTTGATTCGGGGGATATGGATATAGCACCAGAAAGTAGCTCTGAACTCAAGAGCCATGAATGGAGTAGCAGGGCCTGCTTCTACTTCTGCTTCCAACATTACGTTGTTATGTTTTTGCCTAACACTTGTCTTGCCAGTGGCGGAGTTTTTGGAGAATGAGCCATTACTCAGTTTGGTAATAGCCACCACTTGGGGAAATCTAGTCTCTTGTACAGCCGGCATCAATTAAATTGAAAATTATACCCTTTAATTGGAAAAACAATGTATGCCAATAAATTATAAATCTGTAAAAGGCACTTCTAACAAATTTGAAAACAATAGCATACTATTTGTCAGATGCATTTAATTTTATTGTCTGACAGAATTGTATGGAAGGGGATTTGTTAATCCATGTAATATAGTGTTCTGGGCTTGAAGTCTAGAAATTACTGTTGGCAATATGCAAAGAAAAGTGCTTAATCCTTTGCATGACATTGCTATCTTCTTTCCCAATGTAAGGATTAATGGATTTAACCAGGTTAATATCAGCACCGAAAACAAAGCACAAATGAGTGTAATGTGAGTGAGTTAACCATATTATCAGCAATTGTAGTGTCTTAGTCAATATATTATAAAGTCAGTTGTGCTTTTAGAAGGTGCTTCTCGCAGCCTTGGGATATCTTAAAGCGTTATCACTCAATGACTTACTTTAAAGTGCAGTTTTCATGTGAAACCTGATAACTGTTTGCACACAGAAATCTCACTCAGCCATCAACGATAACCACCAGGTATGAATTCAATACTATTGCTGGATATACTTTGGTTAGGGCTGCAGAGAAAAAATACTCTTCTTTGAGAGCCAAATTGATTGTGGAAATTCTACATGCAATATATACATAAATTATGGAGAAAAGATATCAATTTGACAAGAGATAGACAGTCAGCATAATATAATGAAGACCAACAGGATAACAGAAACGTATAAAATGTTTGGCACTTGACCTTTGGCAGCTCTGCTATTGTGGTGAGCCCATCTTGTTTTGGCTGTTTCCAGTTGCCTTCCAACACTTTTCAGCATCTCTGTCTCTGATAGCCTCTCTTTTGTTGGGATTAGAGCGAAAGTACATTCAACCAAGACCCTGTCCAGGACTGCACATGAGGTATTTTGAATATTGAGATAAGGGTCTGACTTTGACAGCTTGGCTGATTTCAGTAGTTACCAGGTGTCCTTCACGGTGTCTCTCCTTCACTCTGTGGAAAGTGAGATAGTTATACCCGGAGATCAAACCACCAGTCCTCATAAGTTACATGCTCTGAACTATGGATGATTATTTGTAAAGAGTACCACAGGAATGGTAGATTGGGCAAACTAAGCTTGTGAATTGTGCCCTTACAGTAATTTATTTCCCACAGATTTGCAAAGTACTCCATTTATTAGCAGATAGATTCACCACTCTAGGTGAAAAAGATCTGTGTCATCACTGAGATTCCTAAACTGAGATACTTGCATTTTTTCTCCATTGTCCCATCTCTCACCCGCTTGGAGTTTTCACAACATTTACTCTGTTATATAGGCTCAACCTCTTCTCCTTACAGATCGCATAATTTTGTTTTCCCTGTCTGAATTGTTTCACGTCCATTTCCGTTTCTAAGTGGAATGAGACCCACTTGCCCAAAGCAACTGATTTTAAGGCATCGGTTACCCGCCTTTACCCCTTATCTGGTCAGTAGAAACAGTTCTTCTGGGCTTAGAAGCTAAGCCACACATGAAGGCCATGAGTTGGACTTGGTGATCAGAGGCTGTAATAACGCACATCATTAGGAACATTTAAAAGGCAGTGGGAGCTTATCCCCACTACCACCCCCGGCTATAACAACTTTAAGGAAACACTAAAGGCAACAATGCATCAGCATATCAAAAATTGTTGCATTTTTACTTCAAAATATGGTTTATTTTAACTTCCTTTTCTTTTAGTAAGAAACAATGTTCAGTTGAGCACAATTCTATTGAAAGAAATCTTTCTGGATTAATGGGGCTCTAGATATGAGTTTCAAATAATATCCACTTCCATCTTTTTTTTTCACAATGACGGCATAAAATTAGTTTGTATAAAGATGCAAGGACCCTGCTGTGTGAGAAAGCAGGTTCTTTGTCCCATTGCTTCCAGCATACTATTGCAGTCTAGAGACCAGGATGCATTGGCTTTAAGTCCACTAATTAAATAAAATGCATCGCAGAAAATGCTTTGAATAATCAAAATGGAATGTAGTTGTTGAATTTGATATGCTACAAAATAGGCAATGTTCAATTAAAGTAATGGATAGTGTAACCTAGAGCGGGATAACAAATTGCCTTAATGACTGAAGTACAAGCCGCCCTTGATAGGTTGTACTTAACTTCTGAATTCCTGTCTCAGTGAAATCAGATGAATATCTTTGGTAGCTGTATACTGCACTCTAATATTATAGCCAAAACTATGCTTTCTCTCACTAACTATTACAAATGTGCCCAACTACACAATGAGATTAATCCAGAGTGGCTGGCAGTGCCAAGATTTGAAGTTCTCCTTCGATCTCTCCATCTTCCTTTGTCCTTTTTTCGTTGTTGCAATGGGTGCAATGATAAATATAATGGTAATGTTCCCCTGACCTTCTGTTACTATCTCAGCAGCTGTAAAATTCAACTTAATGACGACCTACAGAACAGCACAAAAATCAAAGTTGGTTTCACTTTCACCTTCCTTCTCCTGAAGGTGAGTGGCTTAGTCTGTTGCTATTATCAGACGCTAAATCAAATGACAAATATAAATATTTAAATAATTGATTTGTTTATTTCATTGGATGAAGCAAAACAAAGTGACTGAAAATGTGACACTACTGTGATTGATTAACCAGCTTAAGCTCTGTCTTGCAATTTTGAAAGAATATTACATTGACTTTTGAAAATAATTTCCACTGAGGCAGGTTCAGCGTTCTTTATTCAGGTTTGTTTTATTTTATTGCTAGATAAAAGTGCTGAAGTTATTCTGATCTCTCACAAACAAGAGAACATCTGCAGGTGCTGGAAATCCAAGCAATATGCACAAAATGCTAGAGGAAGTCAGCAGGCCAGGCAGCATCTATGGAAAAGAACTCATCCGATGTTTTGGGCTGAGACCCTTCGGCAGGACTGGAGAAATAAAGCTGAGGAGTAGATTTAAAAAGTGGTGGAAAGGGCTATGGAAGAGTCAGAGGGCCACAGAGGTTGTGAAATAGTCAGAGGGTCGCAGAGAGGCCACCCCCACCCCGCCCCCCACACACTTTTAAATTTGCTACTTTAGCTTTTTTTCTCCAGTCCTGCTGAGGACTTAGCCTGAAACGTTGACTCTATGGAAACTCTTTTCCATAGATGCTGCCTGGCCTGCTGAGTTCATCCAGAACTTTGTGTGTGTTATTCTGATCTCTGGTTGCTGTTGAGGATGCTTTTATATTTTTTAAAACACTGAACTTGCTCAAACTGGGAAGCAATGAACAATTAATCTGTAAGCAAGTTTCCAAAATAGATTACAAAGGAATTTTAATAGGGTTGCATAGAATTGCAAGCTATAAGCTGCAAAGATGAAAATTGTGTACATCTTTATGAATAATCAGCATTGCAATTATCAGAATATACCGTATATTTGTAAAAATATCTTGAATGTAGCAAAAGGACCATGGGCTTTCCCAAGAGCATTGTGAAATAAAAAAATATAGTAATCTACACAAGAGATGTTAGTAATGTAGTCAGAGATAGATTTCAAGGAGAAATCCTGAGAGTATATAGGCTAGGTAGTCTCTATTGCAGCCTGCAGCAGTCAGTGGGTTTTTAAATATAAATGAAATCAAGGGAGTTGAGGTGAGGCCAAAAAAGTTGCACTTAACTAAAAAATCAACAAAGACCTTATTGAGTGGCAGAGTAGGGCTAGGGGCAAGAGGCTCTATAACCCAGTCCTGCTTCTATTCCTTATGAAGGAAACCAATTGGTGCAGTTTTCTAGGTAATTGGAAAAATACTATGAAAGATGAGGAAGTTATGTTCTTGGGATTTGATGAAACAGCCCTGTGATCCTTGAATAACAAGTTCCAATCCTGCACCACCATTGCCAAGGTCCGCGATATCTCGGATCGAGTTCTCAGTATTCTCCAGAGGGATGGTGAGCAGCCAAATGTCGTGGTCCATGGAGGGACTATTGACATGGATAGGAAGAGTGAGGAGGTCCTGAGAGGTGAGTGTAGGGAGTTAGGTGCCAAGTTAAAGGACAGGACCTCCAGGATAGCAATCTCAGGTTTGTTACCAGTGCCACATGCAGGCGGGTTTAGAAATAGTAAGATAGCACAGATCAACATGTGGCTGAAGACATGGTGCAGGAGGGAGGGCTTCAGATTTATAGATAATTGGGCAGTTCTCCAGGGAAGGTGAGACCTGTTCCAGCGGGACGGTTTACATCTGAACTGGAGGGGGACAAATATTTTTGCAGGTAGGTTTGCTAGAGAGGCCCCAGTGGATTTCAACTAGATACAAGGGGGGAGGGGAACCAGAGTGTAGGAACAGATGTAGGGGAGAAGGAAGAAAAAAGAGATAGTAAAGTTGTTTGCACTGTTAGTGATAAACAGAGAGTAAGAGGTGGAAAATTTCTTAAATGCATTTATTTTAATGCTAAGAGCATTGTAAGAAAGGTGGATGAGCTTAGAGCATGGATTGATACCTGGAAGTAAGATGTTGTAGCTATTAGTGAAACATGGTTGCAGGAGGGGTGTGATTGGCAACTAAATATTCCTGGATTTCATTGCTTCAGGTGTGATAGAATCAGAGGGACAAGAGGGGGAGGTGTGCATTGCTTGTCAGAGAAAATATTACAGAGGTGCTCTGGCAGGATAGATTAGAGGGCTCGTCTAGGGAGGCTATTTAGGTGGAATTGAGGAATGGGAAATGTGTAGTAACACTTATAGGGGTGTATTATAGACCACCTAATGGGAAGCGAGAATTGGATGAGCAAATTTGTAAGGAGATAGCAGATATTTGTAGTAAACACAAGGTTGTCACTGTGGGAGATTTTAATTTTCCACACATAAACTGGGAAGCACATAATGTAAAAAGGGCTGGATGGTTTGGAGTTTGTAAAATGTGTGTAGGATAGTTTTTTGCAGCCATTTATAGAGGTACCAACTAGAGAAGGGGCAGTGTTGGATTTCCTGTTAGGGAATGAGATAGGTCAGATGACGGAGGTATGTGTTGGGGAGCACTTTGGGTCCAGTGATCACAATGCCATTAGTTTCAATATAATTATGGAGAAGGATAGGTCTGGACCCAGAATTGAGATTTTTGATTGGAGAAAGGCTAACTTTAAGGAAATGCAAAAGGATTTAGAAGGAGTGGCTTGAGACAAATTGTTTTATGGGAAGGATGTAATAGAGAAATGGAGGTCATTTAAAGGTGAAATTTTGAGGGAACAGAATCTTTATGTTCCTGTTAGGTTGAAAGGAAAGGTTAAAAGTTTGAGAGATCCATGGTTTTCAAGGGATATTGGAAAAAGAGAGATATCTACAATAAATATAGGCAGCGTGGAGTAAATGAGGTTCTCAAGGAATATAAAGAATGTAAAAAGAATCTTAAGAAAGAAATTAGAAAAGCTAAAAGAAGATATGAGGTTGCTTTGGCAAGTAAGGTGAAAATAAATTCAAAGGGTTTCTACAGTTATGTTAATAGCAAAAGGATAGCGACAGATAAAATTGTTCCCTTAGAGAATCAGAGTGGTCAGCTATGTGTAGGACCAAAAGAGATGAGGGAGATTTTGAACAATTTCTTTTTTTTTGGTATTCACTAAGGAGAAGGATATTGAATTGTGTAAGGTAAGGGAAACAGGTAAGGAAGTTATGGAAACTATGATGATTAAAGAAGAGGAAGTATTGACGCTTTTAAGGAATATGAAAGCGGATAAGCCTCCGGGTCCTGATAGGATATTCTCTAGGACCTTGAGGGAAGTTAGTGTAGAGATAGCAGGGGCTCTGACAGAAATATTTCAAATGTCATTAGAAACAGGGATGGTGCCGGAGGATTGGTGTATTGCTTAGGTTGTTCCATTGTTTAAAAGGGGTTCTAAGATTAAACCTAGCAATTATCGGCCTGTAAGTTTGACGTCAATGGTGGGTAAATTAATGGAAAGTATTTTTAGAGATGGTATATATAATTATCTGGATCAGAGTCTGATTAGGAACAGTCAACATGGATTTGTGCGCGGAAGGTCATGTTTGACAAATCTTATTGAATTTTTTGAAGAAGTTACTAAGAAAGTTGATGAGGGTGAAGTGGTGGATGTTGTCTATATGGACTTCAGAAAGGCCTTTGTGAAGGTATTACGTGGAAGGGTAGTTAGGAAGGTTCAATCGTTAGGTATTAATATTGAAGTGGTAAAATGGATTCAACAGTGGCTGGATGGAGACGCCAGAGAGTAGTGGTGGATGATTGTTTGTCAGGTTGGAGGCCGGTGACTAGTGGTGTACCTCAGGGATCCGTACTGGGTCCAATGTTGTTTGTCATATACATTAATGATCTGGATGATGGGGTGGTAAATTGGATTAGTAAGTATGCAGATGATACTAAGATAGGTGGTGTTGTGGATAATGAAGCAGGTTTTCAAAGCTTGCACAGAGATTTAGGACAGTTAGAAGAGTGGGCTGAAAGATGGCAGATGGAGTTTAATGCTGATAAGTGTGAGGTGCTACATTTTGGTAGGACTAATCAAAATAGGACATACATGGTAAATGGTAGGCATTGAAGAATGCGGTAGAACGGAGGGATCTCGGAATAATGGTGCATAGTTCCCTGAGGGTGGAATCTTGTGTGGATAGGGTGGTGAAGAAAGCTTTTGGTATGCTGGCCTTTATAAATCAGAGCATTGAGTATAGGAGATGGGATGTAATGTTAAAATTGTACAAGGCATTGGTAAGGCCAAATTTGGAGTATTGTGTACAGTTCTGGTCACCGAATTATAGGAAAGATGTCAACAAAATAGAGAGAGTACAGAGAAGATTTTCTAGAATGTTACCTGGGTTTCAGCACCTAAGTTACAGAGAAAGGTTGAACAAGTTGGGTCTTTATTCTTTGGAGCGTAGAAGGTTGAGGGGGGACTTGATAGAGGTATTTAAAAGTATTAGGGGGATAGATAGAGTTGACGTGGATAGGCTTTTTCCATTGACAGTAGGGGAGATTCAAACCAGAGGACATGAGTTGAGAGTTAGGGGGCAGAAGTTTAGGGGTAACATTAGGGGGAACTTCTTGACTCAGAGAGTGGTAGTTGTGTGGAACGAGCTTCCAGTAGAAATGGTAGAGGCAGGCTCGGTATTGTCATTTAAAGTAAAATTGGATAGCTATATGGACAGGAAAGGAATGGAGGGTTATGGACTGAGTGCAGATCGTTGGGACTAGGTGAGAGTAATCATTCAGCACAGACTAGAAGGGCCGAGATGGCCTGTTTCCATGCTGTAATTGTTATATGGTTAAATGTTTATATGGTTATAAACCAATGCAATTGTTTAACACTCCCAATGACGGGTGTTGATGTCTTTGGTGGATTGGGGTTTCTGCCAGGTCTTCTCAAAGTCATTCTATGAATACATTCGGCTATTTAAACTGGGAGATACCTTGTGTCACACACGACTGAGCCATACCAATCAGCTAAGAACAGTCTCCCAACTAGAACTGAGCCTATTGTGCATTAAGTATTTCAGTAATATTTGAGTAACCTTGCATATATATTGGTTGATTAAGCATTCTTTTTCATTTAAGTAATTCATTATGAGTTAAATGTATAATTGCGCGAATTGTATACATCATCACACTACCACACCATATGCACGCGCCTCACTTTAAGTAAATTTGAAGTTAGACTCATATTTTGGACTTTAGTGTCTCCCTTTGCATTAGTTTAATGTTTCAAAGTTATAAAACATATCAGTTTTAGAAACAAATTTGAGACAGATATTGACCTGTTAGACTATAAGACCATAAGACACAGGAGCAGAATTAGGCCATTCAGCCCAAGTCCGCTCTACCATTTCATCATAGCTGATCCTGGATCTCATTCAACCCCATACACCTACCTTCTCACCCTTGATGGCCTAACCAATCAGGAATCAATCAACTTCCACTTAAAATATACCAATCGACTTGACCTCAACCACAGTCTGTGGCAGAACGTTCTACAGATTCCCTACTCACTGGCTAAAAAAAAATCCTTCCTTACTTCTGTTCTGCAAGGTCACCCCTCAAATTTGTGGCTGTGTCCTCTGGTTCTGGATACTCCAATCAGAGGAAACATCCTTTCCACATCCACCTCATCTAGTCCTTTCAACATTCGGTAGGTTTCAATGTTATCCCCCCTGCATTCTTCTAAATTCCAGTGAGTACAAGCCCAAAGCTGCCAAACACTCCTCATATGTTAACCGCCTCATTCTTGGAATCATCCTCGTGAACCTTCTCTGGACTCGCTTCAATGACAATATATCCTTTCAGAAATAGGGGACCAAAACTGTGGACAATACTCCAATTGTGGCCTGAGTAGTGTCTGAATAAAGCCTCAGCATTATTGCCTTGCTTTTATATTCTATTCCCCTTGAAATAAATGTCAACATTGCATTTGCCTTTTTTACCACAGATGCAACATTTAAGTTAACCTTTTGGCAGTCCCAATACTGACACTTGAGGAACACCACTAATCACTGGTAGCCAACCAGATAACACCCACTTGCTGCCTCCTGCTGGTCAGCCATTCCTCTATCCATGTCAGTGTTTTTCCTGTAATACCATAGGATTTTATCTTGTTAAGCAGCCTCATGTAGACACCTTATCAAATGCCTTCTGAACATCTAAGTAAGTAACATCCACTGCTCTCCTTTGTCCACCCTGCTTGTTACTTCCTCCAAGAATTCTAACAGATGTGTCAGGCAAGTTTTCCCTTTACAGTAACCATGTTGACTTTGACTTATTAGTCTCAAAGTACCTAAAGCCTCGTACTTAGTAATGGACTCTAGCACTTTCTCAACCAGTGAGGTTAGGCTAACTAGCCTATAATTTCCTCTTTTTTGTCTTCCTGCCTTCTTAAAGAGTGGAGTAACATTTGCAATTTTCCTGTACTTTGGGACCATGCCTGAAACAAGTTATTCTTGAAAGTTCATGACCAATACATCCATTATCTCTTCAGCAATATCTCTCAGGACTCTGGGGTGTCATCCATCTTGTCCAGATGACTTATCCACCTGAAGAATTTTGAATTTGCCTAGCACTTTTTGCTTTGTTATAGCAATGGCACTCACTCCTGCTTCCTGGCACTCACAGGCCTCTGGCACACTGCTAGTGTCTTCCACAGTGAAGACTGAAGCAAAGTACTTGTTAAGTTCATCTGCCATTTCTTTCTCCCCCATTACCACCTCAGCATTATCATTTTCCAGTGGTCCAATATCAACTCTCACCTCCCATTTATTCTTTATATAACCAATAAAAAAAAATCTTTAAATCCTGCTTTATATTATCAGCTGGTTTGCCCTCAAATTTAATCTTTTCCCTTCTTGTAGCTTTTTTAGTTGTTTTTTATTGGATTTTAAAAACTTCCCAATCATCCAACTTCCCACTCACTTTTGCTATCTTATATACCCTTTCCTTGGCTCTTATGCAGTACTTAACTTCCCTTGTCAGCCACGGTTGCCTAGCCCTGCTGTTTGAGAACAACTTCTTCTGAGGGACGTATCTATCCTGCGCCATTTGGACTATTCTCAGAAACTTCAGCCATCTCTTCTCTGCCGTCATCCTCACCAATACCCTCCTCCAACCTACCTGGGCAAGCTCTTCTCTCATGTCTCTGTAATTCCCTTTATTCCATTGAATCCTGTTGAAGTGCAGCAAGATGTTTGAACTAAAAAAATACGCAGTGATGAATGGTGAGTAATAAACTCAGCCCAACACATGCAGCAACAGTTAAGGTAAAAAAAAAAGCAGTGGAGCACGTGTTCTTTGGAAGAGAAGAAATGATTGAAATTTTTTAAAAAGTCAGAAAATGAAAGGATTCACAGTTTCATAGGACTGAGTACTGGGTGGTAATCATTTAAAAAAGAGCAGAAATTGCTGGCTACATCAGAGAGTTTGATGTGTTTATTTACACAAGAAATAACTGGCTCATGTAAATTGAATGGTATGTTGCAACAAACTAACTAGCCAGTGAGAAACAAGTACCAATTTTGATGAGTGCATTAAGTTTAAAGGGTCTAACCCAGCCATTTGAGCTGAAACCGAAGAAGTTTAGCTGCTCCAGTCAAACCAGTCAAAATGAGCTTTGCTGATATCATGAAAACAATGCAGATACACTTAGAACCAAAAACGTTGTGGATTGCAGAACATTTCAGGTTTTGTAAGCAGAGGGGAGGGTGTTCATTTCTGCATACATGGCTGAATTGAAAAGATTGTCTGAGCATTTTCAGTCAATGATGGGCTTAATGATGCACTGACAGTTCATTTAGTGTGTGGAATCTTACAAGAAAGAATTCAAAAATGACTCCTAACTGAAGAACAGCTCACATTTAAAAGGGCAGTTGAAATCACTGCTTCAATGGAAACTGCAGAGGGTGACATGATTGATTTGCAGTCTGAAATAAAAGTGAGCAGGAGCAAAATTGCAATGTCTAAACAAAAGCTTGCCTGGCTGAAAAAAAAAGTTCAACCATTGTGGCATGGGCTCACATGCAACAGACCAGTGCAAGTTTGAAGTTCAACATGCAGAAAATGAGACAAAGCAGGACTCATACAAAGAGCATGTCATGCAGTCAAAAATATAAAGATCTTTATAAAGCTAATGTAGTTCCTTTAATGGACTCTATGAAACAATTATTTCATAGATGGAACCCACTTACACTTTCTTTTATAGGTTGCATTCATGCCATGAAAATGATGATTTTATCTAGATTTTTATATATTTTTCAAATATAATTTTTTTTAACTAAAAAATTTTTTGATCAAATTGATTCTATTATTTTGTCCTTTATTTGGAATAATAAAAGAAACTAAGAATTAATAAGTATCATTTACAAAAATCTAAAAAAGACGGCGGACTTGCACTACCTAATTTAAGATTGTATTATTTGGCTGTTAATATTCGACAATTATGTTTTTGGCTATATTGGCTCGACAAGAGCCAAAAACCAGCTTGGATTGATTTGGAATTAAAAGCTATTAAACAATTCCATTTAACCGCATTATTGGGAGCTCCATTACCTTTACAACTTGCTAAGATTCCAAATTTAAATCTCTATCCTGTTATTAAACAGTCCTTACGGATTTGGTTTCAGTTTCGCAACTCTCTTAATTTTAAACAATTTAAATTGTCTAGCTCTGTATATCGAATTTTTTTATTTAAACCTTCAATAACCGATCCCATTTTTCTCTTATGGAGAAATAAGGGGATCCAATTTTTGCAGATTTATTTTGTGATGGTCGATTGATGACTTTTGAAGAGTTAATTAGCAAATATTCTCTCTCTCATACACACTTCCTGCAATATCTTCAGGTTAGACATTTTTTACAAAAATACTTATCTAAGTTTCCATATATGCAAGAATCTGATTTATTGGATACTATTTTGAATATGAATCCTTTAGTGAGAGGTTCCATTGGTAGAATTTATAATTTATTTTTACTACAAAAAAGATAACCTCTACCAAAGATTAAACAAGATTGGGAGAGAGAACTTAAAATGTCCTTTGTTAATGAAGATTGGTTGCGAGTTCTGAAAATTGTCAATTCTTCTTCGATATGTGCCAATCACTGTTCAATTCAATTTAAAATTGTTCACCGTTATTATTTAACAAAGGAGAGATTATCCAAAATATTTCCGAACAAAGACAACTCCTGTGATAGGTGTAAAACTGAAGTAGCCATTTTGTCACTTATGTTCTGGTCATGTTCTTCATTAAAATCTTTTTGGAAATCTTTATTTTCTACAATTTCTAAGGCTCTGAAAATTAATTTACAACCCAATACATTGACTGTTCTATTTGGAATAGTTCCGCATCATATTCAGGGTATTTCATCTTCAGACCAACATGTAATCACATTTGTTACATTGTTGGCAAGAAGGGCTATTTTATTGAAATGGAAAGATGCCTCTGTCCCTACATTAATTCAATGGTTTTCTCAAGTAATGTTATGTCTTAGTTTGGAAAAAATTAGAAATAGAACTTTTGATCCTCAATTCGATTTTGAGAGAAGATGGAGCTCTTTTTCCAAATATTATCATTTAATTTGAATTAATTTATATGGTTTCCTTCCAATCTTATTTTATATAAATGTGAATTGGTGGTTGTGGTTTTTCTTCTTTATATATACAGATGATTGTAAAACATATCGCTCCGGGATTTGGTTCCTGATAGTTTTTTTTCTTTCTTCTTTTTTTTTCTTTTTCTTTCTCGTGTAGTTAGTGGTTTTTTTTCTTTAGTTAGTTGGGTTCTCTTTTTTCCTTCTTTTCTTCATAAAATTTTTTTTCATTATCATATATTATTCTTTTTTGATAAGTTTTTATTCCTTCAACTTTATTAACTGTATATATCAATTTGTTGAAGTCTTGTATCATTTTATAGCTGTAGAAGATTATGTATCAATAAAAAGATTTTTAAAAAATGAAAAATAAATGGACTGCATGGGGAAGATACAAAAATATAAAAAGCAGGTTGCAGTTTCAAAAAGAGCACTAATCTGCATGCTGTTGATGAAAAATCTGATAGTGATGTGAATGACCAGAACTGGGTACCCTCGATTTTTGTTGTGAAAACTACCAATAGACAAACAGTATGGCTTACTGCAGAAGTGAATGGCAAATTAATTGAAATGGATTTGGACCCTGGCTCAGCTGTTTCAGCCATTCCACAAAATAAGTTTGAATGGCATTTCAAAGAGACTAAAC
Organism: Mobula hypostoma; assembly: GCF_963921235.1. Taxonomy (NCBI): domain Eukaryota; kingdom Metazoa; phylum Chordata; class Chondrichthyes; order Myliobatiformes; family Myliobatidae; genus Mobula; species Mobula hypostoma. The sequence goes on along the minus strand of NC_086101.1, from coordinate 131,540,702 downwards.
TGAAGCCTGCAGATATCCAACTGAGAACTTATATGGAGAAAAGATAACTCCAGTGGGAATAATATTTGTAACAGTGACATACAACAACCAACAAGCCACATTAATTTTCTATGTGGTAAAAACAGGAGGACCAGCATTATGGAGGCATGATTGGCTGAGACAACTACAACTGTTTGGAGGTCCATCCGCCATTTGCATGCCACATCCCCTGTAACAGCTGCATCTGAAAGCAAATTGAGAAAGGTGCTGGATGAGGCTACAGCAGTGTTTAAAGATGGCATTGGAAAACTGAAGCATATCAAGGGCAAACTGGTGTCAGTGCCAACTTCTTTGCCTCTGGTTGGGAAGCATATTGGTCTGAGGAAAGACCATGTTGCTCAGAGGAGTCATGTAGGTGACAAAAGCAGTGATCATATTACAGAAGTTTTTGTAGGCAACATATCTGAGAAAGCTTCTCATATGCTAATCAGGCAGCTACTTACAAAATAGTTTTAAGCTGGAAGTGAGTTCAAGGAGCTTCAGAAAAGTTGCAAGCATTTGGCTTTTCTGAGTGCAAAATACCAGCTTCTACTCTGCGTGCACAAACTTTATTGTATTAACTTCAAGTGGAAGACAAAAAAACGCTTGTAAATGTAGATGCAAAGACCAAAGCCTTGCTGGATGAATGGAAGACCAAAGAGAATGGAGTCAATAGAGATATGAAAGCAGGATTTGTCAGATAATGTTGTTGATGAGGAAACAAAGAGAAGAGATCAGATTCTAAAGCAAGCAGTAAAAAGATAAATAAGAGAATACTCCAGTTAACTAAATGTACTTTCCCAGGATCAAAGGTGCACACGCTACAGGAAGAAAAAGGAACAAGAAGGATGTCCATCCAGAATTGTCAGAACCACTTCTTTCAACCTCAGACTCAACTCCGAAAACCACCATGAAGGAAACCCCAGAACGTGAGATTGTTTCACAGCCACTAATCTCACCTGCGAAGCTAAGTGAATACTCCCACCCCACCCATCAGGAAAGATATTAGCCTATAAAAGTAAGAAAGCCTCCACATTCAATCTTTAGCCCTGAATAGAACAACTTATAATTTACCATGCTGTTGATGTCTGTATATAGTAGTTGTATTATATAGTATACTCTGTATATAGTTAAGATTCATTTTATTGAGTTGGAGTCTATAGCTAAGCAGGGAGGAGTATTGTGTATTTAATATGTCAGTAATACTTGAGTAACCTATTATACATTGGTTGATTAAGCATTCTTATTCATTTAAACAATTCATTTAGAATTATATGCATAAATATGTGAATTGTATACATCACCACCTCGCCATGTGATATTTGCATGCTTCGCTTTCAGTAAACTCAAAGTTAGACTCACATTTCAGACTCCCGTGTCTTCCTTTGAATTAGTTAAATGTCTTGAAGTCACGAAACATAACAGAGCCCAAAACCTCATTAAAAGCTGCAGCATGGTTCAAAGGCAGACATCCGGAGAGCTCAGCTTGAGCACAGATTCTACTTCATTTTCTTTTATCTTCTACACCCATAAGATATTTGAAGTTCATTAATGGTAGGCAGTGTTGGGAAGCTCCTTGCAATTTTTCACAAAGAATTCAACTAAAAACAATGTGTTTCCCACCAGATTTTTACTGATGTTGGCTGAGGGATAACGATATTCAGGTGAAAACTCATGCTGAAATAACATGAATGGTAGATGAGGCTTTCTAAAGTCTCACCCTGGAGAATCATGTTCAAGATTTCTGAGGGAGATTTGACTCTGCAACCTTTTGATTCAAGAGGCATGAGGATTGCCCACTAAACCAGAGCTCGCAAAATGAGTGTGTAGCTGGTGTCCTTAACATAATTTGAGTGATGAGTATTAGAAGGGATTGATATGTGAACTCCCCTGCTATTCAGATGTCCTGACCCATTTGGGAGAGATTAGAGTGTGATTGGTCTGAATAAATGCAAATGCAGGAAAGCCAAATCTAAGAACTCGGCAAAGCTCACAAACAAGAGAAGTGGAAAGAACTGTAAAGCTGCCGAAAACAAGCTTAAGGTTAGTTTGGGTAAAATAAACATGGAGGAAGATTGACAATCTATCTCACTGTGTGTGTGTGTGTGTGTGTGTGTACATATTCAAAGTCCCATTCTGTATATATGCCCCTGCTGCATTATACCATACTTCCTTCTGTTGGACATCTATGATCTTGTGCCAAATTGTTCCAAATTACCATCTCCACTGAATGCGATTCGAAGGATTTTGATTGAATCACCAAAGCCAAACCTTCTCAGAGTAAATATTCCTTGAATAATTTTGCAGCAATATTGTGGATCTTTGTTCATTATTTCCAAATATATCATAACTTAATTCTTAGAGAAAATATTGATGATTTTCTGAGAATATTAAAGAGATAATTACGGGGTATTTATAGACTTAATGACTAATTCATCAAGTGATGCCTTATCAAAAACTACTTCTGTAAAATTGTTCAACATTTGAGTTCTAACCAGAGTTCTACAATAATTCTTGATCAGCTTTCTGAAATGTATCAAATTTGAGCTAAATGTCAAACATCTAACTTTGAAGTTGGCTGTTGATTGGGCAATATGTAAATATCGTTCAGGTGTTTATTTAAACTATAGCCCTGCCGGCTTATATTCTCATTGCACTGCCTACTTTAATTCTAATAGTGCTGCAGCCTTTAAATTTGAAATTCATTTGGACCACATGAGAAGGGCAGCCATTTTGTTTTGGCAGAACTTTTAAGTCAGACTGAAGCACATTTGCACAATACTGTATTGTCTTTTATTTGTTTGTGCAATCAAAACCATTATCAGTAAGTGCTGCTTTAGTTCATGAAGGAGAACACTATCTGAACAATTTTTTCTAAATATTATATAAACATTTATTCCTGATTATTTATATTATGTTCAACTAGCCTTGGTGATTAAATAAATGCTTAAGTGATATTATCCAACTCACAATCTTTAAAACTTTGGTTACTTTTGTATAATTTTGGATACTTTACATGCAAGTCCATCTTCATATATTCCTAATTTTTTAAGAATGTGTGACGGAATCATCTTAAGTTTACTGTGTGACGAGAATACACATAAAATTAAGATGTTTGCTGGCCTGGGTTAGCATCAGTGACATCAGCAAGTGGTCTGCCACCTGCCCTCAGGGGAAGGAGAGATAAGGAACAATGGAGCAGCGTCTGGAGATGTGTAATGAAGGGATGGGGGAGAGAGAGCTGTCTGGAGCGGCTCCCCCCTTTGAACCTTGAACTGTTTGAAGTGATGGACAGGCGATACCCCAGCAGGGGGATAAAAAGGGACCGGTTCGCTAAGACACACACACGCCACCCGAGGTAACGAGACCCTGGAAGCGGTACGCTTCTCACGAGTCGGTGGGAAGTACCAGACAACGGCCAGGGTGGAAAGGTACGATCAGCGGGAACCCGGTGTGTGTCCGCCCTTGCCTGGGTGCCGGGTTCACTGCAGAGGATCGACCGCATCTGGAGGAGGGGTCACAGTCAGTGACCTCAGGTGACATCACCAAGGACCCGCCCAAAAGCTGCTTGTGAGCCATATCGTGGGTCTGTGAGTGAAGCCGTGTCTGAATGATCAGTTGTTCCTGTTCTCTCTCTCTCTCCCCCCACGTTGTCCATCGCCATGGCAACGATTACTGCGAACTGAACTACTAAACTGGACTGAACTTTGAGTCACTTTGAAATTTGGTCATTTACCCCTAGACAACGATAGAGCTTGATTGATGCTGTTATCTTAATTCTGTGCACATGTGTGTTTATCATTGCTGAACTGTTGCATTTATTATCCTTTCGATTACTGTGTTGCTTGCTTCTTTAATAAAACTTTCTTAGTTCTAGTACTCCAGACTCCAACTGAGTGATCCATTTCTGCTGGTTTGGCAACCCAGTTACGGGGTACGTAACATAAGTGGGGTTCTCGTCCGCGATTTTGAACGCTAAATTTGGGATGGAGTAAATTGATTGGGTTAAAATTCCCGAAAGAAAGAAAAGACAAACAGCAGAAATGGAGGCTGAGGAATTTATAAAGGCGCCGACCTTGGAGGCATTAGAGGATGCCAGGAAATCGGAATTGATAGCTGTGGCCAAACGGTTGAATCTTGCTAAGGTGAAGTCGACAATGAGGAGAGAGGAGATACACAGAGCTATTGTAGAGCACTATGTATCTAAAGGTGTGTTTCCCCAAGGTGAGCTGGGGGTGGTGTCTATTGAAAAACCTGCTGGAGACGCGGTACAGGTACAGCTTGAAAAACTGAGACTCGAGCACGAGTTCCGGGTACGGCAGTTAGAACACGAAGAGAAGCAGTTAGAAAGGCAGGAGAAAGAGAAAGAGGTAGAAAGGCAAGAGAGAGAAAGACAGTTGGAGAGAGAAGAGAAAGAGAGGGACAGACAGTTGGAGAGAGAACAGAGAGAGAGGGACAGACAGTTGGAGAGAGAGGAGAAACAGAGGGAAAGGGAATTTGAGCTGGAGAGGTTAAAGATAAGGGCCGAGCAGGGGCTCGTGCCGAACTAAGGTGGAGGGTTCCGGGCGACCCAGGAGGTTAGGCTGGTTCCCCCATTTGACGATACCGACGTGGATCGGTACTTTCTCCACTTCGAAAAAGTGGCTATAAATCAGGAATGGCCGAGGGATAAGCGGGCTGTGTTACTTCAGAGTGTACTGAAAGGGAAAGCCCAACAAGCTTACTCAGCTTTGTCCGCGGAAGATGCCCAGAGGTATGAGGTGGTGAAAGAGGCCATCCTCAGGATTTATGAGTTGGTCCCGGAGGCATACCGGCAGAGGTTCCGAAATGCGAGGAAACAGTGGGACCGCACGTATTTGGAGTTTGCCCGTGAGATGCAGACATATTGTGAGCGTTGGTGCGCCTCGAAGGGGGTAGAGGGGGATTATGACAGACTGCTACAACTGATCCTGATTGAGCAGATTAAAGGTTGTGTCCCTGAGGGTATGAGACCCTACCTCGATGAGAAAGAGGCAGCCACGTTAGCCACAACTGCTAAGTTAGCGGATGAGTATGCGTTGACGCATAAAATGAAGTTTGCCCCGAGTAAAGGCTACCAGAAGGGTAGTCAGGACGGCGGGGAGAGTCCGCCGGAAAAGTCAGAAAGTAAGCCGGGGACTAGTGAAAAGGATAAGGTAGACCGGGAGCAGTCTGGTAGGAAGTCTCCTGGGGTCGTCTGTTATAATTGTGGGAAAGTCGGACACTTTGCGTCCAGGTGCTTTGCCCCAAGGAAGGAGACGGGGAAAGGAAAAGCGGAAATTTTGAATGGCTGTATCGAGCTGTTAAGCGAACCGCTAGGGAAGGACAGGTCTGAAAAAGTCCAGGAAGGGCGCAAGAGGTTTATCTCGGCCGGACTGGTGTCAGTGAAGGAGAGGTTAAAACCAGTTCCAGTGCAGATCTGGAGAGACACGGGAGTGTGTCAGTCACTAATACTGAAGAGTGTATTAGAGTTTAGCTCAGAGACCCAGACTGGGGAGGTAGAGGTCAAAGGTGTTGGGGAAGGGACAGAGTCAGTCCCTTTGCACCAGATACACTTACAGAGCAACCTGGTCTCTGGACTAGTCACAATTGGGGTGAGGTCCGAATTACCGATGAAAGACGTGGAAGTCTTGCTCGGTAATGACATCGCCGGAGGAATCGTGTTCCCAGTCGTGAGATTGACAGGTCAGCCTGCCAGCAGTGAGGCCCCGCCCATGGACTCACAGGTTCATCATGGGCCCGCGATAGTGAATTTAGCTGAAACGTTTCTGCCAACCTTGTATGAGACGGGGTGTAGTGAGCCAAGAGGTAGTGAGGGAGCTGGGACGGACGTAGCAGTAGCCAGGAAAGAATTTGTGCAGACGCAGGAGCGAGACGAGGGGCTGATGGTTTTGGCAGAGACCGCTCTCTCTGACACAGCCTTGACAAGGGAACTAGTAGGCTATTGTGCGGAGGAGGAAGTGCTAAGGAAGAAAGGGAAATCAAGTACAGTATCCGCAGATGAGGAGTGGGGGGTGGTGCAAAAGAGTTATGGGGATGAGGTTTTTAACATGGCCCACAAGGTACCCCCCGGTGGACATTTTGCGGTGCTGGAGGAAACAGTTGGTGGAATCATGAAAGAGATTTACCGGCTGCCCAGGGGGAAAAATGTTATCGATCATGACCGACGCGAACTGAGACGGTCACCGGTTTTTGATATGCTAACAAACCTAGTCGGTGTTAGCGTGGAAATCAATGAAGCTAGGGGCCCCCTGATAAGAGGAAAAAAACATTTTGAAAAGATTAGGATGGGATCGGTCAGATGGGAGAAGGCTATTGTTTTTGGCCAGGTCTACTGATAAGGTCTCTCCCTTAATCCCCGAACAAAGCGAATCTTTAGAAGAAGTAATTAAACGACTCGCACCCGTGTGTTTGTTTGTCCCGAGGAAATGCAAAGAACTGGGACGTTGGGTGATGTCTGTTACAATAGGGCAGCCTAGTAAAGAACACCGATATATAATGAGTAATTCAGTGACTAAAGGGCTGATGAACACAGAGGTGTGTATTGGCAATTTAATACGGCTGTCTGAAGCCAGCTTGAGAGTGAACCTTGAAAAAAATGAATTCGGCCACACGAGGGTCACTTACCTGGGAATTGTGGTGACACAGGGGTAGCTGGCAGCGATGCAAGCTACAGTGCAGGCTATCGCTGACCTCCCAACCCCGACAGACAAAAGGGCCCTCAGAAGGCTCTTGGAGATGGTGGGGTACTGCAGGAAGTTTTGCAATAACTCTGCGGTCCATACCCGTCCCCCTCCTACTAAGCCCTTGCGAGAGAAAACTGAGTCGGAATGGGACGACCCTTGTTATTGTGGTCCGGGAAAAAGCCAAATGAGAGGTTACATTGATCGCAATTCATCAGTGTTTTTGGCCACTATGAAGTTTGCTGAGTTGGAGCCTGGTCTAAGGGATTATTAATAACACATATAAAAGGAACAGAAAATGTGATGACTGTCTGTCAAGGTGTTGACAGCTTCAAACTCGCTGTGTTAGCCAAATAGCTGATAAAGATGTATATTTGTGTATGTACCAAATAATGTATTCATGTTTGTAATTTTTACCTCCTGGTAAAAATCCTTAAAAGGGGGGAAGTGTGACGAGAATACACATAAAATTAAGATGTTTGCTGGCCTAGGTTAGCATCAGTGATATCAGCAAGTGGTCTGCCACCTGCCCTCAGGGGAAGGAGAGATAAGGAACAATGGAGCAGCGTCTGGAGATGTGTAATGAAGGGACGGGGGAGAGAGAGCTGTCTGGAGCGGCTCCCCCCTTTGAACCTTGAACTGTTTGAAGTGATGGACAGGCGATACCCCAGCAGGGGGATAAAAAGGGACCGGTTCGCTAAGACACACACACGCCACCCGAGGTAACGAGACCCTGGAAGCGGTACTCTTCTCACGAGTCAGTGGGAAGTACCAGACAACGGCCAGGGTGGAAAGGTACGATCAGCGGGAACCCGGTGTGTGTCCACCCTTGCCTGGGTGCCGGGTTCACTGCAGAGGATCGACCGCATCTGGAGGAGGGGTCACAGTCAGTGACCTCAGGTGACATCACAAAGAAGCTGCTTGTGAGCCATATCGTGGGTCTGTGAGTGAAGCCGTGTCTGAATGATCAGTTGTTCCTGTTCTCTCTCTCTCTCCCCCCACGTTGTCCATCGCCATGGCAACGATTACTGCAAACTGAACTACTAAACTGGACTGAACTTTGAGTCACTTTGAAATTTGGTCATTTACCCCTAGACAACGATAGAGCTTGATTGATGCTGTTATCTTAATTCTGTGCACATGTGTGTTTATCATCGCTGAACTGTTGCATTTATTATCCTTTCGATTACTGTGTTGCTTGCTTCTTTAATAAAACTTTCTTAGTTCTAGTACTCCAGACTCCAACTGAGTGATCCATTTCTGCTGGTTTGGCAACCCAGTTACGGGGTACGTAACAACTGCATTAATTACTTACGGTATTTTTCTGCTTTTCTCTCAGTTTTATTCTTAACCAATTGTACAATATGTGTGTGTGCTGCCCAGATAAAGCACCCGGAGCTTGGAGGCTATATCCAGACTGACGTATTCAGTTGAGTGGAGTTTGGCTGACTGCTGAATTGTGTATTCCCTACTTCACAGACAAGGAGAGCTATACAAATGTATAGTGTTTAAAATAAACAATAAAATATAAATGTTCAACAAAAACAATTACCACCATAGACTAATTGCACCATACTTTGGAAAAATCCTTACATTTTTGCATGCTTGGGCTTCAAATTAATTTCAGTTTTCACCTGTATTAGTTCTATACAGCCAATACTTCTGAACATACGGTCATCAAAGTAATGTTCACTTTGCCATATGGCTTTGAAGTTTGTGCATATAAATTGCAGATTGAGTCTCATTCTTTGTATATGGTAAATCAGCTAATTGTTCATCCAAACATTTCAATTTAACAGCTCATTATTTATAAATTACTGCAGACAGCAATGTAAAATAATTTTAAACAATAATGAACCTGCCTAGTAATGGGATCCTTGACTTTATCAAAAGGTACAAGATGAAAAGCAATATATATAGCAAGTCTACTTGGCCCAAAGTTGAGCTTCCAGAGCATTTCCACTTCTGTAACACTGACCATGTCGAGCAGGGTTTCACGTCATTGGAGGATTGCCTCCTTCTCAATGCCCAACAAACCTTTGGGCTTTGATCCCTTCCTTCTATTCTTCATTAAATTCCACTCATACAAAATTCTGGTAGCAGTCTCCCAAGTCTCAGCAGGCCTCATTAATCCAACAGGCAGGCCCAGTAATATGTGCTATCTCAAAGATTGGCCATATTTCAGTCTGCAAATGATCAATATGCGTATAGTATGTGGCTGGATCCATGGTGTGGCTGGATGCTTACCGTCATTTATATTGTATTGACACTTGCTGAGGAGAAACATGGCAAAGCAGTGACATGACATTGTTCCTGTGAATTAAAACTATACTCATATTTTCGATGGTCCATGAACCCATGATCATGACCACATTGTTTGTCTTTTGCACTATATTTTGTAGCTTATTGTATTTTTTATGTCTTGCACTGTACTGCAGCCACAAAACAACAAATTTCACATCATATGACTCAGAATTGCAATTCCTTGCTGCTGTGCCCATGATGCAGGTGGGCAGTCTAAACTATTGGAATTGGGTGGTAGTGCAGTAGTGAACTTGTCTAAGTAGCAACCATAAAGGTAAATCACACAAGCCACACAATGCTCAGTATATTCCTCTAGAATATTCAGAGCCTTTACTCCAAATAGTCCACCCCCATCCACGATCCTATCACTGTTTTTCCATAATCACCCCTAGAAGTATTAACTCAGATCACTCCAGTCATCTAATTCGTCCCTTTTAAGCATGACCAACTTTCAATTCTCCACCACTAGCAGTCGTACCTTCTGCTATCTGGGCACTCAGCTCCAGGGTTCCCTCCTTGTTCTTCTACATCTCGCGATTTCTTGTTCCTCTATTAATCTCTTTAAAATCCATTTCTCTGAGCAAGAAGTTTATCACAAATTCTTATCAACAAGGTTATGAATTAAAAGTCAGTCACTAATTAGGAAACCCCCTGCAATTGTATTTTGCACAACTTTTGGTATTGAATATTGTGTGATAATATTCCTGTAGGCATCTTGGGATGTTTTTATTCTATTAATAGTGTTGTCTTTGTTGTTGGACATCTCTCAGCTGGAATGAACACCAGAAATTCTGCAGATGCTGAAAATTCAAAGCAACACACAGAAACTGCAGCAGGAACTCAGCAGGTCAGGCAGCAACTTCGGAAATTAATAAACAGTCGATATTTTGGACCAAGACCCTTCCTCCAGACGGGAAAGGAAGGCGGAAGACACCAGAATAAAAGGTGCGGGAGAGGGGAAGGAGGATAGCTAGACAGTGATAGGTGAAGCTAGGTGGGTTGGAATGGTAAAGAGCTGGAGAAGAAGGGATCTGATAGGAGGAGAGAGTGGACCATAGGAGAAAGAGAAGATTGGATGGGACCAGGAAGAAAGGATGGTAGATGAGAAGAGTTAAGTGGCCAGGGTGGAGAATGGAAGAACTATTTTTACTGGAAAGAAAAATCGATGTTCATGCCATCAGGTTGGAGGCTACCCAGATGGAATCTAAGATGTTACACCTCCACCCTGAAGGTGGCCTCATAGTGGTACAAAAGGAAGCCATGGACTGATGTATCAGAATGGAAATGGAAATCAGAATGTTGTGGAATGTTGTGTTAAGATTTAATTTCTATATTTTAGGTCCTGTGAAGGATAAAAAATATATTTACCATACCATGGCCGGAAGAAATTACAAATCTGAAGAACAAGTCAAGGACAGTGGACGAGTAGACCAAACATGTATTAGCTATCACCAAGAAGTGGAAGAAGTGGAGGCTACTCATTCCTGAACTAATTATTTTCACATTGAAGCACTTGGAAGAGGAGATAAGACTCTACTGATAATCTGCTAATCTGCTAATCTGCCAGAGCAGCAATGGCGTGTGTTTCTTGGAAAAATGATGAAGATGCAGGACATGTGTATTCCAAAAATGAAGAAATATTCAAATGGTAAAATAGTACAACCTTGGCTGATGAGGGAAGTTGAAGCTATTGTAAAAGCAAAAGAAAGGGCATACAACAAACCAAAAATTAGTGGGAAGATAGACGATTGGGAAGTTTTTAAATTCCTACAGACAGCAACTAAAAAATTATGAGAAAGGAAAAGATGAAATATGAAGGCAAGCTAGAAAATAATATCAAAGTGGATAGTAAAAGCTTTTCAAGTATGTTATAAATAAAAGAGAAATGAGAGTGGATATAGGACCGCTAGAAAATGAGGCAGGAGAGTTTATAACGGGGGACAAGGAGATGACTGATGAACTAAATGAGTATTTTGCGTCAGTCTTCACTGTGGAGGACACTAGCAGTATGCCTGATGTTGTAGTTTGTGAAGGAAGAGAAGTGGATGCAGTTACTGTTACAAGAGAGAAGGTGCCCAAAAAGCTGAAAGACCTAAAGGTCACCCAGACATAGTCACCCGGACCAAAGGAACTGCACCCTAGAGTTCTGAAAGAAGTAGCATTAGAGATTGTGGTGGCATTAGAAATGATCTTTCAAAAATCATTGCACTCTGGCACGGTGCCAGAGGACTGGAAAATTGCAAATGTCACTCCACTTGTTAAGAAAGGCAGAAGGCAGCAGAAAGGGAATAATAGACCAGTTATCCTGACCTCAGTGGATGGGAAGATGTTGGAGTCAATTGTTAAGGATGAGGTGATGGAGTACTTGGTGACACAGGACAAGATAGTACAAAGTCAGCATTGTTTCCTTCAGGGAAAATCCTGTCTGAAAAACCTATAGCAATTCTTTGGGGAGATTATAAGTAGGATAGATAAAGGGGATGAAGTTGATGTTGTGCATTTGGACTTTCAGAAGGCCTTTGACAAGGTGCCACACATGAGGCTGTTTACCAAGTTAAAATCCATGGTATTACAGGAAAGTTACTGACATGGTTACAGCATTAGTTGACTGGTAGGAGGCAGCGAGTGGAAATAAAAGGATCCATTTCTGGTTGGCTGCCAGTGACTAGTGGTGCTCCACAGGCGTCGGTGTTGGGACCACCTCTTTTTATGCTGTGTAGAAATGATTTAGATGATGGAATAGATGGCTTTGTTGCCAAGTTTGCAGATGATATGAAGATTGGTGGAGGAGCAGGTAGTGTTGAGGAAACAGGTAGGATGCAAAAGGAATTAGATATATTAGGAGAATGGCAAGAAAGGGGCAAAGGGAATAAAATGTTGGAAAATGCATTGTCATGCACTATGGTAGTAGAAATAAATGTGCAGACTATTTTCTAAATGGGGAGAAAATCCAAGAATCTGAAATGCAGGGGTCTTGGGAGTCCTTGTGCAGAACACCCTGAAGGTTAACTTGCAGGCAGAGTCGGTGGTGAGGAAGGCAAATACCATATTAGCATTCATTTCAAGAGGTCTAGAATATAAAAGCAAAATTGTAATGCTGAGGCTTTATAAGGCATTGGTGAGGCCTCATCTTGAGTATTGTGAACAGTTTGGACCCCTCATCTTAGAAAAATATGCGCTGGCATTGGAGAGGGCCCAGAGGAGGTTCACAAGGATGATTCCTGGAATGAAAGGGTTATCATATGAGAAACGTTTGATGGTTCTGGGTCTGTATTCACTGGAATTCAGAAGAATCAAGAAGGATCTCGTTGAAACCTTTCAAATGTTGAAAGGCCTGGACAGTAGATGTGGAAAGGATGTTTCCCATGGTGGAAGAGTTTAGGACTAAAGGGCATAGCCTCAGGATAGCGGGACACCCTTTCAAAACAGAGACATAGAGACATTTCTTTAGCCAAAGGGTGGTAAATTTGTGGGATTTGTTGCCCCATACAGCTGTGGAGGCCAGGTTGCAGGGCATATTTAAGGCAGAAATTGATAGGCTCTTGATTGGACATGACATCTAAGGTTACGAGGAGAAGGCCAGGAACTGGAGTTGAGTTGGAGATAGAAAAAAGGATCAGCCATGATTGAATGGCAGAGCAGACTCGATGGGCCAGATGACCTAATTCTGCTGTGTTTTATGGTCTTATCAGAGATCATTTCCAATAATGAGTTCTTCGTGGGATTCTCTTGGATAAGGCAGAAGAAAACTGGCTGAAAAGACAGTAGTTCAATAGTTAGTATAGTGCTCTACAGTTCCGGCGATCAGCAATCAGGTTGATTGATTCCTGATGCCGTGGGTAAACGGTTTGTCCATTCTTCCCATAGATGCCTGGGTTTCCTCTGGGTGCTCTGTTGTTCACCCATGTTACAAAGATGTACAGGTTACTGTCAGTAAATTGTGGGCATTCTATATTGGTGCCAAAAGCGTGCCGCCATTTGGGTGCTGCCTCCATCAAATCCTTGGACAGTATTGGTCAGTGACACAAATGTCACCTTTCACTCAATGCTTCGACGTTTCAATCTACATTTGACAAACAAAAGCTAATCTTTATCTCTGAGTAGTCTGTGTCAATGAGCTGGAGTGTCCTAATGCCAGTGTCTGACTTGAACTGGCTATAAGTCATGTGAAATGGCTTAACTCAGTACAAAATAATGAAGAAGTTACCTCAGAGTTATGTGATAAAGGGGTGCAAGAGATGTTGTTTGGTCAAAAGGAGATCCCCTATTTCAGTGTAAGTGGATTTGGGTGTGTGATAACCCAACAGGAACAAGTGGATATTTAAATTTGATATGATAAAAGTTGTGAGTAGATTGAATTAATTAGATGTTGTGTGGTTATCACCTAACCTGAGTTAACCAAGCTCCCTGAGAGGGATAATTACTGAGAATATTTAACAGAGGTTTATTATTAGAGTTGTGACGAGAGTACACATAGATTAAGATGTTAGCTGTCCTGTGCTGGCACCAGTGGGATCAGCAGTTGGTCTGCCACCTGTCTTCAGGAGAAAGAGAGATAAGGAAAACAATGGAGCAGCATTTGGAGATGTTAATGAAGGGACGGGAGAGCTGTCAAGATCAGCCCCCCCTTTGAACCCTGAACTGTTTGAAGTGATGGACAGGCGATACCCCAGCAGGGGGATAAAAAAAGGACAGGTTCGCTAAGGCAGACACACACGACACCACAAGGTAACGAGACCCTGGAAGCGGTGCACCTCCCACAAGTCGGTGGGAGCTTTGGAGGGCTGTTCGCGGGACCAAGCCATAGGCGCACAGGGTGGAAAGGTACGATCGGCGGGAACCTGGTGTGTGTCCGCCCTTGCCTGGGTGCCAGGTTCACCGCAGAGAAACGATCGTATCTGGAAACGGAGGGGTCACAGTCGGTGACCTCAGAAGACATCACAAAGGGCTCGCCCGAAAGCTGACTGCGAAGAATATCGAAGGTCTGTGTGGAAGCCGGTTGAATATTCATTCGTTTTTGCTCTCTCTCTCCTTCCCCCCACTGTCCATCGCCACGGCAGTGATTACTGTGAACTGAACTGAACTCAATTGAACTGAACTTTGCGTCACTTTGAAACTGGTCATTTACCCCTAGACGACGATAGAGCTTGATTGATTCTGTTATCCTAATTCTGTGTACATGTGTGTTTATCATTGCTGAACTGTTGCACTTATTATCCTTTTGATTAGAGTACTGTGTTGCTTGTTTCTTTAATAAAACTTTCTTAGTTCTAGTAATCCAGACTCCAACTGAGTGATCCATTTCTGCTGGTTTGGCAACCCAGTTACGGGGTACGTAACAGAGTAAACTAAGAGCTACTAACTAAAATGTACAACTGTAAGATTACTGGCTAAAGAACTTTGATCTGCATCTCTAAGAAAACTTGAGTGCCTATCCTTATAATGACTTGTAAGTGTTTGGAGCTAAGCTGTGTTTACAACCCTGTACAAAGTATTTCCTTCAATTGATTTATGTCATAAAACCAACAGCTGAAGATATATGAAAATAAATTCTGGGGCCGGCTGGTAGCGCAATGACATCGACGCCGGACCCAGGAGTGGAGGTTCCTGGGTTCGAAACCCGTTGGGTCCGCTCCTGAGTACGCTTTCCATCCGTGCTGGGTTGAGTGTCGAGATCGCAACTGAACCTTGTAAAATAAAGGGAAAATACTGCAAGAATGCCTGTGTGAGGTGTGGCATGTCACACAGTCTCTCTCTCTCTCTCTCTCGCTCTGCGCCTTGTAAAATAAAAACCATGAAAAAGACATCACAGACGCACATGCACAGACTCGCACGCACGCAGACACACGCCAAAAAAAAAGAAGAAAATAAATTCTGCTGGCTTTTTCATCACTTCACATGGATAAATGTACTTTTTAAAAACTATCCCCAAAAAAGCAAGAATTTTCATGTATGTAATCACTTTGAAGAAGCAATTTTGCACAATGAAACATGTTACACCAACTCCAAGCATGCTGAAATATTTGTTCACCTGAGCAGAGCAGCAGATGTACTTTTGAGATAAAAGAAGCTTCTATTTAATTAGAACCCATCGCAGCCATGGTGCTCAGATATCTCCAAGTGCACTGCACTTACTTTGCTATGTCCTAACCTATCCACATTTGATAATAATACCTGACTGGGTCACCACTAAAATTTGCTATATTGATCAAAAACCAGTCTGAGATCACATTATAGTAGCTTAACTCCAGAAACAAAGCAAAAAGCTTGATCCCTGATTTGACTTCACCTAGTTTGACAGACCTGGGCACTTTGCTATGTACCAGTCAGAGAAATGCTTCAGCTGTTTAAGGCAATCTCCTTTAACCAACAGTACACACATTGGTTGCAGCAAGAAGGTATGTACAGACCTCACTTTCTTTCAAAGGTTCACGTAGATCCTGGTCAATAGTATGCATACCAGAAGGTCTTATACCCTGGATATGTGCTCTTTTTTAGGAGTAGCTGTTTCAGGCCAGGGGAATTAGGAAATTTAAAAAAAGGTTCAAAGGTTCATTTTATTATTAAAGTATGTATGCAGAATACAATTCTGAAATTTGTCTTCACCAGATTGCCATACAATACAGATAACCATAGAAGTAGTTGAAAGAACGACATCAATCCCCACTCCGCACAAAAAGAAAAGAAACAAATACTCACAAACCCCAAAAATCCCCAGAGGATTTCCTTACACAAAGACTAACAGATCACCCAAACCCCCAGCCTGCCAATCTGCAACAAGAAAGTATGGGCAAAAACATGAAAAAAAAACATAGGACTGAAAGAAGCCAATTTGAATTACAGTTTGTTTGAACTGCAGTCTAATCCATAAATTTCAGAATTCCAAGAACATCAGGACTCAGCATTCCCTCTGAGGGCAGTGACTCACACCAGTGGCCCTTCCAAGGGCAGCAACATGAACTTCTTTAATGGCAGTGACTCAAATCAGCAACCCCTCCAACAGCCATGAATCAAACCAACAACCCCTTCAACAGATGTGACTTAAACCAGCAGCCTCTTCCAGGGAAACGAATCAAACCAGCAGGAATCAGGCAGAATTCAAAAGAAAAGAGAAGCAGAGCTAATCTTTCATGTTGAAGATCCTTCATCAGAATTAAAAAGAGAGAAAAAATGTTTTAAATAGAAGAGAGAGTGGTGAAGAAATATAGAAGTCAAAATGAATATCCAATAATGTAAGATCAGGGATCTTTCCTCAAAGAGCCTAGCAGGAGATGGTTGCAGTAGTCTCCACCAGGTCTGAGATTCCTTGCAAAATGGAGCAATGTTGAAAGTCATTTTATGCCCTCACAATATCCGTCAATGTGGTGCTGTTTATGTCTGTGTGGTGGAGAACCTCACGGAAAATGTATTTAATGTAGGTGTCTGATTTCTTTAACTGAAGTCCCAGAAATTCAGAGATATAGTCTTGCAGAAACTAGAGCAGGTTTCAATCAATCAGTTGTTGTAATTATTGCAGATGGACAAGTACAGCAAGATGTGAGAGGATTTTATCCATCACTTGATCATTGATGAACTATGCTATTATTCAGAATTGACTTGAAGAAAGAGGTACTTTGTTTCCACTGAGGACTTTTATTGTTCAGGCTTTTTGAGAAAACTATCTTTCTATATCCCTTGTGACCTTCTTCCTTCAACACAGCAACTGTCTTCACTTGGCAAGTCATATAGCATGGTATAGACATACAGCATAGAAAGTAGAACAGCAGAGGAATCGGCCCTTTGGCTCACAATATCTGTGTTGAATGCAATGCCAAATTAAATTAATCTGATCTACCTACCCATGATCCATATTCCACTATTCCCTGCATATTCATGTGTCTATCCCGAAAATTCAGTGATTGTCATGAAGAAATTCTTCTTGTCATCCACAATGACCTTCGCAGTGCTGAGGCAATGGCCTGGATTATGAAGGGGAACTACTACAAGCACATGAGTGCAGTCAATGATCATTTCCTCGTATGGGGATGCAACAATGCCGCCAATCACTGGAGTCTGAGTTGCCACATTATCCACTGAAATCCGGGTAGATCAAAGTATTCATTTGCCAGTGCAGTGTCTGAGCAACATTTCAGATATTACAATGAGTGGGATACATGGTAGAGATCTGCTGCAGTGATTAGTTTTGCAGTGAGCAAATTGAAAGGAAGGATGACTTTGATGTCTACAAGGATGTTCAAATATAAGAAGCCTTTGCATATTTATTTCATGTACCTCATTAATGCTGGACTGTGTACCTTGATTTGCAGGTACAGTGGTCATCAGAATCCTCACTGATGCCTGTGGCTTTGGCTCCTTCCTGAAGGTCCCCAGACCAGCTTGGATAGCTGGGCATTGACATAACCTGTTCAGTAGTGGAGGACCATCAGTCAAGTAACTACTGAGGCATTCACTGAAAAGCCATCTTAGCACCAAAACGCTGGAGAGATAATGAATATGCCCAGTCAGCTCTTGCAATGTGAACCCTTTAAAGAACAAAGAAAGGAACCCACTGGTGCAAAGTGTCCAAGTTTCACTGAACCTGTAACACAACAGATGTGACATGCAATTTTCTGCTGCAGCATAAGGGAATGAAATTGCATTTTGTGGAAACTAATGTCTACTTGCGTGTACTTGACACCCAAAAATGTCAAGCATGCTAATAACGATATCTCTAAGAAAGGGTAGTTTCACATATGATACTATTTCATCTGAAAATAGTTCAAAGTTCAAAGTAAGTTTATTATCAAAGCAGATATATGTCACCCTAAATAACCCTGAGATTCATTTCTTGTAGGCAACCACAGTAAATAAAAGAAACACAATGGAATCAATGAAAGACCGCACCCAACAGGACAGGGAAAACAACCAATGTGCAAAAATAAAAATAAAGAAAAAATGTATAATAATTAAATAAGCAATAAATGTTGAGAACATTAGATAAAGGGTCCTTGAAAGTGAGTACATAGATTGTGGGAACAGTTCAGTGCTGGAGTGAGTGAAGTTATCTCCTCTGGTTCAAGAGCCTGATGGTTAAGGTGTAATAACTATGCTTGAAGCAGGTGGTGTAGGTTCTTTACCATCTTCCTGATGGCAGCAGTGAGAACAGAGCATGACCGGGGTGGAGGGGGTCCTTGATAATAGATGCTACTTTCCTGTGACATGTTCCATATAGATGTGCTCAATGGTGATCAGGGTGATGCATTGAGCATATCCATTACTTTTTGTAGGATTTTCCATTCAAGCACAATGGCGTTTCCATACCAGACTGATGTGAATATACTCTCCACCATGCATTTATAGAAGTTTGTTGAAGTTTTAGAGGACATGTTGAATTTTTGCATACTTCTGAATTCTGTGCATTATTTGCAATGGATGCATTCACTGAAATCACATGGTCATCAGGAATGTGGGAGTTCGTGAAGATGACTCTATGTTTTGATGATAAAAACAAACATAAAAGGCATTGATCACATCTGGGAGCAAAGCCTGGTTGTCACGTATGTTGCTTCATTCCACTTTGTAGGCGGTAATTGTATTCAATCCCTGCCACAGCTGTCAGACATCCTGCAGTGATACCAGATCAGTCCAGAATTGCCAATTTGCACGTGATAAGGCTTTCTGAAGATCCTACCCAGTCCCCTTGTATTTCACTTGCTCTGCAGACCTGAATGCCACTGATCTAGCCCTCAGCAGATTGTAGGTCTCATGGTTCATCCTGGGCTTCTGGTTAGGGAAGATTCTGAAAGATTTTGTCGTGACACACTTGTCTACAACTGATTTTATAGAGTCCATGGAAACCATGGTGCATTTATTCAGATCCCCTGTTGAGTCCTTGAACACAACGCAGTCCATTGACTCAAAGTAATGCCATTGCAGTCTCCAGTGAGAGTGCTTGGTACTTGAAAACCAGCATTACATAATATAATCTGCTTTTAGTCTAATGTACTTTTTAGTCAATGAAGGAGAATATTTGTACTTAATGTTGTAAGAAATGATTCTCTAAACTCTCACACAGCAGAACCACTCAACCAGTGTGCTTTCATACTGTTGATTGAAATATATACTGGTAAATCTTTGTCAGGACACTGATGTTAACACTCAGGTCTGGACAATAGGGTCTTTCACAGGTACTTAAGATGCCAAGTAAAATTTTGGGTTAACTTCTCATCTGAAAGACATCACTTTATTCAACGCTGAACCTATGTGTTACATTCTCTGAATTAGATTTAAAATACCCAACTCTGTGACTCAGTATTGCCAATATAATTAAAAGTTGAGTTTATCATCATATAAATGAGTACATGTATGCACAGGGCAATTAAGAACTTATCTGCGGCAGGATCACAGGCACATATCACCAGTTCAGACAACGGGTTCATAAGAAAGATGTTCCTTCATTGACCTATTGTCCTGCAACAAGACTGCCCTGAAGGAATCCTGAGGCATGAGTTGTTTCTGCATAAATTGGAAAAGAAAATGGAGATTAAGTTGGATGCATAGCACAACTCACAAGACTGACCATTTCTTTCCTGTGATAGATACTGCTCAGTGTGCCAAGTTCCTCCAGCAGGTTCCAGCATCTGCAGTCTCTCAGGTGTCCAGGCATACCAAAAATGTTCATTGCCCTTATTGTGTATTCCATTCATTTTACAGGTGATGCAAAACTCAACTTGCTAACTACTCAAAATGCATCAAGATGGCTAAGCACCAGAAATGTTCTATAATCTTAAATATTAGCAATTGTTTACAGTCTCTAATTGTGTTGTCAAGAGCATTCAGCTGTAACAAAGAAAGAACATTTCAATGAAGTCTGAGGAAATAAAGGAAATAATTTACCATTTAATTAAATATGATATGTTCATGATAGCCTGTACAAATTTAAATGCATCCAAATCTTCAAAACTAAGTTTAATTCCTATGATATTTCTATAAGTTGACAAGATATCCTTGGTACTGTTTTTCTCCCTTAAAATGTAGTTGTTCAAATGGTCTATTGACAGCCCTAAATCCTGAGTCAAGGAAGTATTCGTTTGAAAAAATGCTACTATGGGACTCAATCGCAGGAGCATTTCCCAAGTTGAATGCAGCATCCAAAAATGATGAGTAGTTGGGATATGAAATAGAAATCTTCCTCACTGGAGTACTTGAAATAGTTCAGGAGCTCTGGGATGATAATCTGTGACAATCAGTCTTTTGATCATCCATCAGGACTGAAAAAGCAATGTTTAGCTTCACGAATGACAAAGTCCTGAAATAAGATTGTAAACAGCTTGGTCAAATTTCATGTCATTGGTATCCTGCAACGATAAAGAGAACTATTGTTCCTTGTCAGTTAGTTGAATACATATATAGATGAGCATCATTTAAATCATGGTTCTAAAATATGGATCTCCAGTGTGTAGAGTAAGCTATCACTGACAGTTTTAGATGGCTAATTTCTACCAACAATGAGGAACTTGATTTATGCAGTAGGATTTTATTTTAATCTTCTAAATTTTAAATTTGGTGCTTTTTTTATGATCAGACACATCAATAGAGTAAGTAACTGATATCTGCATTTTGGCTAAGAAATTCGTTGGTGCAATACCAGAGAAACAGGCAAAAATTGCTTTGCTGCAGTATTAATCAAAAGTACACATATTTCTGGGAGAGCTAGAGCCAGTGATTAATAGCTCTTTTTAGAGTGATATTTTTGAGTAATCTAGCATTGCTTCTCCAATTGCCTACTCATTCAATAAAGTCAACAGTGGTGTTGCACCTAAAGTTGCTCTCCAACATGATATTTGACCAGATCAACCTCAAAATGTATTGCTCATTCAAAAAAAAAAGAAAATCACAAGTTCTAAGGCTAAAAGTTTAAATTGGAATATGATATTTAGAGCCCAGACACACTTCTCCATCAGTCATGGGCAGTGAGCTCCACAACTCTTTGCCAAACAATCCTCAATAGGCCTGTGATCCCAGTCACTACACCTGCAGGTGGTTTCAGCTGGAGTCCCTCAAGCAATGACAGAACTAACAAAGAAAAATATCCTGTAAGAAGAATTTTCCAAGTTCATCAGATCAGGAATGAGAACAAAAAACAGAAAAAAAAAGATATTTGACAAAGAGATTGTACAGATGTCAGTAAGTGGTGGGGTCGGTTTGTTAAAGTTGCCTGTAATAACTTGACTATCCTCTGCTAATGCCTGGCTTTTAGGAGCGTTTCAGGAGTGAATGCAAAAATCACATTGACCGCCAGCTTGCCGGTTGAACTTTCATAGTTTTCTGCAATGTGGTAGCGAACAGCAAATTATACAGAGCCTTGGAATAGTGTGTACAGATCTGGACACCTGACCTGAGGAACAATAAGTAAAACACAGAGACTGATTACTGGAGCGGGGTGTTTGTCCTAAGCAGACTATGTCTGTACTTTCTTGAGGTCAGAAGAATGAGGAATGACCTGATCTACACATAAAATTCTTACAGGGCTTAATAAGACAAAGGCAGCAATAATATTTCCCTGCCTTGGGTGCTGAGAACTCGAGGTCATACACTCAAATAAGCAATCCTCATTCAGATTGAGTTGAGAAATATATCTTAATATTAAAAGATTCTAAATCTTTGGAATTCTCTGTCCTGGATGTTGTGCAGGCTCAATCATTGAAAATATTCATGACAGAAATTCAATAATTTTGGGATATTAAGTCAATCAAAGAAGTACAAGGTTAGGGCAGGAAAGTAATGCTGTATATAAGGATAACTATGAACTTATCAAATGATGGAACAAGGGTATAAGGCTAAATGATCACTTCCTGTTTTCTTATCTTCTTTTATGTTTCTATATTATTTTCCAACAGCTGTGTTTTTGGAGACTAAATTTAGTTTAGCAATAGCTGATGAAGATTCTTGGCACGAAACGTTGACTGTTTATGCTTTTCCATGGATGCTGTCTGTCCTGTTAAGTTCCTCCAGTATTTTGTGTGTGTTGCTTGGATTTCCAGCAGCTGCAGATTTTCTTGTGTTTTAGTATTAGCTGTCCTTTTTGTGATAGATTTGATATCCTTTTATCAACAATTCAAATTCAATTATAATCTACTGTAATTATTGACAAGCACGGTAGATGACTAATAAATTAAAATAAATATTTAAAAAATAAAACAGGAGTAGGCCTCTCAGCCCTATAATCCTACTCTATCATTTAATACAATCATGCCTGTCTCCCCAAAATACCATTTTCTTGCTCCATATCATTTGATTCCACTAATGCCAAGAAATCTATCTATCTCAGTTGTGCAGATAAACAATAACGTAGCCGCCAAGGCCCTTTGGATAGAGATTTATGAAGAATTAGTCCCCTGTGGATGTAGAAATTTCTCCCCTTCTCTCTCCTATTTGTTCTACTCCTTACTTTGTGACCAATCCCCTAGTTCTGGACATTCCTGCCAGTAGAATTGCTCACTATGAGAATATGGTACATATCAGTGAGGTTACCTCATTGTTCTAGGCTCTAGAGAAGAAAGGCCTGGCCTGTTCAACTTCTGTTCATGTGCCCAAGGGCCAGTCTGGTATATTGTTACTGCACTCTTTCTATAGCAGATATAGTCTTTGATCTTACTAAGGCTCCATATAATTATAGTAAGATTACTTCAATATTTAAAAAACCTTATGTAATAATGGTCATTTCTCTTCTCATTTGCCTGCTGTGGCTACATACAAGTTTTCAGTGTATTGTGCACTAAGACACCCAGTGTCTCACCAATTAAAAAATAATCAAGCATTTCTTATTCTACAAATTAGATAAACATTATTGCCTATTTACTCAAATAGTCTGTATCCTCTGAAGCCTCTTCTCAGCTTCATCATTATTCACATTTCAAATTAGTTTTGTGGCATCAGCCAACTTAACAATGGTGCATTTGGTTGCCTGTGGAAAATTGTTGATATTAATTATTAATAGCTGGGGTTTGAGCACCATTCCCTGCAGTTTCCCATTAGTCATGGCCTACCAACCCAAGCAATTTTATTTTATCTGCTAGACAAGTCTCAATTCAAACTAGTGTAAGATTGCCAATTCTAACCTCCTGTGTGAAATTGTATGTAGTCTTGAAAAGACATGAAAATAACTATAGCCAATTGTATTTCCATAGTTGTCTGCTTCCAGTTTACCGTTCCCTTCATTATGAACGATAACATGCTTCCTGTGCCTTTCCTACATTTTAATTGACTACATAATCTGAATGGACAACCTGCATTTGCTACTCTGCTTCCAATATTACAATCTATTGAACCACATTTCATAGAAATGATGGATTACAGACATGCTTAATTCAGAGCAAGAGACAGAAAATGGCATTCTCCTGGGCTCCATGTAATTCTAATGGTCTCACTTCTTAATGTCTGTTTCCTTTACTTTATGTCTGATTCTTTTCTTGGCAATGCTCATTGGTTCCTCACATTAATATTTGTGGCCAGTCCCTTTCCTAGTTCTGCACATAAAAGTTAGCAGACACCAGCACTCAATTATTTCCGAAAATGGTTTGAAAGATAAAGTTGAGATTATTATCATATGCACAAGTACATGAATGCACAGTTGCAATGTAAAACTGACTTACAGCAGCATCACAGACATATAGATAAAACATAAATGAAATACAAATTTTACACAAGTTTAATAAGCAAGAAAACAATTAGAACAAAAAATACACAAAGTCTATCTTTGTGTTCTTTGTACAAAGTGTTTATAGTACTGCTAAACTATATTGAGTGCAACTTTGAAACCCAGAGTAATTTCCATGATCTTTGCAGGCCCATGGCTAGCAGATATTTGCAACTTAATTTTGCAGAAGCCCGTATTATGATCTTTTGTGCATTATATAATTGAGTATATTCTATTGACAGCATTTTGCTGTCGTAACAGAATATAGATTTAGGTCAAAAAGTAATTGTTTCTGTGTGACCTTGAATCAGGTTGTTTGGATATATTCAAGGTCAACAATTTTGCCTTAAAATTCATATTAACTTGAAGTTTAGTTTAACTGGAATGAATGATTTTTTTGAAACTTATTGAGGAACTAGATTTTAAAAAAACTGAAAGAGCATCTAAATAATGCAATGCGAAGGCAAAATAGTAGCCAAGCAATGCTGCAATAAACATCGGGCTAGAATGTACTCACAATTCCCCATTGTACAAATCCACAACCAGATTTTCTTTCTCCATCACCACAGTTGTTATTGCCCTTCAGGTCTTGCTACCGTCCTACAAGCTTAATTGGGCTATGAGCAGCAGCTAGGCCTCAGGTGACAGATGTCAAGATCCATCTCAGAAAACACCCTGATGGCTCTTAAGCAATTCCTGCATGAATTTGGCATGAATTTGGCATTAATCTTCTTTTAGGTGACATCAGTTTTACAGTTCAGAAATAATTTATGTAATTAAAATATACATTATCTCAAAATTGTACATTTATTTAAAAAATGCTTTTATCTGCTGGAAATGAATTAAATTATTAAGGGTAGACAAACAGTTCAGTTAAAGATTTACCCTGTGCAATTGACTGAGATCATGTTACACATACTAGCAATCTCTAGCATAAAGCCGAAGAGCTGAAAGCAAAGTGTATTGACCCTTTCAGCTTATTCTAGTGGCCGAGCAACTTATCGAAGGTTCAAAAAAAGTTCACAGATTCAAAGTTTCATTTATTATCGAAGTATGTATGCAGCATGCAACTCTGAGATGTGTCTTCTCCAGACAGCCATGAAGCAAAGAAAAACCATTGAAGTCATCAAAGACAAACATCATACCCATCCCCCTGTACAAAAAAGAATGGCAACATGATCATTAACTATCCAAACACCCCTCCCCCATGCAAAGTGCAACAAAAGCATCAAAGCCCCCCCAAAACCCCTCCTCTGCACAAAATGCAACAAGAATATCAACCCCCACAAAACCCCTGCTCCACACAAAAAAATTGAGGAAGAACAGGCAAACACAGAATATAAAAAAGCATAAGACTGAAAAAGTTCACAGTGCATAAATTCAATAATCCAATCCAGAAACACAGAATGTCCGAGCTCATCGAAAGAGAGAATCACCACTCGAACATGCCTACCCTCCAGACACAGCAGCCACTACACACTCCTTCTCTGACAGCAGATCAAAATTGATCAAAATTGTCACTTTTCCTGACTTCTGTATTGCAATATGCAGGAATGAATGAAATGACCCACCCAGTGCGGTTAGTTACTGGCTCTCTATGAGACACCAACGACAGTAAGTATTCAGAGTTGGTTATTGGGAGATGCAATTAAAGATGCCATGATAAGTAAAAAAGAAAGTGCATTTGTAGAAGTACTAGAATCGACGGAATACTGGAAGATAACTTTCAGTCCGTCTATTAGATCTACTGTCATTTCTTTCACAATGGTTAGTTACACATGGTCAGGCTTTGGTATTCATTGGCTTTAATCCTCATTAGATTAATTACTTTAGTCAGAGGGTGGTAAATCTGTGGAATTTGTTGCCATGTTTAGCTGTGGAGGCCTAGTCATTGGGTGTATTTAAGGCAGAGATAGATAGGTTCTTGATTAGCCAGGGCATCAAAGGGTATCAGGTGAAAGCAGGGGAGTGGGGATGACTGAAAGAATTGGATCAGCTCATGATTGAATGGTGGAGCAGATCTGATGAGCTGAATGGCCTAATTCTGCTCCTATATCTTATGCTCTTATGGTCTTAAGGTCAGGGAGATCCTGAAACAGACTGGCTAATTGGGAAATTATCTTTCTTCCTAACTTGGAAATGTTTAGAGATAGTCTTTAGCATAGGAAATTTATAACCCAGATATATTTAACCATTGAAGTCATGTTGTGTAGTAAAGTTCAGGATTATGTCCTGATATTAACATATGTGAGGGGTGATTGATAAGTTTGTGGCCTAGGATAGAAGGAGTGAATTTTAGGAAACCTAGCATATTTACATTTCAACATAGTTGTTAAGGATCCAACCTAAACACTGGCTCGAAGGGCCTCTGCTGGTAGTTCTGAATCACGATAGTCTTCAATTTCTGTTTTCTTTACCTGGCCATGTGGGTTCTGGCCCAGCCCTTTTCCTTTTTTTGGACTTCCTCCAATTACCTGCTTGTCTCCTCATTTGCACCCATCTGTTTCTAATTTTCACTCATTACCCTGTCCATTTAAACCCTGCCTTGACTAGCATTTTCTGTCAGTTTGTCCCAGTTCTAACCTGTGTTGCTCTAGCCTGTCATTGTGACTTCTACCAACTGATTTTGCCTGATTCTGTGTTTTAGATCTTGCCTGTTCCAGGACCTGATTTTTGCCTGTGTGCACTGGATTGTCTGGCCTTGCCTGACTGCCTTTCCTGGTAAGACATCTGCCTGCCATTTTGGATTTGTGCCTGCCTTCTGTTTTTGAAAGACTGTTGCCTTGGTGCTCCCTAATAAACCCTAGTGAAAAAGTATTCATTGGTCTGCACTTGAGTCCTGCCAAAACCTGACAGAACCTGACAATAGTCCCCTCCTACATTTACACACTTAGTCCAGTGGTTGTGAAGCATATGGATCCCTTCTTTGTAGAAGTCAGTGACTTGGACCTCCAGAAAGTGGTCCACAGCAAGTGAGATTGATATGTTTGTGGCCTAAGGTAGAAAGAGATGAGCTATACAGCTCTTGTTACATGCACGTGCAGTTCAACTCTTTGTGTAATTATGTAGAAAGTTTGAAATTAATAACTACCTTGGGCTACAAACTTATCAATCACCCCTGTTGTGGACCACTTTCTGGAGGTCCAAGATGCTGACTTCTACAAAGAAGGGATCTGTATGCTCCACAACTGCTGGACTAAGTGTGGAAATGTAGAAGGGGACTATGTTGAAAATTAAATGTGCTAGGTTTTCTAAAATTGACTCCTCCTACCTTGGGCCACAAACTTATCAATCACCCCTTGTAGGTCTTTCTATAACCTCCTACCCAGGGAAGGAGGTTTTTTTTTGAGGTTTGTATAAAAGATGACGATCGATAGTTCAGAAACAGCTGCCAAAAAAAGCCATTGATAGCATCACCTCAGTGTTAACCAGATTATTGAGCATTATACATTGGCAGCTTGATGCTGATAAATGCTCAAAAAGAAAACAACAGCCAATTTGTTGCAGGGGTTAATGGCATAAGCATCATGGTGTTTAGGAGTGAAAAATGTCTGTCAGTTCACAAAATTACTGTTCACAGCAGACATCCCACCTCTCCTGGAAGTTCTGGGAGTCTCCTGCATATTAATAGTGGGTCCCTGATGCCTGCAAATTATATACAATGTCCTGGAAACCAATTTTTTTTGAGAGAGCGACCACCCCAGAGTGCAAGCGAGAGACTGACCACGGGAGAGAGCAAGAGTGCGCCATGGCAGAGTGTTCCAAAAAAATATATAAAATGTATGTCACCCCAGACTACATTAAAGTGTACCCTTGCCTAATAGGGGTCAAAATAATGACTGTGTTGCTCACTGCACTATTTGCAACAATGACTTTTCTATTGCCCATGGTGGGTTAAGACTAAAAGACATGTTGAGGTGAGTTTAACAGGTGTCATTTGTTCATTAGCATAGCTAATGTTATTTAAACTAGCTGGCTAGCTGTTAAGGAGCTATTCAGTTGCAGACATCCCACCTCTCCTGAAAGTTCTGGGAGTTGCCTGCAAATTGATGGTGTTACCTCCCTGAAATGAGTTTTTGCAGGGTGGGTTTTCTGTGGGTCATTCACCAGTTAGAAAGTTAATCTAATTATCACATTTATATGTGCATAACTGGTACATCCTGATGTCTCTGTTATAATGAAACATGGGTTTGAAATAGTCAAGGGTAAGGCTTTACCTATCTCAGCAGCTTGAGTGGAGAGAAAAGTCTCATTTCTGAATAATTCACTTCCCTTTGAATAGGCCTTTGGCATGAGAAAGTTGTCAACACAATGGAAAGTTAAGCTAAATGGCTGCTTTTTAAAGAAGTGCAGTTTGACATAAGAGGAGAACTTGGCAGTGGTATAAAATGAATTTGTCTCTGCCACGTAGTCAGTTTTGGATGGAGATGGATAAAACATAGCAAAATAATACACTTCAGTGAAAGCTAAAACAGAGATAATTCAGTCAACCAATTGCCTTCACAAACAGAAGACCTTTTGGTAAAGGTCTGCTCCTCACTCTAACTAGACTCTTATGTGAGGCCCATCAGCTATTGCACAGCTCTGAATTGGAAACTAGTTAACCATCTGGGTGAAATTGATTGAATCACAGCTATTTGACATAGAAAGAATTGACAATGGATGTGTAGATCAGAAACAACATTGAGTTATCTTTAAAGTCTGCCATTTTGGAGCACTGATTAAAGTTCAGATATGCAGGAAATTGCAAGCTATGTCATTTTAATCCTTTGTAATGTGTTGCATCCTTCCAGCATTTTGTAGTTTCCAAGGATGATTCAGTGAAGAAAGCAGGCAGGATGTGATAAAATAAACAATAAAATCTGAACTTTTCATGCTTACATAAGAATTATCTTTGAGTACAATATTTTTCCTTCAATTTCAAATATTGAATTAGGAGCAGGTTAAATTAATATTGTGGAGTAGTACTGAAAGATTGACATGGAAATCAGGAAGTGACTTTACTGATTAGGATTTGGGAGGGGTGAAGACATTTTTATCACTGGTCCCTGTGAACTGCTTTGAATTTCTAATCAAACTCTAGTCAATCTCAGTAATAGATGGTGTGTCTGTTTGACAACGCTTCATTTCCTGCAGCCTGAACAGTTGATTGATTTGTCTTGTCTGTAAACAAAATCTGCAGTCTTCTGAGGAATTTTTTTTTAAACCATGTCCTTACAGTTTTTGAGTCAAATGGAATTTGTCAAAAGGAAATCCAGAGGGAGAAGCAGTGGTTTGGGGTGGGGCAGGTGAGATGGGGAGAAACCACAACAAAAATGATGGTGCTGGTTCAGGTATAGTTAGACTGTGACTGCTCTCATGGGGATATTTTGTGTACAGGTGTCCCCCACGTTCTGAACGTTCTCTTTATGACATTTTGCTTTTACGAAAGACCTACACTAGTACCTGTTTTCGTTAACCGAAAGAGGATTTTTGCTCTTACAAAAAAAGACACTCGCTTTAAACTTGTGCTTACCCTGAGAAAGACTACCACGACCATAAAGGCAGGTGTGTGCGCATGCATGACATGCAAATGCATGTACGTGCAAATCTGTGTGCACAATTGTGTACGTGCTGATTTTTTTGATAAATTGATTTTGGCTCAAACTTGCTGATTCTGGTACATACACTGCACATACATTATTTCTATTTTGGGCTGTGTATTTATCATATCATTCCTGCTTTCACTATATGCTAGTGTTATTTTCAGTTTTGTGCTATTTGATAGGTTATTTTCTGGGTCTGGGAATGCTCAAAATTTCCCCATGTAAATTAATAGTAATTGCTGCTTTGCTTTATGCCACTTCAGCTTACAAACAGTTTCATATGAACGCTCTACATTCAATAGTGGGGGAAACCTGTATTCAAATACTGCATCAACTATGTTTTAACTGGATCATATGAGCTCTTCCACCTCAGGTGACTGAAGTTCAGCAAGAGGCTCAAAATCCTCAAGACCTTCTACAGGGGCACCGTTGAGAGCATCCTGACTGGCTGTATCACCGTGGTACGGGAACTGCAACAACCGTGATCGCTGGGCACCGCAGAGAGTTGTACGGGCAGCCCAGAGGATCTGTGAATGTGAACTTCCCTCCGCTGAGGACATTTATAGCAGCAGATGCAGAAAGGTGGCCTGGATGACCATCAGGGACACCAGTGACACTGACCATAAACAGTTTCAGCTGCTTCCATCTGGTGAACACCACCACATCATTAAAGCCAGGACCAGCAGCCTATGGTGCAGATTATTTCTACAAGTCACAACTTTTAAATTCACATGTCTGTACATTGCAACAGAGTTATAGCACAAGTAATTTTACTCCCTCACATTATGGAATGGATGTAAGACTTAAATTCTAATTCTGATTCTAATCAATTCTTAAAATAACTCATTGGGTTAATCTTGGTGAAGTGTAGAGTCTGAAGCAGAGACCATTGGACCACTCTATCAAACAGTGAGGTGGGACACAGCCAAACAGTGTATTTTATAGTATACCGTATGTCGGAAGATGAGCTGCAAACAGCAACTCTCAAGTGTAAAATCAAACCCATTCACTTACACCTGTGAATTAAATAGGAATTCTTCAATCATCACTATTCTGCCCAGGAATATTGGTATCATTATAATCACCAACTCAAGTACTCAGAAATGTGTTGTAATAACAAGCAGTTGAATAGACAATCAACATAGAAGTAGCAATTCTGATAAGTGCATTTGATTTTCTAGCCTATGCCCTTCTCCTGACCTCTTCCTTTTGTTCATTTAATTAAAACCAACTAAATTATGTTTATTTTTGTTATATTGTTCTGCAGAGGCAGTAACAGTGCAACTGACTGTGGTGGGAGACAATAGAAATGATTCAATGGTCCTCACTTTTGAAAGGGTCCTCAGGGTATTCTATGAAATGCAAAAGTTGTAAATGGAAAAATTACAATTCAGGTAAATCTGCAGAGAATGCAAGAGGAATGAAAGGAGATAGAGAATTCATTGAGATAGTGCAGAACAGTCCTTTAAACCTCACTGTCCAGTGACCCCTGATTTAACTGTAGCCTATTCACAGGACAATTTACAATGACCAATTAATCTACCAACTGTCCAAGTTGCATGCCATCTTGGACAATATCTCCCATCTACTACATAATGTAATAATGTACTGGTTGGGCACAGGAGTACATTCAGCCAGAGACTCATTCCACCGAGATGTAGCACAGAGCGTCATAGGAAGTCATTTCTGCCTGTGGCCATCAAACTTTACAACTCCTCCCTGGGAGGGTCAGACACTCTGAGCCAATAGGCTGGTCCTGGACTTATTTCATAATTTACTGGCATAATTTACATATTACTATTTAACTATTTATGGTTTTATTATTATTCATGGTGCAACTGTAATGAAAACCAATTTACCCCTGGGATTAATAAAGTATGACTATCTGAACTGTGGGAGGAAACCAGGGTGACTGAAACATCAAGGGATCTGCAGAAGCTTGGGGCTTGTTTGGGAGTTCCAACATTCTGCAGTCTGAGGGGATTCCAAGAGGCAGAAGGAGCATGTGTGACCTCGTTGTGGGCAGGTTGCAGGATGGGGTGCAAAATGGTGTGTAGTTCCATTTCACTGATCAAATCTCTCATTGTTCACCAATTAAAGCAATGAGGGAGATTGAAGCATCGAAGTGAGTGCAGAGGGTAAGCCTGCCACTGCGGAGAGTGTTGTCCAGTATTTTTCTACATTTTGGATTTAGACTTTAGAATACAGACTTTTTTTCAGTTTTATAGTTTTTATATTCTATGCACTTTCACCTGATCATCTTGGTTATTTTTTGTGCAGGCAGGGAGTTTGGCAGTTGGGCGGGGGTGTCAATGTGTCTGACCCTTTTTTTGGGAGGAGGGATTGGGAGGGGTAGATGTGCCTGATCCATTTTGTTTGTTTTGTGCAGGAGGAGGGATTTGGCAGGTGGTCGAAGTGCCTGATGTGTTGTTTGTTTTTTGTTCAGGAGGAGGGATTTGAGGGTTGATGTGCCTGATCTGTTTTTGTGCAGGTGGAGGGATTTTAGGGTTGTTGATCATGCTGCCTTTTTTCTTTCTTGGTTTTATAGCTACCCAGAGAATTGAAGAATTTCAGAATTGCATGCTTTCATAATAAATGAACCTTTGAGCAGCTGGAAGAAACCCATGCAGTCACGGGGAGAAAGTTCAAACTCATTACAGACTGCAGCAAGATTTCCGAGGTTAATAAAACCAGACATCTATACTGGAGCTGCAGAGTAAATCGATCTGATGGCAAAACTGTGGAGACAGTACATGTGGCAAAGCTCCAGGAGATACAAAGCAAGTTATCAAACAAATGCAGAAAGTGCTGGTCAAAAAACTCAGCAGACAAGCAGCAACTGTAGTAAGAGAAACACTTCATACTTCAAACTACTGACCTTTCTCTACAATTGGAAGAAATTAGAGGTAGAAGTAGTTTTTGTTTAGGGAACAGGGAAGGAGGGAGCAAACAAAATGGGGTCTGTGTATTAGAGAGGAAGGTTTGAAAGTTGTATAACAAAAGTGATAGAAATGCAAGATGTAACTGAAGGCTGTAGAGTTGTGCAGGTAACAGAGCTGCTGCAACCTGGGTTCAATCCTGAGCTCTGGTGCTATTCGTGTGGAGTTTGCACATTCTCGCTGTGAGTTTCCTTGCAGTGCTTTCATTTCTTGTATCCTAAAGCTGTGTGAGTTGATGGATTAGTGGGCTACTGAAATTTTCCCCAGAGTTGTTGGGAAAATTATTGAGGGAATGGTATTGCTCTGTGAGTTGGCATGGACCTGATGGACCAAATCCTTATTTGGTGTAATCAGGAAATTTGGAAAATATGCTATGCAGAAGGAGGAAAGAGGCAGCAAAGGACCAAGGGGCAAAAACTGAGCTGAGTTGCAAATAGTTGTAGGTATATCGATGAATAGCCAAATCAATGACTCATTTCAATGAATCCAGAATGTTGTAAAGTACAGTACCTATAAGAAGCTGACTCCTGAATTT
Organism: Mobula hypostoma; assembly: GCF_963921235.1. NCBI lineage: Eukaryota > Metazoa > Chordata > Chondrichthyes > Myliobatiformes > Myliobatidae > Mobula > Mobula hypostoma. The sequence continues at coordinate 131,507,943 of NC_086101.1, read as the reverse complement.
ATGTTGAATTAATGTAAGAGGCTGAGGACAAAGCTACAATCTGCTGATGAAGCTCAGTGGGTAGAGCATCACTTGTGGGAGGTGATTCTGATTCTTTATAGGATCTAATTTGAATTACAATTTTTACCCTTAAAACTTGTATTAAAATAAAGAAAAAAAGCAAAAGCTGTGAATATTTTGCTCTGAACTGAGTTTCAAGCTCTGGCTGCAGAAGCTGTTAACTCTTTGTGCATTCCAGTGTATAGTCCAATCTCTCTATTTACCACCCAAATGCATTGTTATATTTTACATTTCCATTTCATTCTGACAATGGGCAACAGGTAGTGGATATGAAGATGAGTACAAAAAATAGCAAGCACTTGTGATCCCTGCCACATCAGAAATAGTAAGATGCTGTCTGTTTTTCTTAGATTTGGAATAATAATTCTAATTGATTATTGCGAACTTGGTGCATTGCTTAGAAGAACTACTTTTATCATTCCTGTTTAGAAATAGAAAGTCCTTTGCTTGGATTCCTTGCAACCAATCTGAACTATTTCCATTATTTATTCCATGACTTCGACCCTCTGGCATCTTATTGCAAGACTGAATAAAAGAGATTCAAAATATTGCTTTTCTTGACTGTTAGGCTATCACTACCAGCTTTTGTCCAACAAATAAAAAATGTAATTCACTTGTTGGAAAGCACTTTAAGATGTTACCATATATCTCAACAGAAGAAAAGTAATCTTCAAAGCCTAAGATTACCTCTCAACAGACAACAAATGGAAAAATTAGTATTTGGTCTTTATTCCCAATAGAAAATCATTTCCAATAATTTTATTGAAGATGAATAACCTTCTGCACCTTTAGTGATGGAAACACAAAAACCATATCAGTTTCTGCACTTTGGAGGCACATGTGATAATCTCTAAAATAATTGCTTCAATAAGTCAATAGGGTGCCTAACACCTGTTTTGAGCCTCAGATTCAATGCTGGTTTCTTCATATCTCCTAGTTCTTTCGCTCACTACCTTTTCTCTCTTCCTTAGATCATGACCCTCCAGCTAGAGAAAATTTCTCCATATTTAATCAATCAACAGCCTGAAATTTGACTATCTAGTGAATAATCTCTCTTCCTTGGATCCCAGTTTCTTTGGAGTTTCCATGGTTCTGACAACATCTGTCTATGCCAGCTTAGGGTTTTGATTTTCTTCCCTATTCTCAGGACAGCAACAGAACACCTTATGTATTTTTATGATGTTTGCTAGTTCATTGATAGATATATCAGTTTACTATGACCCTTTGCCATCTTGCTTAGGTGGATGTAGAGTGCACTTTGACAGAGGTCAAATCCAATTACCAGACTACTATGTCAATTAGACCACTGATTGTGATGGTATTGGGGTTGCTGACCACGAAGTTCTAAACTCAAACAAAGACCTTTGTCATAATGGGGGCGCTGGGAGCAGACCTAAATGTAAGACACAAGTACTAGGAACAGGACTCGCAGTGTCAGGAAAGCAAGGGAAGTGAGGAAGAAAGGATGCTGGACATTGACACAGGCTGTGGACAAGACTAGGATGCAGGGCCTGGGCTAGGACATGGACACGAAACATGGAACCCAGACTAGGAACAAGGAGACCGGACTAGTGACACAGAAGACCAGCACCAGAGCCTGGACAAGGGCCAAGAACCTGGGTCCTGGTTGGGACTCTGAACATGGGTCTTGAGTCTTGAGTCTGAACCGGAACCCAGTTCTAGGCTAGGAGTCGGAACTAGGATCTTGGCAAGAACAGCACGTGGCTACGGAATAGGACAAGGAACGCCTGGACAGGACGAGTGAACCCCAGCACTGGGCTGATCAAGGTACTCCTAGGCTGGGCAAGGCACATGGACAGGATGAGAACCCAAAGCCTTGACTTGGGCGAGGGAGAACAGGACCATGGAACGCAGAGCCTTGGTCAAGGGGGAACAGCAACATGGAACCCAGAGCTGGGACCCCTCCCTGGGAACGGGACTTGGGGCCGGGGCTCTACACAGAATGCTGAACACGACAAGACAGTTCCCAACACTAGGTAGCAGCAAACGGCCAGACCTACCTAGCAAAGGCGTAGACACAGACAGTTCAAAACAATGATAGACAGTTCCTTATCTAGATGCAGCAAGACTCCAGTCTTGCTCCAGCAGTAGAACCTGACAGTGATACAGGCGAGGTTGCAGGCAAGGGCTACAGTAGGAAAGGGAAGGGAACAGTCCAACAACTGAAGCTGAACCCACGAGCTGTTTATGTAGCCAGCCCAAGATGAAAATCATGTGCTTCAATTTAGACACTCAACAGAACAAGGGAAAACCGGAAAACCTGGAATAAGGATCGATGGGCCGACCGTGAACCAGAAAGTGGACTTCACGGACTGGACCATGACAACCTTAAGCCCTATCTGATATAAATAGCCACAAGTATCCTCACTAAAAGCAGATTACACTGTAACTACCCAATATTCAAAGAGTAACTCACTTCCCTGTTTTTCCTCCACAGTGAATTTAGGGGCCAAATACCCACTACGTGAGCAATGGGTCTCCCTTCCATACCAAGGAGAAGATATTTTAAACTACTGTGTTAGTTAGAAAGCTTTTCAGTGACACATGTTTAAATCCAAGTAACATTCTTAAAATGTATTTACCGCACACAGAAGATTTATATCTCATAAAATATATCCAAATTGGAAAACATTTTTAACATTCAAAGAATTTCTAAAACACAAGTACAATTCATATAAGCTAAAAAGACCTACTAATGATTCAGACAAACAAGGCCTCTGTCACAAATATCAAAGGCAGAGAAATGGACCCTAGCTCACATCGTGTTTCTTTCATGCTTCTTGATGTTCCTTATCCTATTCCTAAAAACCCTGACCTGCTCTATTACATTTGTACTGTTTCTTTGTCAATTGGGTAACTTCACACATATGTGATATTCTTTTAGGTACTTTTTAACACAAATGGTCAAAAACCTCCTTGGAGACACGGTTCCCAGATATCCACAATTAATGCTATGAAGCTAACTTCCCTGAGTACATGAACTTTACACTGTAATAGTTGATGTGCTAAGTAATTGCCTCCAGCTGGTCTAACAGTTTCCTTGTACTAAGCAACTCAGCCAGTGTTGTAAGTTTGAAACATCATATTAAATAACCCATTGTCTTATTTTGCACCTCTTGAGCAGCGAGTACAAATACTGTACCCAACATCCAGCTTTCTATAGACAGTGCATTTGTTTGCAAAGCTATGTTTTGTTTTCAATTTCAAACTGATTACTGTTTGGCATTACAATTAAAAACTGAAGACTGGCTCTCATTTATGACCCGAAGCTAATAAAAAGCATTAGCTGGAAGCTTAAGTTATAGCTACAACTGTTCGATCTTTACAAGTAGCAGCTGCTGTATTTAGAAAACTAAGCTTAGAAAAAAAATGAGAGACCCCTGCCTCAAGAAGTGATTATCCATCACACACTCACCTGGCTATCAGTAATGCACACCTTTAAATGTATATTTGTTATTATCCAACCTTTAATAAGGCTCTATGTAGCCAAATGAAACACATTGTACATTGATTTTTGGTCTGGTTTAATTCAATCCACCTTTTGGAATACAATAGATCACTGTATTGCCCTGTCAAAATATTTGTGGCAGAATTTCCCAACCTGCACCCTATTTTATAGAAGATGCACATAGCAGACTTAATTATTTCCACTACAGCTACCATTATTAAAATCATGATATCTTCTGACAAGAGCTGACAAGGGAAGTCAAAGCTATTGTAAAAGCAAAAGAAAGGACGTACAAAAAAGCAAACATTAGTGGGAAGATAGAGGATTGGGAAGTTTTTAAAAACTTCTGGAGAGCAACTAAAAAAAACATTAGGATGAAAAAGGTGAAATATGAATGCAAGCTAGCAAATAATATCAAAGTGGAAAGTAAAAGTGTTCTTCAAATATGTTAAAAATAAAAGAGTGGATATAGGACCACTCGTAAATGAGGCAAGAGAAATAATAATAAGGGACAAGGAGATGGCTGAACTAAATGAGTAATTTGCATCAGTCTTCACTGTGGATGACAGTAGCAGTATGCCTGATGCTGTAGTGTGTGGAGGAAGAGAAGTAGGTGCACTTACTGTTACAAGAGAGAAGGTGTTCAAAAAGCTGAATGACTTAAAGGTACATAAGTCACCCGGAACAGAGGAATTCCACCCCAGGGTTCTGAAAGAAGTGGCATTAGAGATTGTGGTGGCATTAGAAATGATCTTTCAAAAATCATTGGACTCTAGCATAGTGCCAGAGGACTGTAAAGCTGCAAATGTTACTCCGCTCTAAAAAAAGGAGGAAGGCAGCAGAAAGGAAATTAGATTATTAGATTAGATTATGAGGACACGCAGTCCTCTTTTATTGTCATTTAGTAATGCATGCATTAAGAAATGATACAATATTATACAATATAATTATTGACCAGTTAGCCTGACCTCAGTGGTTGGGAAGATATTAGAATCAATTGCTAAAGATGAGGTGATGGAGTACTTGGTGACACAGGACAAGATAGTGCAAAGTCAACATGGTTTCCTTCAGGGAAAATCCTGCCAAACAAACCTGTTGGAATTCTTTGAGGAGATTACAAGTAGGATAGCTAAAGGGGATGCAATGGATGTTGTATATTTGGACTTTCAGAAGACCTTTGATAAGGTGCCACACATGAGGCTACTTACCAAGTTAAGAGCCCATGGTGTTATAGGAAAGATACTACTGTGGTTAGACCACCGGTTGATAGGTAGGTGGCAGCGAGTGGGAATAAAAGGATTCTCTTCTAGTTGGCTGCCAGTAACTAGTGGTGATCCACAGGGGTTGGTGCTGGGACCACTTCTTTTTAAGCTGTATATAAATGCAGTATCCAAAAATCTGACCTGCAGAGGGACTTGGGATTCCTTGTGCAGAACACCCTTGAGTTGAGGTTCAGTTGATAATAAGGAAGCCAAATGAAACTTTAGCATTCATTTCAAGAGATCTAGAGTACAAAAGCAAGGGTGTGATGCTGAGGCTTTATAAGGCACTGGTGAGGTCTCACCTTGAGTATTGTGGACAGTTTTGGGTCCTTCATCTTAGAAAAGATGTGCGTGCTTTCAAGAGGATTCAAAGGAGGTTCACAAGGATGATTCCACGAATGAAAGGGTTATCATACGAGGAACGTTTGATGGCTCTAGGTCTGTACTTGCTGGAATTCAGAAGGATGGGGTGGGGGGGGGGATCTCATTGAAAGCTTTTGAATATTGAAAGTCCTAGACAGAGTGGATGTGGAAAGGATGTTTCCCATGGTGGGACCGTCTAGGACAGAAGGGCACAGCCTCAGGATAGAGGGACACCCTTTCAAAACAGAAGTGCAGAGAAATTTCTTTAGCCAAAGGGTGGTGAATTTGTTGCCACATATAGCCGTGGAGGCCAGATTGTTGGGTGTATTTAAGACAGAGATTGATAGGTTCTTCATTGAACATGCATCAAAGGTTACGGGGAAAAGGCTGGGAACTGGGGTTGAGGTAGATGGGAGAAAAAGGATCAGCCATGATTTGAGTGGTGGAGCAGACTCAATGGGTCAGATGGCCTAATTCTGCTCCTATGTCTTATGGTCTAAGATTAATTAAGTACGCCCAAAAATTTGCAGGCAAAATGCTTAGAAATATGAAGTTATGTCTCTGACATGTGGGAGTGTTATAGAACTCATTCGAGTTCCTGTATGGATGAAAGATAAAGGTGGAAAGGTCGAGGATCCTTGGATGACAAGATTAGTCAGAAAAGAAAAGGAAGCAGATGGAAAGTTTAGATAGTTAAAATCAGACAAGACCATTGAGCAATATAATGGAAGGAGGACAGAACTTAACAAGGAATTAGGATGACTAAAAGGGACTATGAAATTTTGCTGGCAAATAGGATTACAGAAAATACCATAGCATTGTACTTGAATATTAGGAGCAAAAAGACAGTGGGGGGAAGTATAGGTTCATTCAAGGACAAAGGAAAAAAAAAATTGTATTCAGCTAGGTGAAGTGGAAGAGATCCAATCTGAGGACTTAGCATTGGTATTCAACAAAGAAAAGGACATGAATGATAGTAAGATCAGGGCAGGATATGTTGATATTTTCGGGCATGCCAATTTTAAGAAGGAGGAAGCATCATGCATATTAAAAATGCATTAAAGTAGATAAGTCTTTGTATCCTCTTTAGCCACAGATAGAAAATTTGGGAATAGCCAATGTTGTACCTTTGTTTAAGCAAGTGGCCACAAATGTACAATAGATAGAGTGATAGGAAGGCATAGCTTTCATCAGCCCAGAAGTTGAGTATAATATTTGGGAAGATATTGCAGCTTTATAAAATCATTGTCCTGTCATATTTAGACTGTTCTGTGCAAGTCTGTTTGCTGTATTACAAGAAGAATGTGGATGTTTTTTTGAGAAGATGCAGTAGATATTCAACAGAATGTTACCTCAATTAGAGAGTATTAGATGTAATGAGAGGTTGAACAAACTCAATTTTTTTTCTTTGAAGCACAGGAGGCTAAGCAGTGACCTGCTAGAAGTATATAAGATTATGAGAGGCATATGTAAGGTCGGTAGTCTGAGTCCTTTTCGCAAGATGAAAAAGTCAAAATTTAGAGGACATGGGTTTACTGTGAGAAAGGGAAAGTGCAAGAGAATTGTGTAAGGCAAGCTGTTTTATACAGAGTATGGTAGGTGCCTAGAATGCACTGCCAGTGGAAGTGATGGAAACAAATACGAGGAGTGATTGATAAGTTTGTGGCCTAAGGTAGAAGGAGTCAATTTTAGAAAACCTAGCACATTTATTTTTCCTACATTTACACACTAAGTCCAGCGGTCGTGGAGCATAAGGATCCCTTCTTTGCAGAAGTCGGCATCTTGGACCTCCAGAAAGTGGTCTATAGCAGGGGTGATTGATAAGTTTGTGGCCTAAGGTAGAAGGAGATGAGGAGATACTTCCAACTTTCCGCATTTTCACTCAAAGAGTTGAACTGCATGTGCATATAACAACAGCTGTATAACTCATCTCCTTCTACCTTAGGCCATGAACTTATGAATCACCCCTCGTACTTTAATACAGAATAAGAGGCATTTAGACAGACACATGAATGGAGGGATACGGAGGCAGATGGTGTCAGTTTAGATTTGCATTATAGTTAGGGTTGGTATAGTGGGCCAACTGGCCTGTACACATATTGTAATATTTTATTTTTCTATGGTTCACTATTCTTTCTGAATAAAAGGTGTGAAGAGGTAAAATAAGCCAAATGGTGCAATTTTAAATGGAATAGCAAGGAAAAGTACAAGTCCTTGAAGTTGGTAAGTCAACTTGACATGGCTATTTAATTAAAGAAAACACATGATGTGAGCCTTAATAAATCAAGGTACACTTTCCTTGGTTACACACACAATAGAAGCAATTATGCAAATAAGCCCATTTTAAAGACCAGATTGCAATGTACATCTGCACAGATTGTGCATGTGGCAGTAGAATGTATTTCTACCCATGGGAATGTAGTCAGTCCTTAGCCAAAAAGCATCCAGTTCATAGTCGCAATGCTTCAGAAAAGTTATCGTCTTTTGAAAGGTTGCTGCTGAGATGCATCGAATCTGTTGTATGGAGAGGTTATAAAAACTTGAGATTTTCTCATTTTTTCCTGAAAGAATTGAAAGTTAAGCTATTTTATAGAACTGTCCAACTGATGAGGTAGTTTGATAGAGTGGACTAACCGTTTTCGCTCACAGTAAGGTCAGTAACCAGAGAACACAATTTAAAATAATTGGCCAAAAACCCAAAGGAACAATGTTTTTTTTAAGCATGTTGAGGTGTTATTATCAGAAATGCACTGTGCAAAATGATTAACTGTGAACTGTAGAGTAACTGATGCCCAGCCTTGAAATGCCATGCTGAGTGAAAGTGATATTCATCACCACTGGAACGTCGCAGAGCTGAGCAAGGTGCCCAACTGAGTTGTCATGATAAGTGACTTTCTCATTCCCCCACAGGCAAAATTGAGGTTTAGCTGCTCTTTAATGATCAATGAACCAAAGTCCTTTAAAGGCAATCTTTGATGAGATGAGTCTCTTGATGCTAGTACTATTTATTTAGAACTGGCTTCTTCTTCTTAACCTCAAACCTGTACTCATCTTATTAGGCTTCAGTTGTAATACATCACAGAGAGAGTAATGCTTTCAACACTAACATTTTAATGTGTTTTTCAGTATGATGTCTGTTGCTTCAATAGTGTAAATGAAGAAATAAATTGCAAAGTTATAGTTCTAAACAAGTTTTCTCATGAAGCATGATAACAAAACAGGTCTGGGTTTAACTAGGAAAATAATATTAAACAGGGATGAGCTTCATTAAACAATGAAGTCAGGGGAATGGAAATCACGAACGGTGCATTTCTGTTGATTTATCAGCTAGACCAGAGTTTACTCCCAGTATTTTCAATGTTTAATGCTGTTTTGTAATGGCAGGAAATGACACAGCCTATGGCTGGACATGAAGGTCCAGATATAATTAGGACAATTTCTCTTCAGGTATTCCCCTTGGACAGACATTGACTTCCTTCCACTCTAGTTCCAATGATTACCAGTGCTCACTATGTGGTTTCCTGTACACTAGAGGAAGCAATAGATGATTAAGTGATCAATTTGAAAAGCACTTGCGTTCAGTTCACAGGGGTGACATTGAGCTCTGAGTTTCCTGCCAGTTTAATTTCTGAAAAATAACAGCCATTACAAAAAAATAAAAGAGATCTGAAGAGCAATTGTTTCCTGGTGAGTATTTGGAATGAGCTGCAAAAGAAGTCTTTGAGGTAGATACAACAATATCGTTTAAGAAGCAATTGGATTGGTACATGGAGAAGTAGGATGGATTGAATGCAGAAAAATAGGATTAGATGGGTGGGCACCATGGTCAGGATGGACTTGTTGGGCTGAAGAGTTTTTATTGGTGCACTGAATTTCTCTATCTGTGACTCTGTATAGTCATATGTTAATTTATCTGCTTGGTTCCTGCGTGTTCGCTCGATTCGGCTATGCGAAATACACTTACAGCAAACAGTGACTTTTCAACATTAACTATCGATGCACCAACAGAGTTTTGGACTATCCATTCAACTTCGCCCAACTACCCCCAGAGTTAGTAAGGACACCGTGGACCTGCATTCAACTCGCTCCGACCGGAAGGGCTTGGCGCTGGCATTGAAACCGTACTCTCCTCCCATCCGGTAGGCGCTACAGGAGCCTCCGCTCCCGCACCAGCAGGCACAGGAAGAGCTTCTTCCCTGAGGCTGTGATACTGCTGAACCTCTCATCACAGCGCTAAGCAGTATTGCATCCGTATTGTACTGTCTCAGTACTTCTATATTTGTGTGCTGTAGCACTTTTTTTTATTTGCAGTTATTTTGTAAATAACACTATTCTTTGCATTTCTGGTCAGATGCTAAATGCATTTCATTGGCTTTGTATCTGTACTCGGCACAATGACAATAAATTTGAATCTAATCTAAATCTAATCTAATAAGTATTTTGTTGACTGAAGAACCAAAGGACAGCACCCAAAAGAAGGAGCCACCAGACAAATTCTGATCAACAGCATGCTAGGGAAGTGGTAAGCAGTAGTCAGAGGGTGCACTGTATAGTAACCATTAACATCAGCCTTCAAACTACTTTCCATTGTAGCTTAAAAGCAGTATTTGGTTTTGAAATTACAAGGACAGCTGCATATACAAACACTGTTGTCAGTAATTGAATATGCTTGGGATACTGACACAGCAAAACTTGATCTCTCGGCAGATGCATGCCTAAAGCTACCTGCTAAATATAGGGGGGAAAAGAAACAATGTGACATGACTATTAAAACATTTTTGTGAACTAACCAAATGTAGGCACCACAGCAAAAAACAAATTGCTGGACGAGCACACAGGTGAGGAAACATCTGTGATGGAAAATGGACAATCGACATTTTGGGTCAGGATCCATTTTCTGCACTGAAGATTACCAGTACTAAGAGATGAGGCGTAAGAGCCAGTGAAATAGCAAGAGCCAGTGAAATAGATCCCAAATGAGGAGGGGTGATAGGCAGAAAAAAGGAGGGAAGAATAGAAATAGTGTCTTGTTAACCAGAAGGACATTTTACCCAAATTACACCAAAACATTACCATTGTCTCTAGGGATCAAACAGACTGGAACATATTTCTATAAGCAAACACAGTACTTATAAAGCCATCCCAAGCCTTCATCTTGGCCTCTATGATCACATCTCGAAAAATTTAATCCCAGCATACCAACCATTGCTGAAAATGGAGAAACCAGTCAGGAGGGCCATCACCATATGGCCTAATGAGGCAATCTCCAGGCTCCAGGACTGTTTTGAACAGACTAAATGGCAGATGTTCAAGGAGGCCACCACAAACGGAGAAGACACAGAGCTCGAGGAATAAGCCTCATCTGTCATTGGCTACATCAGTAAGTGCGTGGATAACGTTGGTACTTCAAGAATGATCATCTCGTGGCCCAAACAGAAGCCTTGGCTGAATGCAGAGGTCTGCTCCCTACTCAAAGTCCAGTATGCAACCTTCAAGTCTAGTGATAGAACAGCCAGGAGAAGCCTCATCTTTGGCATCAAGAAGACAAAGGCCACCTACGCACAAAAAAGATTCAGGAACACCTGTCCGATAATGATCCCCGGCATATGTGGCTGGGCATCAAGGGCATTTCTGAGTATGCAAGGAGAAACTGTGTCAACTGTGTCAGTGATACCTCCCTCCCTGATGCTCTAAACAACTTCTATGCATGCAACACAACACTAGCCATGAATCCTATCCCACTCCCAGATGAGCTGTCACTGACTGTAACAGCAGTAGGCATGTAAAGGACTCTGTAGAGAGTTAACCACCACAAGGCAGCCGGGCCAGACAACATCCCAGGCTGAGTACCCAGGGAGTGTGCACACCAGCTCACCGATGTTTTCAACACGTCATTTATCTAGGCTGCTGTCCCCACATGCTTCAAATCAGCCATCATCATTGTTGGACCAAAAAACTCTACATCTTCAGCACTAAACAACTACCACCCAGTGGCACTGTCCCAATCATCAAGAACTGGTTTGATTTGCTGAGACTAGCACATATCAAGAATTCCATTCCTGCGATATTGGACACTCACCAATATGCTTACTGATGCCATGGGAACTCTGATGCACCTGGCCCTGACACACCCAGAAAACAACGACTTTTATGTCAGAATGCTTTTTCTGTTTGCCATTCAACACTATTGAATATCAGTCTGAATTCTAATGCCCAAACAATGAGTATCCTGAAATGTTCTGGTCTCTTAAGATATTTTACCATTGTAAAAATATACTGTATTTCTGTGAACTCATTACTCCACACCCAAAATATTCAGGTACACCATTTGTAACTATTGAAATTGTAGTTGATTATCTGTTCTTTATACATAAAAAGTATTTTGCACTTAGAAAAATTCTTCCAGAGGGTATGAGCTTCTTGCTCCCTGTATGGGTAAAGGTGGACATTGTATGGAGGGTGTGCAAGGGGCCACTCAAATAGGGCCAGGAAAAGGAAACATGCCACGCAAAGGGGAGAGATAGTGAGGGAAATAAATATCATGTAGTTCAGAGAGGACATGTGCACTACTTCTTACCCAGAGTGCTACCCCAAGGACAACTAAATCATGTCAATTCCTGGAATAGCAGTGACACCACTTCCCACTAAACCATCATTGGTTAGAATGAATACAAAGGAAGTTCTGGTTAGAAGAGAGACTGAAATCACATTCCCAGGAAGCTCAGAAACACACACACACACACATTTAGGGCTATCTAGTGTGTTGTCATTTGGGGGTTGGGGTTGGGGGGGGGGGTGGTGTTAGTGTCATACGGTGGGCATTGATGGCAGACCCAAATGCGAAACACAGACACTGAAGCACAAGGAACAGGACTAGGTTTGGCAAGAAAGCGAGGGGAGTCAGGAAGAAATGATGCTGGACATTGACACAGGCCCTGGTTGAGACTGGGATGTAGGGCCTGGGCTAGGACATGGACAAGAAACACAGAACCCAGACAAGGAACTAGGAACAAGTAGCCTGGACTAGGGACAATGGACTCCAGAACTAGCGCCTGGACAAGGACCCGGAACCTGGGTCTTGACTTGGAACCAGAATCCGGGTTTAGGCTAGGACAATACGTGGCTACAGGTCGTGGCGTGGCTACAGGACTGGACGTGAGACTCCTGGACAGGATGAGGGAACTCCAGCACAGGGCTGGGTGAGACACATGCACAGGATGAGAACACGAAGCCTTGACTTGGTCTTGGGAGACAGGAACCTTAGAAGCATGGACTTGGAACTCAGGAACCTCAGAGACTCAGACTTGGAACTCAGGAACATGGAACAGAGAGCTGGGAACCCCCCCCCCCCCCCTTGGGCCAGGACTCGTACACAGCACACAGAGCCAGGACCCCCTCCTTGGGAACAGGACCAAGGGCCAGGGCTCTTTCTATATACAGTACACCGAACACAAAGAGACAGTTCTTCACTCAGGGTAGCGACAAATGGCCGGACCTACCCAGCGGAGGCAAGGACACAAAGAGACAGTTTCCAACACAAGGTAGCAGTGAACAGCAGGACCTATCGAACAAAGGTGAGGACACAGAGACAGTTCCCAACTCAAGGTAGCGACAACTGGCTGAACCTACCTAGCAAAAGTTAGGACACAAAGAGACAATTCCAAACAACAACAGACTATTCCTTATCTTGACACAGCAAGGCCTCAGTCTTGCTCTGGCAGTGGAACCTGACAGTGTTACAGGCAAGAACGCAGGCAAGGTTGCAGGCAATGCTTCAGACAGAGGCTGCAGGGCAAGGCTTCAGAAAGAAGAGTGAAGAGAAGGGGACAGTCCAGCCAACAATCTCTGGTTTGCAGAGGTATTTATGTGCCAGACCAAAATGAGAATCAGGTGCTTCAATTAAAGCACCCAACAGAACAATGGAGAAAACAGGAAAACCGGGAACAAGGATCGATGGACTGGACCATGAACTGGAATGCAGACTTCATGGACCAGACCATGACACAAAGGCTACTCTTATGCAAGGTGATATCCAACATTTCCACACTAATATTCAGGCACCAGATAGAGTGGCTCATTGAATCTAAGAAACCAATGTGGGCTATGCAGTTCCTCATGCTGGAACTTATAAAAGTAAAGTAGTAGAGCTCCAGTTCTCCATTGTCATATCACTGATCCACTATAATGGAATCATTTCTGCACTGAAAGTTTTATCACTCAGAATTCACAATTTTTTGGGGGCATAGACATTTCTGTTCAAAAATTATTTTGAATATTTTTAAGGCATTGGTCTAAATTCCACATTGTGCCCAATCTTTTAACTCTCTCACCAAAGGAAATATTTTATCTCCATCCTCCAATTAATTCAATATAATATTTAAAATATATTGAAACAGTGTGGAGGGGAGCTTGGGTAGGTGCAGGAGAAACTGGGTAGATCAGGAGGAGAGAGATTGAAACAGAGGGAGAAAGGTTTATCTGAAATTTGCAAATTCAGTGCACATACCGTTGGCTCATAGACTAGTTTGCCTTTAGCCGCACATTGGCAGTGGAGGAGGTGAAAGATGGATATGTTATTGTGAGAATAGGAAGTAGAATTGCTGGCAACCAGGCATCCAGAAGGCCAAGGTAAGCAGACTGGATTGCACTTGTTCTTACCACTGCAGGGTACTCGTCAAGAGCACCGAGGGCAATGAACAATGTTGTAGGAGATTCATTTAAATACCTGCCTCACCTGGAAGGGTTGTTTGGGACCCTGGCCAGGGAAGAAGTTTAGGGACAGGTGTTACACCTCCTACGGTTGCAGGGATAAGTGAAGAATCATGGAGAGAGTGATCCTTGTGGAAAGCACAAAGGGGTAGGAAAGGCATGATGTGTGAAATTAAACTTTGCAGTGTCACATTTTTTTTCTAGGTGTTCAGAGTCTTCTCTGTTGTATAACTTTCAGAGATTCCAGGTGACCTCAAAGTCTCATTATCAGACATAGAGGTCTGGACAGGCAGGAAATGGAAGGCCAAGGACACAATGGAGATGGAGTGTCATGTCTGAGATTCAGGGATCCGGTAGGAACAGTGGCATTTAGTCAGATGGGCTGTGAAGCCTCCTTTCAATCCACTTTGAGAGGACCCAGGGCAGGGACAGATGCAAATCTATCCAGCAAGAGTTGTGAGCAGCCGTTGAGGAAGTGTGTATTACCAGGATAGCAGGAATGGGGCAGCAGGGAGCTTGGACAAGATGGGAGGGTGCGCTGAAACAGAAGGTCTCCTGGTTCAACATCTAGCCGGCAGAACCCCAATGCATCAAGTTGATGATCTAGGCGGCATACGATGTCCTGCCTAGTCCAGAGAACATTTTTGCTTGGTGAAAAAGTGGGGCACTATCATGTCATCTCTGCCGTGATAGAGGGACACTGCAAAATATCCTCAGCAGCTGCCCAAACGCCCAGGGAGAAGATCGGTTCCATGGCACCATGACCAGGTGCTGAAGGCCGCAGCAGAAATCGCCGACTCAGCCATTCACAACAGTAGGCACATCCAGCAACCCAGAAAGCCCTTGTTAAAGCTGGAGACCAGCTACAACTTCAGTCCAGGTCACCATCAGGTTTGCTCACTACAGAGTCTGACTGGCAACTGAAAGTCGATTTTGGCAAGGGAGTGAAGTTCCCTGACTTCATTGCATCACCGTCACTGAGGCCCTGACATAGTCATTCTGTCAGAAACCTTGAAGCAGGTGGTCATGGTAGAACTAACAGTTCCTTGGGAAGACCGGATTGAGGAGACATTTGAGTGTAAGGAAGTCAAAATACCAGGAGCTGGAAAAGCAATGCCAGAGACAGGGTGGAGGGCACAATGCGCGCTTATAGAGGAGGGGTGTGGAGGTTTTGTTGGCTGCTCACTGTGTAGAACCTGCTTTCTCTCTGGCATCATGGGGGCTGCAAAGAAAAGAGTCAACAGGACCATCACGAGAGCTGCTGAGTGAGGGCTATGGATCAAGAGATGTGATCCGTGGACCAATGCTGCTGGGAAACAAGGCAGAGCCTGATCAACCCTATCTGCATCACCTGGGCAAGAGTGTCTGATGTTGAAACACCCAAAACACCCAATGAGACCAGGTTACATCACTAAGTATGTGTCCCAGTGCATCCTAGGATGTACCTGAGCATCAACGGCACTTAAAATCAGAAAAGCACAATATTAACCATCTAAAGCTAGAAGATCACATTTTATATCTTCTGTTGTGAATTCAGATGTCGATTTAAGAATCCTTCCATCACCTTGTTAGCATATCCAAAAAGCTTGACGGCAACTTTCCTGGCAGCAGCTTGAACAGCTTGAAAATATTGATAGCAGAAAATGCCCCTAACATTAACAATTTGCTAGCAGTGGTAAAATAAGAACTCAAAGCAATAACAGCTACAGATCCTGCAATATGTCGACCATTCATTAAGATCATGGTTGATCATCTTCTTCAAGCTTCAATCACCACAGTCCTTGACAAGCTGGAGCAAGCTCTAAATGTTAATATATTTCTATTGATTGAACAACAAAACCTATTTAACATTTCATTGGAAAGTCCATCTTGCTGGGGAGTCCATAAAATCATAGAATATGAAGAAAAGCATTTGCTCAATCATGCATGTTAAAGAATCTCCAGTTGTTTCACTTTAGTGCATTGTATTTTTCCCTTTCTTTAGCCAGTTCCCTACTGAGAATTATTTTCAAATCCATGCTAGTTTTGGGCAATGCATTTCAAATTTAACTTAATGAATGAATTGATTTTACTTTATTGAACTCTGCAGATTCTACTAGTTAATTTAACTATATGAAGCCATTAGTTACCCGACTTATAAAGCAATATTCTTCCTTATTTGCATAAAATTAAATAAGCTCAGCATTGATATTTTTATGTTAAATTGGATCTGTGATTGAAGTAAGAAGTTCTGCTACATTATATCATGGTATTCATCTTAGTTTGAATCCATACAGCTCCTTCTTATTTCTTACTGCCCGTTATACTACTAGCATTTAGAGCAGCAAAGAACGTCCTCCATCTCTGGTGGTGCAGCGCCTAGATCAATGCTATTCTTTGGCTTTATTTAATCAAGCATTAGATCATTTGCCTTAATTTACCCTGTAAGTATTTAAATTTTATCCAACAATGCTTGTGTCAAATGACATGGGGACATCCTTCCTCTGTTGTTAGTGTAGATAGATTTACTCAATGACTTCTTAAAACCTATTTCCCTTATCAATTCCATTCTATATTCTTTAAAGTTTTAATCAAGGTTTCTCACTTTTTCCTCTCTCTTTCTGATCAGAAATTATTCTCCCTTCTGATTTCAGCACAGTAAAACTTCCTGCTCCTTGCAACTGCTGAACAGACTGCCTTTACTTCCAGATAACCGGTTGGAAAGAAAGAATCAGGATCAGAATCAGAATAAGGTTTATTACCAGTGACATATGTCACAGAATTTGTTTATTTTGGTGCAGCAGTATAGTGCAAGGCATAAAAATGACTATAAGTTGTAAAATAAAATAGTGCAAAAGACAAAACAATACAGTATAATGATGAGTCTTCATTTGTTTATGGACCATTAAGACATCTGATGGTAGAGGAGAAGAAGCTGTTCTTAAAACGTTGAGTTCAGGTCTTCAGGTTCCTCTACCTCCTCTCCAAAGTTAGTAACATGAAGAGGACATGTTCTGAATGGTGAAGGTCTTGAATGATGACAAGTGATTACACAATTTGTAATTGTGCCATGCACATATAGTTTTGTTAAACTGAGGGGGATTTAAGCATCATGGTCCATCTAAACTAAGAAGAGTGGTGAAGATAAGTTAACCCAATAGCTCCACATCAAGACAATCTGTAAAATAGTTTTGTTGAGTAATATACACAATACACTGGAGGAAATCAGCAGGTCAGGCAGTATCTATAGAAAGGGAAAAAGAGGCAATGTTTCAAGCTGAGGAATTTGATCAGGACTAAAAAGAGGAAAGAAGCCCTTTGAAGAATGTGGGAAAAGGAGTACACACAAGCTAGAAAGTGATAGGTCAACTATGTGAGGGGAAGGCAGGTGGGAGGAGGAGGGAAGTGAAGTGAAAAGCTGAGAGGTGATAGGTGGAAAAAGCAAAGAAGAGGAAATCTGAAAGGAAAGGAGAATGGACCATGGGACAGAGAGAAGGAAGAGGGGCTCCAAAGGGAGATGATTGGGGGGGGGGCGGGTGGTGAGGAAAAGAGAAGAAGTGGAGTGGAGCCAGAAAGGGGAACGGAAGAAGAGAAAGGGGGAGGGGATAAATTACCAGAAGCTAGATAAATTGATGCTCATGCTCTCAGGTTTAGACCACCCAGAAGGAATATGAGGTGGTGGCCCTCAAACCTGAGGCTGGTCTCATCTTGGCAGTAGGCCATGGCCTGACATGTCGAAATGGAAATAGGTATTAGACTTAAAATGGTTGGCTACCTGGAGTTCCCCCTAATCTCCCTGAGGTCTCACTGATGTAGAGGAGGCCACAATGGAGACACCGGATATAGTAGGATACAAGAGTTTTGTTAATATGGTTTTCATTTATAACATCTCAGAGGACTAACACTATCTCTCAGAGCAAAAGAGATTCACCTTGCTGTCTGAATTAAAAAACTTTAGTTATGGGGGAAGATTGGATAGGCAAGGCTTGTCTTTCCCGGAGCAAAGAGAGCAAAAGGTTGATTTGATGGAACTATATAAGATTATGAGAAGCATAAATGGAACAGATAGTTAAATCTTTTTTTTTCCTATGGTAGATGTATCAGAACAAGAGACTATAAGTGAGAGGAAAAGGGTTTAAAGAAGAGCTCAGGTTCTTCACATGAAGAGCAGTTAGTATCTGAAGCACGCTGCTAGAGAAGATGTTGGAATCAGATACATTTTCTAATTTCAGAAGGCATTTATATAGACACTTGACTGGGCAAGGCATAAAGATTATGATCTTAATGTGGGCATACAGGAATACTATAGATATGCAAAATGGCTGGCATAGGCATGATGAGTCTAAGTGTCTGGTTTTGTGTTTTGACACCATCATGACTCGAAGTTACTAAGTCATAGAAACATAGAAAACCTACAGCACAATACAGGCCCTTCAGCCTACAATGCTGTGCTTACTTAGAAATTACCTAAGGTGACTCATAGCACTCTATTTTTCTACGCTCCATGTACCTATCCAGGAGTCTCTTAAAAGACCATATCGTATCCACCTCCACCACCATTGCCAGCAGCCCATTCCATGCACTCACTACTCTCTGCGTAAAAAGCTTACCTCTGACATCTCCTCTGTATCTGCTTAAGTCAGGATGGGATGCTATAGGACTTCAGTCTGGATGTTGCTGAGAACTTTTAGTGTTTTTGAATGTAGGAGAAACTTCGAAACTGCAAATGCAAAACTCTTGTTCAGGTATGGAGTAAGGACTTGCTGAGTTACTAGAGATCATCTGTGGGAAAAAAAATGCAATCAGTGGAGAGAATAATTAACATTCTGATGGTTTGAATTAGTGCAGGAAAGCCAAACTGTAGCTTGGATACTTTGTAGAAGTTGTAGAGAAGTTTGACGAAGGACATAGATGTCATCAATATTTATATTTTCAGAAGACTTATAAATTCCAACACAGAAGGTTAGAAAGACAGCAATTTCTTCACTAAAGAGTTACTGGCTGCATTGGTAGGAAATTGGTCACAAGGTAGAAATTAGAGCACAGGTGAATGCTTGATTATTAGAGTGGAGGACAATGAATTTTATTCCCTAAAGATTACTAGCAGCATTATTATTTCATATAAGGTACATTTGTAACTTAGAGATGAGTGACCAAGATAAAATGCTTAAGCTTGTGTATTACACAGAACTTGAAATCTTAATAGGCATTAAGGAGGATGGCAAAAGACTGTATAAGTACAGTATAGCTTGCCAATAAGCAAATATGTGGCAGACTAAATAAAAAGTAATATAGGGAAGTGAGAAAGATACAGACTGGCAACTCAAAGGGATATGATTTCATGAATTGGGAAAGCATTCTAAACCGCAAGAAAATTCATTGGCTTATTCATGTTATTACTTGGTTGTCCATCTAAGAATTCAATGTATCATTAATTCCAATAGGTTTATAAACCTCAGATATTAAACTCGACTGTAAATCTATCAGTAAACTGTAATGGCTGATTTGTTGGGGCATAACTGTCTTTGCAATGTATTAATTATTTTATCAGTGGACTCTGTGGTCTGTTGGGAATATACTGCTGTTCTTTCATTTGTGCAGGTTCTCCTAAGCCAGATGTTCTGGAGAAGTGGCTTTACCAGTGGTTTGGAAAGTCAGCTCACTGCAGCCTTTCAAAGGACAAAGAACAATGGTCAATAAATCCTGGCCTTGTCATTATTCACACATCTTGTAACCAAACTAGAAAAAAAATTAATTAATTTGCTTCAGATGTGTGATGTGTGTTAGTCAATTGTTGTTAGTTGATGATCTTGATTTCTGGATCGTTTGAACACTACCATATTAATCATCTTTTGTGCTATTTATTTAGCTTATAACATAGGATTTCTTATGTCTTGCTTTGTACTGCTAAAACAAAACAACATAAAGACCATAAGACCATAAGTCATAGGAGCAGAATTAGTCCATTTGGCCCATTGAGTCTGCTCTGCTATTTCATCATGGCTGACCCAAGTTTCCTCTCAGCCCCAATCTCCTGCCTTCTCTCTGTTTCCCTTCATCATGCCCTGATCAATCAGAAATCGATCAAATCCTGCCTTAATTATACATAAAGCTTGGCTTTCACAGCTGCCTGTGGCAAAGAATTGCACAGATTGACCACTCCCTGACTAAAGAAATTCCTACTCATTTCCATTATGAAATAACACGCCTCTGTTCTGAGGCTGTGTCCTCTGGTCTTAGACTCTCCCACCATAGAGAACATCCTTTTCACATCCACTTTGTCAAGGCTTTTCACCATTTGATAGTTTTCAATTAGATCAAGCCTCATCCTTCTGAATTCTAGTGAATACAGGCCCAGTACTATCAGAGGCTCTTCATATGACAAGCTATTCAATCTTGGAATCATTTTCATGAAGCTCATTTGAACCCTCTCCAGTTTCAGCACATCCTTTCTAAGATAAGGAGCCCAAAATGGCTCACAATACTCCAAGTAAGGCCACACCAGTACTTTATAAAATCCCAACATAAATCTTTGCTTTTATATTCTAGTCCTTTGAAATGAATGCTAACATTGCATTTGACTTCTTCACCACAGGCTCATTAACCTTTAGGGAATCCTGCACATGGACTCCCAAGTCCCCTTCTACCTCATTTTTCGGTATTTTATTTCCATTTGGAAAATGGTCAACTGTTTCGTTTCTTCTGCCAAAGTGCATGACCATACACTTCCTCACACTATATTCCATTTGCCAATTCTTTTCCCATTCTCCTAATTTGTCTAAGTCCTTCTGTAGCCTCCTTACTCTCGTAAAACTACTTGCCTCTCCTGCTATCTTCTTATCATCTGCAAACTTTGCAACAAAGTCGTCAATTCCATCAACCAAATCACTGACATATAATGTAAAAAGAATCGATCCCAACACAGACTCCTGTGGAATACCACTAGTCACTGGCAGCCAGTCAGAAAAGACTCACTTTATTCCCACTCTTTGCCTTGTGCCAGTCAGCCTCAGTTTCATCCATGCTAGATCATTTTCTTTAATACCATGGCCTCGTAGCTTGTTAAGCAGCCTCATATGTGACACATTGTTGAAGGTCTCCTAAAATCCGAGTACACAACATTAACTGATCCTCCTTTGTCTATCCTGCTTGCAATTTCTTCAAAGAATTTCAACAGATTTGTCAGGCAAGATTATCCTTTGAGGAAACCATGCTGACTATGGCATATTTTATCTGTGCCTCCAAGTACCCTGAGATCTCATCCTTAATAATCGACTCCAACATCTTCCCAACCACTGATGTCTGACTAACTGGCTTATAGTTTCTTTTCTTTTGCCGATCTCCCTCCTTGAAGAGTGAAGTGACATTTTCCATTTACCAGTCTTCCAGAACCATTCCAGAATCTAGTGATTCTTGACAGATCATTATTTTCCAGCAGTCCAATATCTTCTCTCACTTTTCTTTTACACTTTATGTATCTAAAAAAACTTCTGGTATCCTCTTTAATATTATTGGCTAGTTTAATTTTGTGCTCCATCTTTACCTTCTTAATGACATTTTCAGTTGCCTTCTGTTGGTTTTTTAAAGTTTCCTTGTCCTCCATCTTCCCACTAATCTTTGCCATATTATAAGCCCTCTCTCTGGCTTTCATGTTAACTTTGACTTCTCTTGTTAGCCATGATTTTGTTATCTTTCCTTTGGAATACTTCTTCCTCTTTGGGATGTATATATCCTGTGCCTTTCAAGTTGCTTCTAGAAATTCCAGACATTGCTCCTCTGCCATCATCCTTGCCATTGGCATTTTACAATCAATTCTGGCCAACTCCTCTCTCATACTGCTGTAATTATGTTCATTCTACTCTAATACGGTTATATCTGAGTTTTGCTTCTCTGTCTCAAATTTCAGGGTGAATTCTATCATATTATGATCACTTTATCCTACGGTTCTTTTACCTTAATTCTCTAATCAATTTTGGTTTATTGCACAATACTCAATCCAGAATAGCTGATCCTTTAGAGAGCTCAACCATGAGCTGCTCTAACAAGCCATCTTGTAGGCACTCTAGAAATTCCCCATCTAATCCAGCACCAACCTGATTTTCCCAATCTGCCTGCATGTTGGAGCCCCATGACTATTGTAACGTTTCCTTTTTGGGATGCATTTTCTAACTTCCATTGTAATTTGTAAGCAACATCCTTAATACTGTTTGGGAGTCTATATACAATTCCTTTCAGGGTCTTTTTACCCTTGAAGTTCCTTAGCTATATCCACAATAATTCAACCCCCTCATTTCTTTCTAATGATTTGGTTTCATTTTTTACCAACAGCCAAAACTGCCTTCTCTGCCTTCCTGCCCATCCTTTCAATACAGTGTGTATCCTTGGACATTAAGCTCCCAGCTATAATCTTACAGCCCTGATTCTGTGATGCCTACAATATCATACCTGCCAATCTGCAACCTTTCCGTATACTGCACAAATCCAGATACAACACTTTCAGACTTGTATTCACCATTTTCGATTTTGTCACACCATGCTCAATCTTTTGACTCCTAACTTTGTCTGAGGTCTTACCAACATCAGCCTCCATAACCTTTCCACTAACTGTTCCCATCCCCCTGCAACTCTAGTTTAAACCCCACAGTGCAGCATTAGCAATCTTTCCAACTAGGATATTAGTTCACCTCCAGTTCAGGTGCAAACTATCCCGCTGTACAGTTCCCACCTTCCCTGAAGAGAGATACCAATGATCCAAAAATCTTATACCCTCCCTCTTACACCGACTCTTTAGTCAAGTATGAAACTGTATAATCTTCCTAGTTCTAGCTTCACTAGCATGTGGCACGAGTAGCAGCCATGAGATCGCAACCCTGGAGGTCCTGCCTCCAGGTGCTAAGTTAACTTAGCACCTAACTCCCTGAACTCCCTTTGCAGAACCTCATCACTCGCCTTACCCATGTCATTGGTACCTACGTGGGCCACAACTTCTAACTGTTCACCCTCCCACTTAAGAATGCTGAGGACTTGATCAGAGATATCCTGGACCTTGGAACCTGGGGCAACATACCATCTGGGAGTCTCATTCTCGCTCACAGACCTTCCTGTCCATTCCCTTTACTATCGAATCCCCTATTATTACAGCATGCCACTTCTTCTCCTTTCCCATCTGAGGCATAGAGGCAGACTCTGTGCCAGAGACCCGACCACTGTGACTCTTCTGTGTTAGATCATTCCCCCCCACCGACAGTATCCAAAGTGATATGCCTGTTGTTGAGGGGGATGGCCATGCCCCAGTCCTGTGTCCTGCACCTTAGGTGTAACTACCTCTCTTTGTGTCCTATGTATCACCCCTCAGCCTTCCGAATGATCTGGAGTTCATCTAGCTCCTGCTCCGACTCCTTAACACAGTTCATTAGAGGCTGCAGCTGGATGCTCTTCTCGCAAATATATTGATCAGGAATACTGGAGTTCTCCCTGCCTTCCCAAATCCCACAAGAGGAGTATTCCACTATCATCTCAGAGCAGGTATAAAGAAGAAAAGGAAAAAGACTTGAGCTTTGCTTACTCTGAGTGAAGCCTCTCTTCACGGAAGCCATGAAGAGCTAAAGCCTTAAGATCACCGCTCTGAATATGTCCTCTCAGACGACGGCCACTGCACTTGGCCCTGCCTTCCTTTAATTTGCTCTTTCTTATTAAACCCAAACACTGATATATCAGTGATAAAAAGCCTAATTCTGGTTCTGATTCTAAATATTAAAACTTGATGCAGTGTTTTGACCCAAAACATCAACATTTCCTTTCCTACTACAAATGCTGCTTGATTCACTGATTTCATCCAGCAAATTGTTTATTGCTGCAGGTAGTAGGATCAGTTTGGGTAGAGCCAAGCAACAGAAGGGCAGAGAGCATTGCTGAGAGTCATGTACAAACCCTCAAACAGTACTGGTAATGCAGGGCACAGAGGGAATCAGTGACACAATAATCATGAGAACCTCGATCTATGCATAGACTAGGAAAGATTAACTTCCATTAATAACATGGACGGCAAATAATGAGGTTCATATGAGATGGTTCAATAAATTCAGCTAGCATTATATGACAAAAAAGGGTTAATCAAAGATCAAGGATCAACTTTATTCACCAAGTACATTTACATACAGTAGATTAGGAAATCTCTGTGGTGTGTTGGCACAACATGCAACAGAAATGACAACATTCAACAATTATACAGAATCAAGATCTGGAATAAAATGCACGTAAATATATAAATAACATCATGTATTTACAATGTAAACAGCATTTTAAAAATGACATAAACAAAATGCTGGAGGATTACAGGAAGCATCTATGGAAATTAATAAACAGTTGACATTTCAGGCTGAGTTCCTTCAGCATTTTGGGAGGTGCTACCACCAACCCCTGTCGCCCTCCTCCTTCCCTTTATCCTATGGTCCACTTACCTCTGCTTTAAGGTTTCTTCATCTCTGGTTCCTATCTTTCCCAGCCATCTGGCTTCACCTATCACTTTCTAGCTATTCTTCCCCCACCCCCCACCTTTTTATTCTGGCATCTTCCTCCTTCTTTTCAGTCCTGGAGCGGGGTCTTGGCCGGAAATGTCAACTGTTTATTTATTTCCAGGGATACTGCCTGACCTGCTGAGTTCCTCTAGCATTTTATGTGTTGTTGTGTTGCATTTCCTGCATCTGCAGAATTTCTTGTGATTATAAAATGTGGTTTAAAGGGTTCACAGTGCAGTTCAGTGACAGGTAGGAAGGGCTAACTAAAATGATTAATTAAATTAAATGCCTTTGGGAAGAAACTTTTAAGATGGTGTGAATTTTTTGTTGTAACAGCCCTATACTGCTTTCTAGAAGGGAGCTTTTGGAAAAGTCTGTTTGCCAGCTGGGTAATATCTGCAATGATTTTTCTGGGCCATAAACTGCAGTGATGGTGGTCTGCAGCCAATGACCTTTTCTGCTGTCCTAACAGTTCACTGTAGTTTTCATATATTGTGAGAGGATGTAGCACTAAACCAGACAGTAATGGCTAGTGTGAGGATGATGGCAGTGTAGAAATGTGCCAGTGTGGAAGGGTCAGTACCATGCTGTATCGCTAAAGAAAATAAAATAATTAAACTAGAAAGGTATAAGGAGATCACAATACAATATTTAACAGCAAGCATGCACATATCCTTTTAGGCACAAATCACAATAAAGTAATCCAACACTGGATTACAAAGAGTGTTAAAATCTATTCTAGGTGACAGAGAAAGCCTTAAAAAGTTACTCAAATCAGAGCTATAGGGTTAAGAGTTGATGTTCTCGGAATTCAGCAACAGAGAATGAAAACATTGATAAGGAATGGGAAAATGTAAACAAGATCCAATTAATGGGAAAAAGAAAAGTAAAAGCCTTTCTAAGTACAGGTATGTAAAAAATGAAAGGATTAGTGCAAGTGGATATGAGTCCTTCACAGAATGAGATGGAACATTGCCTCGGTATTTTTCCTCCCTTTTGCACTACTTATTTAATTTATATTTTTATGGATACTTCATAT
Organism: Mobula hypostoma; assembly: GCF_963921235.1. Classification (NCBI taxonomy): domain Eukaryota; kingdom Metazoa; phylum Chordata; class Chondrichthyes; order Myliobatiformes; family Myliobatidae; genus Mobula; species Mobula hypostoma. The sequence goes on along the minus strand of NC_086101.1, from coordinate 131,482,545 downwards.
TTTAATTTATAATTTTTATTATTATGTATTGCAATATAGTGCTGCCACAAAACAGTAAATTTCACGACATATGTTAGTGATATTAAACCTGATTCTGATTCTGATTCAGTATTCCCATGTGCCAACGATCAGCCTAGCTGGTGAAGAAATCAGGTTTGTGAACTGCTGCAATGCAGACAGAAAACATTACATTAGAAGGAAATCAGTTTTACCTTGCACAATACACTGCCGGTTGTAAGTGCATCATAGAATGCTGTAAAATTATTAAGTTATTTTCTCAACCATTTTCAAAAGATAACATTTGGTAATGGAAGTGTATTAGAAATCACATTGTCCTTTTGCTAATATGCCCATACTAGAAGATTCAATTTTGACTTGCTATTTACGTAGAGTTTAACATATGTTATATTTAATGTCTTAATTCCCAGGCGATATTATTACAAAGACCAATCCAAATGACCAAAGTAAACTAATCTTTTATTTGAGCTCTTACAGGTTGATAGACCTGTAGAGATTGTGGTGCTGATATGTAGGTGCATTTTTATATAGAGTACATGACACTCTGTTTATAACAACATATTGCTTGCAAAAATTGATCTAAAGGTATTTAACCCTTACATACTGTTCAGGTAAAATTTGACCCGTTTTGACATTTGACAGCAGTAAAAACACCCTAAATACCATTTTTTTAGCCGAAATTTGATGACTTTTCCTAAAGTCACCCAAAATACGCAAAAATGAAAATACTTAAAAACTTTATACTTTTGAACATGTGCTACCAATTTTTGTACATTGAGGCTGTTCTGGGTCAAATTTGACCCGTATCTATTGAAATGGATTTTACATCTCTGAAACATTAATTAAGGATTAATCACCCATTTATTAATGTTAGATAGGCTATTTATACATTCTAAATAGATCTGTGGTTCAAAATTTGGCATAGACACTTGTTATGAGGGGATTCTTGGGCCGGGTCAAAATTGACCCTGACCATACTGTGAAGGTATAGAATACGAACCATATATAAGGGTTAAGTAGACCAAACTACCACTAAAATGTTAACTGCTATTAAAGAAAATGATCTAAGTCTTTACAACTGCCAGCAGTCTCCAAAACAGATTAATCGTTCTGTACTTCCCATTTTTCTCAATTAATTTAGATGTGGGTTAATCTGTGGCATCTGGGTCCAGAATTCCTTTTTTTATATATTTGAACATCCTACCCATTTTGGCCTCGCTATAACTCAAGTCGCAAGACAGTGCAGTTGTTTTGAACTTCTGTCTGATGCAGCTGAGCAAGTCTCACAATTCAAGGACTATTGATGATAAATCATAACTGCCATCTTTCCCATTAATGCACAAAGCTTATGGAAGCACTAGAAATGTCTCTAGTTAGGAATATTTGAGGGTCCAGAAGTTCTTCTATTGCCTGCTTCCTTGCCTCTTTGCTGCTGCCTGTTACAATCATAATGCTCCAATACAGTGTTCCTCGCTGCGTTTATATGCATTCTACAAATGTCCTGTTTTTATCTGTGATTTACAGGTGTGACCATTCTTGTTTGCCAATTTATCAAGCTACAAAGCAATGAAAAAGAAAGATTAATTCTGTTGGCTATTTTTTAATCCAGAAATCACACGCATAAACATGCAGTCAGCTGTGGGTTACATAGATGTCAGTCAAGGGATTACGATGACATTAAAAAGCACAGGACTGAAGCTCAAGGGGATTATCAACATCAGCTCAATTTGAACATAAATTACTGTCTTGGAGCATGCTCTAGAGTGTGTTATTCCGGATGATATCTTTGAAATATTAACATGTACCTTTCTGCTTACAATCCTGGCATATAAACACACACTGCTTGGTATTCTGCTTGCACTGTGGAACCATAAAGTGAGTAGGATAATACCTCTATTTAATATCATACAAACGTGCTTGGCTTTGAATTCCAATAGTGCAGTGCAGTCAGTTTTGTTTAGCTGTAGTAATTTCAGCCTTGAAAGTTGGCAGAAGGTACAATAAATGTTTCAATAATTAACAACTTAAAGAGGGCCAGAATCTATGATTTGAAGTTCTGTAGGAGTAGAAATAGACTGTATTCCAGATAATTCTTCTTGCCACAAGGTCTCCGAGACACAAGGATACATTTTTGGGTCGTGTTACAGATGCCAACTTTCTTCAATGGTAAGCTGGACACTTCCATCATTGGAGCAAGGTAGATATCTTTATGGAGGAGGGAGTTGTCTTTTTAGTGGCTGATCAGCAGCCCTGGATTGGTTTTGCCAAGTCTGCAGGGCAGTCAGTCAAGTTCATGTAATAGGTGCTATGCTTTGTACCCCCAAAACATTAAACTAATTAAACGAAAAACACAGAGCCAGGAATACCATAATCTTAGTTTTGTTTTTACTTTAAGCCAAATGTACACTTACGACTTGGTGGCATGATGACTTACACCATGCACGTACTTTTACATATAACCCATAATGAATTATTTAAGCAAAATAAGCGTAATCAAACAATTTATTTAAAATATTACTCAAATTTTATTGAAATACCAAATACACAATGCTACTCAGTGCTTAGTTATTATCTCCAACTTAATACAGAATGCATCTCTACTTATATACGTATATTAATGATATAATACAACTACTATATAGACACTCAGGCAGAGTAAGTTTTAAATTGTCCCATTTAGGCCTAAAAATTTAATCACTGTGGAGGCTTTCTTATTCTTGTGGGATAACGTCTTTCCTAACAAGGGAGATCACTTTGCTTGGCTGGTGAGACTTGTGGTTGTGAAACAACCATAGGTTCTGGGGCCTCCTCCATGGTGGTTATAGGAGTTGACTCTGGGCCCCTTTGTTCTGGACATGTTGGCATCCCAAGTAGTGCACTGGATGCTTCACTGGATGATGTGTATCAGAGCAATATCGGCAAAGCTCATTTCAGCTGGTTTTGTTGGAGCAGTTAAATTTCTAAGCAAACTCTATGCCTTTAAACCCAATACAATCAGCAAAACTGGCATTCACTTCTCATTAGCTATTTCATTTACTTCAAGATACAGCTTAATTTACTCAATATACATGAACCAGTTATCCATTGTGGAACTGAACGCATTTATCCTTCTGAAGTAGCCAGACATTACTTTTGTTTTTTAATTTATGATTATTATCACACAATACCCTCTGCTTATGTACCCATAAGTTTGTCTGTTTTCTGTCTTGTTTTTTTGAACTCGGCCAGGTCATCTCTTAGTGCATGAGCTGTGTTGGTTTTTACTCAACCGTTTCTCACTGCACTTTTTTTGAAACTCAAATATCTCTCTGTGCTTCGACAGGTAGGTAGTTGTCTTGGGATTATCTAAAAAATAACTTGTCATCATGGTTATGTTTTATAACTCCAACCATAAAACTTATTGAAAGGAAAACAAGGGAGCTGGGAGATAAGTTGTGCACATTAATTTATTTCTAAAATAGTACTGAAATATTAAATACACAACAATAAATCACTCAGCTATCTGGATAAGTTGAAAAATTGATTAAAACAAGACTGATGAAGGGTCTTAGCCCAAAGCATCGGCTGTTTACACTTTTCCATAGATGTTGCCTGGCTGATGAGTTCATCCAGCATTTTGTGTGTGTTGCTCATATATGGAAATGTTAGTATGGAGGCTAATTTACCAGAATTGTAATCCAAAAGTTTAGATTAATGACTTGATTCATTGATATAATCTCCAGACTGGAACCAATGTTGCTGAATCTTACTGTAGCTGCTCATTAAAGTAGGTTAATTTAGCAATTTAGCAAGCCATTCAGTTCAATTATTTCCTTTTTTTGCCCTCATTCAAAAAAAATGTGGCAGCTCGATGGTGCAGAAAGCAGAGTTAAAACTCTCACCTCCAGTAACCTGTGTCAAATCCTGACCTTGGTCTGCCTCTGCAGAGTATGTGTATTTTCCCTGTGAATGCAAAAGTTTTTTTTTTCCCCAATTTGCTTCACTTCCCTCCTAAATCCCAAAGACAGCCAGAACGGTTAATTGCCCCTAGTGTGCAGGTGAGTGGAAGAAACTGAAGAAAGTGGATGTGAATGTGAGAAGAATAAAAAAAATTATTAGTAGAATTGGCTGTTTGGGGTCAGTATGGACTAGTGGACCGATGGGTCTGTATCTATGCTATGTGACTTTATGTTTGTACTTGTTCCTGTGCACACTAAACTGATTTAATTTTTATGATTGTATGTTGTATACATTTCTCTGACATTAAATTGAACTTTTGAACTTTTGATAATGTGGTAGAGGTATTTTACAAAGCACTCTTTCCCTTAATGGTTCTGGTTCTGTTCTGCCTACACATTATCCAATCCACAGATTGTATGGCTATGGAACTATGGGAGAGAAAGTGAAAGTGTTAGTTCATGATGCTTTGGCAGAATTGAGTTTTCAATTGGTTTAATGGCCAAGTAAATTATCCTTTTCAGTTCATTTTTAATGTTCTATTTAATAGGTCTTGGCCTCAGTATTCACTGAGCAAAGGTTCACAAGGCAAAATGGTTGGACAAGTAGGCCTTATAACAGGTTACATGTAAACTGCCATTGTTCATGTGCATACTTCTATCAATGAAGCAGATATGAAGTGTAGTCACTACACTGTTGTGGGATTCACAACAGCCTATTTGTATACAACAGTTGCCAACCAGCACTGTCGTAATGAGAAGGCAATCAGTTTTACTTCTTCATGTATGAGGGAGAAATAATGGCTCTAGGATACTTGGATAACACCCCTGTTCTTTTGAAATTTTAACTGAAATTTGCCAGGCTTTTGGATTTCAGCTTCTTCTCCAAATATGGAAGAGCTTTAGCCAATCCCAGTCTCAGTCCAGAACTAGATACTGAGCTACACTCTCATGAGCAGTGTATACCTGATGAAATTTGTTGTGGCAGGACCAAACTCATGCTGAAACTTTATGAGACAGAAATAGTATATTCAGTCCATTGTGCATCTATACCAGGCCAAATGAAATTAATCCAACTTTCTCTCACTGATCCCATAGCTCTTTAGCACTTCAATATTTAAATACATATCCAAGACCACAGTCTTGCCTTTTGTTTTTAATCTCGACTTCTCTTTATTCAGTCTATCATTAACCTTTATGTGGTTAATGCTCATCAGTTTGTGAACCCTCTGCAAATTGAAAAAGGTCCTTCCTATTTACTCTGTCTGGACCTTTCATTATTTTGTTCTTTGCATCTCAATCAGCTTTATTTTGCTTCAAATGAAACAAATGCAACCTATATAATCTTACCTCACAACTACACTTTTATCATCTGCCAATGACTTTGTAAATGTCTTCTGCACCCTCTCCTGTGCAATCAACTCTTTCTTAAAATGTAGCACACAGAAATGTACATAGTAGTCAATCTCTAGATAGCCAATACTGTATAGCATTCTAACAACTACTTGATTAATAAAAGAAGGCATCCCACATACATTTTTAAACTATTTCATTGACATCCTTTGAAATATTTCAGAATTTCCTTATTTCACCACACCACTCAGTAAACACCCACTATGCATTTTTATGAATTTCTTTACCTCATTCCTCAAGACAAACTTCACATTTCTTTGAATTAAATTTCTTTTTCCCTATATCTATTGAACTGACCAAATGGTCTCTATTTTCCTTCAAAATATAGCTATCCTACTCACAGTCAAACCATGAGCAATTTTTGTATCATATGCAGATTTTTTTTTCATGTCCCAACATTTAGGTCAAAATCATTAGTCATAGTCATAGTCATACTTTATTGATCCCGGGGGAAATTGGTTTTGGCTACAGTTGCACCATAAATAATTAAACAGTAATAAAACCATAAATAATTAAATAGTAATATCTAAATTATGCCAGGAAATAAGTCCAGGACCAGCCTATTGGCTCAGGGTGTCTGACCCTCCAAGGGAGGAGTTGTAAAGTTTGATGGCCACAGGCAGGAATGACTTCCTATGACGCTCTGTGTTGCATCTCGGAGGAATGAGTCTCTGGCTGAATGTACTCCTGTGCCCAACCAGTACATTATGTAGTGGATGGGAGACATTGTCCAAGATGGCATACAACTTGGACAGCATCCTCTTTTCAGATACCACCGTCAGAGAGTCCAGTTCCATCTCCACAACTTCACTGGGCTTACGAATGAGTTTGTTGATTCTGTTGGTGTCTGCTACCCTCAGCCTGCTGCCCCAGCACACAACGGCAAGCATGATCACACTAGCCACCACAGACTCGTAGAACATCCTCAGCATCGTCCAGCAGATGTTAAAAGACCTCAGTTTCCTCAGGAAATAGAGACGGCTCTGACTCTTCTTGTAGACAGCCTCAATGTTCTTTGACCAGTCCAGTTTATTGTCAATTCATATCCTCAGGTATTTGTAATCCTCCACCATGTCCACACTGACCCCCTGGATGGAAACCGGGGTCACCGGTACCTTAGCTCTCCTCAGGTCTACCACCAGCTCCTTAGACTTTTTCACATTAAGCTGCAGATAATTCTGCTCACATCATGTGACGAAGTTTCCTACCGTAGCCCTGTACTCAGACTCATCTCCCTTGCTGATGCATCCAACGATGGCAAAAACATGTTAAAAAAGTAAGGGGTGGACCATTGAATCCTGTGGGACTCCACTGGTACCCAAGCCACGTTCAGTCCTGCAACCACGTCATATCCTCGCCTAGTTCTGTGGTCCGAGCCCGAGTCAAGACCCAGGTTCTGGGTCCTTGTCCAGTCTCCGGCTCGGAGTCCAAGCCCAGGCTCCAAGTTCCCAGTTCCTTGTCCTGGTCCCGCTTGCCTAGCCAATGTCCTAGCCCAAGTCTGTGTTCTTGTCCCAGCTCTCTAGTCAAGTCCTGTTCCTAGTACTTCAGTGTCTGTGTCTTGCATTTGGGTCCTCTCAATGTCGCCCCCGTTATGACATAGGTAGATAAATAAATAATACCCATGGACATGAATTGCAGAGTCCTTGAAGGTGAAGATGTAGATTATGCAATCGGTTCATGGGAGAAATGAGTGAAGTTATCCACACTGATTCAACAGCCAGAATTGGAATTCTCCTTTGAGTTTTTATTTTGAATACACCCCATGAAGTCTTGACACAAGTTTTCCAATAGTCCATTATGTCTGACCTCATCACATTCCTTGTTAGCTCCTCAAAAGATTTCAACAAGTTAGTCAACACAAATCTCTCCTATCAAAACCACACAAAGTGCCCTGATTAATAGATGTTTTCTCAATGCAGGTTTATTCGTTCTCTTTGAAGGGATTCCAATAATTTGTGCACCACTGATTTAAAACTAACAGATGTGCTATCTCTCAATTTATCTTTTCCTGTCGATATAAACCATAGCACCATAAGGCAGTTCTCCAAACCTCAGGCATTATTCTGTAGTAGAGTAGATCGAAAATGAATGATCAAGGCCTCTGTTGTTTTCTTCCTTGCTTCTTCGAACAGTCAGCTTTGTTTTATCCAGTCTTGACAAGTTTTCTGCTATCTAAGATTATTACCTCATAACATACCCCTTTTACAATATTTATCTCATTCAATATCTGATGTTCACCCTTCTTAACTACAGGATCTGAATCACTCTGTCTTCTCTGAAGGCACCCTCAAAGAATTAACTAGGAAACCTCTCACATCCTCCACCGCCACACATACTGGTTTTCCTTTTGGCCCCAAATAGGACCTTCTACTTCCTAAGCAGTCCCTTTGATTTTTTTTGCTTTTTAAATACATATAAAAGATCTTTGGGTACTTGATTCTATTTGCCAATAACTATCATATCCTTTCTTTGCTTTACTAATTTCCCTGTTGACTTCACTCCTATCTTTAAGCTCACCCAGTGAAATACACATTCCAAATTGAAAGCTCCCATTCTTATTCTTGAATTCCTGGGGCCTCGCTCCAATTTATCTCTGTGAACCACCAAATGGAAAAATTGAGTCCAATTTGGCCCTCCAGTTCCGACCCCTTTCACTTCATTTTTCGCTATCATGTTGTTGAACACAATTGGTAGCACCACAAGCTCGACAGCCACTAATAAACACGCATATGCTTCAGAATCAGAATAAGAATCAGGTTTATTATCAGTGACATTCTGTTTGTCTTGAGATTTCTTGTTTTGTGACAGCAGTACAGTGCAATAGACAAAAAGTCCATAAGGTATAAAAGCAGAAGTAGACCATTCGGCCCATCGAGTCTGCTCTGCCATTCAATCATGCACTGATCCAATTCTTCCAGTCATCCCCACTCTCCTGCCTTCTCCCCATACCCTTTTGATACCTTGGCTAATCAAGAACCTATCTATCTCAGCCTTAAATGCACCCAATGACTTGGCCTCCACAGCCGCTCATGGCAACAAATTCCACAGATTGACCACCCTCTGACTAAAGTAATTTCTCTGCATCTCTGTTCTAAATGGACGTCCTTCAGTCCTGAGGTTGTGCCCTCTTGTCCGACTCCACTACCATGGGAGTACTTTGTCATATCTAATCTGTTCAGGCTTTTTAACATTCGAATTGTTTCTATGAGATTCCCCCTCATTCTCCTGAACTCCAGGGAATACAGCCCAAGAGCAGCCAGACGTTCCTTATATAGTAACCCTTTCATCCCTGGAATCATTCTCATGAATCTTCTCTGAACTCTCTCCAATGTCAGTATATCCTTTCTAAAAGAAGGAGCCCAAAACTGTACACAATACTCCAAGTGCAGTCTCATGAGTGCCTTATAGAGCCTCAACATCACATCCCTACTCTTATATTCTATACCTCTAGAAATGAATGTCAACATTGCATTCGCCTCCTTCACCACTGACTCAACCTGTAGGTTAACCTTTAGGGTATACTGCACATGGACTCCCAAGTCCCTTTGCATCTCTGCATTTTGAAATCCCTCCCCACAGAAATAATAGTCTGCCTGTTTATTTCTTCCACCAAAGTGCATGGCCATACACTTTCCAACATTGTATTTCATTTGCCACTTCTTTGCTCATTCCTCTAAACCATCTAAATCTCTCAGAAGGCTCTCTGTTTCCTCATCTCTAACTGTTCTTCCACCTATCTTTGTATCATCGGCAAATTTAGCCACAAATCCATTAATCCCATAGTCCAAATCATTGACATACATTGTAAAAAGCAGTGGTCCCAACACTGACCACTGTAGAACTCCACTGGTAACTGGCAGCCAGCCAGAATAGGATCCCTTTATTCCCACTCTCTGTCTTCTGCCAACCAGCCAATGCTCCACCCACTCCCCTGTAATTCCATGGGTTCTTATCTTGCTAAGCTGCCTCATGCACAGCACCTTGTCAAAGGCCTTCTGAAATTCCAGGTACACCACATCTACTGCATCTCCTTTATCTACCCTGCTTGTAATTTCCTCAAAAAATTGCAGTAGGTTTGTCAGGCAGGATTTTCCTTTCAGGAAACCATGCTAGCTTTGGCCTATCTTGTCATGTGCCTCCAGGTACTCCATAATCTCATCCTAAACAATTGATTCCAACAACTTCCCAACCACTAATGTCAGGCTAACAGGTCTATAGTTTCCTTTCTGCTGCCTCCCACCCTTCTTAAATAGCGGAGTAACATTTGCAATTTTCCAGTCTTCCGGTACAATGCCAGAATCTATTGATTCTTGAAAGATCATTGTTAATGCCTCCACAACCTCTCCAGCTACTTCCTTCAGAACCCAATGGTGCATTCCATCAGGTCCAGGAAATTTACAGCAGCTTTAAATTCCTTGGTGTTATTATTTCAGAGGACCTGTCCTGAGCTCAGCCCAAAAGTACAATTATGAAGAAAGCATGACAGCACCTCTACTTCCTGAGGAGTTGACGAAGATTTGGCATGACATCTAAATCTTTGACAAACTTCATTAGACGTGTAGTGGAGAGTATATTTACTGGCTGCATCATAGCCTGGTATGGAAATACCAGTGACCTTGAATGGAAAATCCTATAGTAAGTATTGGATACAGCCCAGTCCATTATGGGTAAAGCTCTACCCTCCTTTGAGCACATCTACACAGTGCTTTCTCACAAAAAAGCAGGGACCTCCACCATCCAGGTCATGCTCTTTTCTCACTGTTGCCATCAGGAAGAAGGTACAGGAGACTCAGGGCTCACACCACCAGGTTCAGGAACAGTTATTACCCCTCAACCCACAGGCTCTTGAATCAAATAGGATATTTACACTCAAATTCACTTGCCCCATCACTGCAATGTTCCTTCTACCTATGGACTCATTTTCAAGGACTTTTCGTCTCATGTTCTTGATATTTACCATTCTTTTGTTTTTATTATTATTATTATTATTTCTTTTTGTGTTTGCATAGTTTGCTGTCTTTTGCACATTGCTTGTCCACTCTGTTGTGGGGTATTTCACTAATTCTATTATGGTTATTGGATTTATTGAGTATGCCTGCAAGAAAATGAATCTCAGGATTGTATATGGTGACATATATATTCTTTGATAATAAAATTTCTATGAAATTTTGAACTTTTAATAAGGTACAAAGGCCTTAGGACCCACATTACCAGGTTCAGAAAAAAGCTATTACCCCTCAACCCTCAGTCTCTTGAGCCACAGGGGACACTTTTACTCACCCCATCACTGAACTGCACAATCTATGGACTCTTCATCTCACAATCTCGATTTATTGCTTATTTATGTATGTATTTATTATTATTATTTTATTTTGTATTTGCACTGTTTGTTGTCTTTTGCACATTGGTTGTTTTCTGTCCTGTTGCATCTGGTCATTATGTTTGATTCTATTGTGTTTCTTGGTCTTACTATGTATGCCACAAGAAAATGAATCGCAGGGTTGTATTTAGTGACATATATGCACTTTGAAAATTAATTTACTTTGAACTTTGAACTCGCCGACATTGAGGGCAAGGTTTTTCTTGCAACACCACTCAACCAGCTGATCTGTTTCGCTCCTGTATGCCTCCTTGTCGCCAGGACCAGACTTTAGGCAGGGCTAGGCTGAGCGGCAGCCCAGGGGCCAGAGCTGCAGAGAGGCCCAAAATAGGCAGCTATCATCATGGCAGACAAAAACAAAGATAAGAGAGTTGAGCACAGAAAAGAAAAAAAGAAACAAGAAAAAGAGGACCGTGAGAAAAAAGCATTAAAAAAGACATTGAAATTGACAGAATTTTTTAAACCAGTCTCGATGATGCAGCGGTACCATCACTCTTGTCACAGTCTGAGACTGGTGGACAAATGGAGACCTGTTCAACAGCTAGCACTAGCACCAGCGTTAGCACAGGACCACCGTCCTTGCCACAGTCAGCAGCTAACGTTGAAGAGGCAGAGAGCATGACTTTGGGATCCCCGACCACAGGGGCCTCCGAGCAACCGTCGGGCCACCATTAACGTTAATGTTACCGCTACTGAGGATCCTTACAGCACTGACCCCGCTCGCTGGGGAAAGGAAACCTTAGATGATTCAGTCTGAGCATACTGGGCTAAGAAAGGGCCGGAGTTTTGTCAGAATAAGGATGTGAGTATCAAAGCTTCGGAACAAGTATACAAACAGCAGAGACTGGTTTTTCTGCAAATTTCACTTCAAACGCAAGCTCGTAAATGGTGACTACATATCATGGCAATGACTATTATATTCCCCTTCCATCGGTTGTGTGTTTTGTTTTGCATGCCGCATCTTCAGTGATGATAACTGGCAGTCCATCTTCAAAACTGGCTTTAGTGACTAGAAACCTGCCGCTGAGCGCATAGGAAAGCATGAAAAAAGCAAACACCACAGGAAAACGATACTGACCTACGTTACACGAGCATCTGACAGCTGAAGAATAGATACAGAACTGCAAAAACAGTTCGGGTCAGAGTGTGTCTACTGGACCGATGTATTGAGAAGAGTGGTGGTGGTTGTGAAGTTTTTGTCGAGAGGAGACTGGCTATCCGAGGCTCCAGTGACATATTTGGCAGGCTTGATAACGGCAACTACATGGGCATTCTAGAGGTAATTGTCATAGTCCGGTCTGAGAATTCCATGTTCCGGTTCACGGTCCGATCCATGGTTCCTTGTTCCGGGGTTTCTGGTTTTCTCCAGTTTCTGTTGTGGTCACATGTTTCTCGTTTTGGGGCTGAGACATAAATACCTCTGCAAATTAGGGATTCCCTGCTGGACTGTCCTGTTCCCCTCCCTGTCTTCCCCCTCAACTGTCTTCCCCCCCCACTGTCTTCCCCCCCACTATTGTCTTCCCCCTCACTACTGTCTTCCCCCTCACTACTGTCTTCCCCCTCACTGTCTTTCCGCCCCGTCTTCCCCCCCCGTCTTTCCTCCCCGTCTTTCCGCTCCTGTCTCCCCGCCCCCGTCTCCCCCATCTTTTCCCCCCTGTCTTCCCCCTGTCTTCCCCCCCCCGTATTCCCTCACCCCCCGTCTTTTCCCCCCTCGCCTGACTTTGTGCCTGGATACCTCGCCTGACTCTCTGCCTGCTCACCTAGCCTGGATACCCTGCCTGTATACCCCGCCTGTATCGCTGAAGTCTTACTGCCAGAGCAAGACTGGAGCCTTGTTAGGTCAAGATAAGGAACTGCCTTTTGTTGTGTGTAATTGCCTCTCTGTGTCCACGCCTTCGCTAGGTGGGTCCGGCCATTTGCCGCCACTTTGTGTTGGGATCCATCTCTTCAAGTTCAGTGTTCTATGTATGAGTCCCGGCCCCACGTCCTGTTCCCAAGGAGGGGTCCCGGCTCCTCACCTAGTTCTGGAGTCCGAGCCCGAGTCAAGTCCCAGGTTCTGGGTCGTTGCCCAGTCTCTGACTCGGAGTCCACACCCATGCCTCAAAGTACCCAAGACCCAAGACCCCCAGCCTCAAGACCCAAGACCCAAGACTCCAGTCTTGCAGTCATGTCATGTCCATGCCTAGTTCTGGGGCCCGAGCCCAAGGCAAGACCCAGGTTCTGGGTCCTTGTCCGGTCTCTGGTTCGAGGTCCAAGCTCTAGTCTGCGTTCTTGTCCCTGGTCCTTGTCTGTATCCTGTCACGTCCCTACTCTAGTCAAGTCTTGTCCCTTGTACTTCAGTGTCTGTGTCTTGCATTTGGGCCCATTTCCAGCACCCCATTGTGACAGTAATAAGTGAGTTTGACCCGTTTTTGAATGCGCACATACAGAAATTTGGAACTGCAGGATCAGGAACCCCTTCATATCTTTCACCTAAAACATGTGAGGAATTTATTGAGCTCATTAGCGATCGAGTTCTGTCAGAGATCATCAGTGAAGTCAAAATGGCAATAGGTTAGTATGAGCTAGATCTCGTTTTTCAAAAAGATTGTTGGAGTATTCTCAAGTTTCCTAGTTTGCCATAATGCCATCTCTCTTGGCCTTTTCGTCTCTCATTTCCATTTTACTTTGTCAGAACACACGGTTGAGAAAAATACCTCGATAAAAATGCTTTGGCGTTGTTTGAGAAATAAGGCCTATGGTATGTGCAGCAATAGCTAAATAAAGGTTTAAGATGCTTCATCTCCCTCTTAAGTTTACTAAGCCAACTAAGCCTAGGTCAATTTTTGAGTACTTTAGATGCTGTCCTTCAAACTAAGAATCTGCATTACTTTCTGTCCTCCCTCTTAAGGTCTGTAGGCATAAAGCCTACGTATTGTACTAAACCAATGTCTTGGTCCACAGCTTTAATACTTAAACCAGTACGACTTATGCTCTTGTTCTTGTCTTTTTTTGCTTGGTACAGCAGCATTTTACGGTGTTGACAGGGGCCCATCAGGGCCTCCAGCTCGGGGGCTCCGGCCCTGCTTGTCACCATGGGAGATTCTGGCTACAGCAGCTGTATTAATGGCAAGTTAATAGATAGTGTTTGAACTGTGGACAGCCACACAGTCATGAGTATAGAGCAGCGGGCAAAGTCTCGTCTCTGAGGTTCACCTGTGCTCTTTGTCAGCGAGGAAGTTATCGGCACTGAATTTGATCGCCCAATGAGGAAATCAAAGGTTCTGGTGCAGAGATTCAGAGCCTTTAAGAGTATGAAAGCTACCTCCTACAAAAAAATTAGTTCCACCTGTTCTAATACTCCTTATTAGAAGTAAAATTATATTTGACAAATACTCCTGTAATGTCAAAAGGTGGGGAAAGATTGGTAGAACAAATGAATGCCTTCAATTAGGCAAGTTCAAATGGGTGAATGGAGTCAGCAACCAGCACATTTTGCTTTACTACTTCTGTAATATATTGTTAATGGTGAAGGTGTGAACATTTCCAGTGGGTGAGACTATTGTTAATAGTGAGAGTGTGGGCCATGTCCAGTGGGTCAGAATATGCCAAAGAAAGGAGGAAGCTGAGCTAAAATGAGTGGACAGAATTGGCCCATTTTGATAGATATAGACAAAGGGCTACCTAAGGTTGTTGGATTTGATCATAATCTCAAATGTCTGCAAGGTCTCTAAATAGAAAGTAAGCTGTTTGTGCTCAAGCTCACATTGAGCTCCATTGTAACAGTGCAGGAGACCACAGGTAGTAAGGTCAGACAGCAAGTGGGATGAGGAATTAAAATGGCTGGCAGCTGAAAATTGAATGTCACTACTACGGACAGATGCTCTGCAAAATGTTCACCAAGTCTATAGGTGAGACGACATTGTGGACACCAAATTCAAAAACTATATTGGAGGAAGTGCAAGTAAATTGCTGCATCACCAAGAAGGATTGGGAAGAGGTATTGCAGCTTCTGTAGTTGCTTGGGAAGATGCCGTAAGATGAGAAGACATTGTTGGAGATGGAATAGCAGTTTGTGGGGTAGCAAAGAGAAAGTTTCTTCAAATTTTCGAAAGCAGAGGAGGGGAACAAGTGCCTGGAACTGAGATCTTGTTGGGGTAACAGAAATCGCGAGAGATAATTGCGAGAGCTGATGTGGTGGATAATCAAGAGAATTTTGGTTCTGGCGCTGTCAGGAGTGGATGAGAGCAAAATAGTCAAAAATAGATGAAATGATCAAGCATTCTGTCAATATGCTGAAGAGGAAGCCTTAGTTCAAGAAGAATAATTCTGGGTATAAATGTATATACTGTATGTGGAACTTTTAACATTTCTCCAGCTTGAGGAGTTGCACACTGAATAAATGTGCATTTCTGGTTTATTAATGCTTAATTTAGCTCCAGAAGTGAATTTAGAACTTACAGTCTATATGTTTTCAATTTGGGTGTATGATGGCCGGATATGACTATCTCCTAATTTCTTGATAAATCTATAAGAGATTGTAACAGAATTGGGAGATTCAGTTCCTCTTGGCAATTCTTAATTTCTAAGATTATGGCAAATCTTTTACCTCAACACTATCTTGCAGATCTAACTCCTTAACTTTGATTTCCTCATTATATAAAAAAATCTCCAAAATTACTCAGTGACTAGGCCTTTATGGGTTTCTTGAGAAGTGAAATCCAAATACTTCCCAGTCTCTTGGCGATAACATTTCCTCTTATTTCAGCTCCTTATTCTGAGATTATTGTCACTGGTTCTAGAAACCACAGCAAGGGAAAACACCAGACCTGAATCACATATCAGTTCCTGAAAGCCTTTCCATATTTTTATTCCCACTGCAGTACTTGAACACCACATTCCAAGTCAGTGAACAAGCTTACACCAGGTGTAACCATTTCAATGACACAAATCAATTGGTATATTTCCATGGATATATAATTACAGCCATAGTCAGTCTAGTTGTACTTAAACCCAAAAAGGAAAGAAATTAGTTCACACCTGCACTCACAAGATTCATCCTGATTAATGATATAGCTCTTTCTGTATTGCATTATCAATATCATTCACTTCTTTTCTACCTGATTAAGAGCTCTCCCTTAATTTGTGATTAAAAGCATGAAGATTCACTGGCTGCACATAAAAAACTGTATGATTCATAGGGCCGCATTGCATTCTGCAAACTCTGGGAAGCAGCATACCACTAGTTCTTCAACCACCTATAATTCTTGCTGTGAATGAAGGTGTAGGCATGGCACATAAGAGACTATCAGCAGTGGGATAAAATGAACACGGATATCTTTTTACAATTAAGTAAAATTACTGCAACTCTCTATCAATATGTCTTTCAAGCTTTGAGCAAGAACACATTGAACTCTAATTTTACCTTCAGTGCTTGGCAATGAAGTAGTTAAGTACAAATCCAAAAGTGACGTGGTCGGGCTGGAGGATTAGTAAGGCCTGTACACTTAAAGTAACAAAGCTACATAGTTCCTTTTAAAATTCAATTCTTTCAACATTAGTAGAACCGACCCCATTCCTTTCCAATGCTGATGAAGGATTTCAGCCCAAAACATTGACTATTTATCCACTCCTTTGATGCTGTCTGACTTGCTGAGCTCCTCCAGCATTTTGTGTGCTTTGCTGAAGATCTCCACCATCTGCAGAATCTCTTATCTTTATGTATAAATGTTGGATTTGTAAATAAATGAACAAGTATAATATTTTTAGTGTCATTTATTCAATTTCATTCTCTTTATCTAGCTTTTGGATGTACGTGAAGATCTGATCACATTTTAGGTCATATTTATGCAGAAATAGAGAAACTTTTGCAGATTCACAAACTTTCTAGCACTACTAGAGTGAATATATTAGTTGTTCCATACATTATGGCTAAGGCTATTAAGCTAGTTCAACTACGGAGTGGCAATAAATGCTGCCTTTACCTTTGATGCCTTGGTCCTAAATGATTTTGGAAAATAGCATGAAGTGGATCAGAGAATTGTACTTTGTAAGTCATGATTATCTTCCACACTTGCAGAGCAGAGTCCTCCAGGGGGAGATTGCCTATGGTGCTTGCGTAATAGAGTTCAGAACAGCAAGAGGAGATTTTATTTGCAAGTTCTGAAAGCTCTAAACTTAGTTATCTGTGCTTCACTCTCCATTGATGCTGCCTAACCTGCTGAATAATTGCAAAAGTTCAACTTATTTTTATTTCAGAAAGGTATCAATAATATACATAGCACATGAACAGGCAAGAAACAGAGGGATATAGACTATGTTCAGGCAGCTGGGATTAAATAAAATTGGCATGGTTGGTACAAACATTAGAAAAACTTTCTGTCCTGTGCTATACTATTTAATGTTTTATGTTCTATAATTGATGGGAGAATGTTTCGACTGACAGTAGAGTCTTCAACTTGTGCAAAGGCTCAAGATAGGGGGCTATGTTGTGTTTTCAGTAATATTTGAGAAATCTCTCATATATATTGGTTGATAACACATTCTTGTTTGGTTAAGTAAGTCATTGTGAGTCATATGTATAAATATTTGAATTACATATGTCATTACGCTACCATATGATGCATGCATGCCTTGCTTAAATTAAACATGAAGTTGGTCTCACATTTCGATTCCCATGTTTTCCTTTGAATTAGTCTGTTTTGAAGTTACAAAACATAACAGCAGTGATGAGGTATTTTTAAAACAAACCTGAAATGGCTACCAACCTATTGAAACACAGTGAGGCTTTTGAACTAAAAGAAACTGCAGCGAGGAACTTTGAGTGAAAAACAAAAGTCCAGAATGTGCAGAAACAATTAAGTTTAAAAAAGCAGTGCAGCACATGTATCTTCAGAAAGGAAGATACAATTGAGTTTAAAAAACAATCAGTAAAAGCTAGAATTCACTTCATGGGTTCATTTAGAGTGAATGCCAGGTGATAATAATCATAAAAACGAGCAGAAATGGTTGAGTACATCGGAAAGATAGACACATTTAATTACACAACAGAGAACAGGAATATGTAAACTGAGTTAACTGAACTGCATTTGAAGCAAATGAAATAACCAACCAGAAACAGGTACCAATATTGCTGAGTGCATTGGGTTTAAAGCAAACAATTTTTGTAGGCAACATATCTGGGAAAGCTTCTCATATGTTCATCAGGTGGTTACTTGTGAAATGTGGCTTGCTTTTAAGCTGGAATAGAACTTGAGAAGCTTCAGGAAGGTTAGAAGCATTTGATTTTTGAGAGTGTAAAGAACCAGAATCTACCCTGCGTGCATTAAGGTTATTGCATGAACTTCCAATGGGAGTCAAAAAACTGATTGTAAAAGTAGATGCAAAGACTGAAGCCCGGCTGGAAGAATGGAAGGACAAAAAGAAAAGAGTCAATGCCAATATGAAAACAGAGGATTCATCAGATGACGTTGTGGATGAGGAAACAAAGAGGAAAGTTCAGATCGTAAAGAGAGAGATATATAAGGATTAGTAAGAGAATACTCCAGTGAACTAGACGCGCCTTCCCAAGATCAAGATGTACAAACGAGAAGCAGAAAAAAGAAGAAAGATGTCTACTGCTAAGAGAAATATTCTCGACAGTCTCAGAGTTAATTTCTACAGCCACCATGGAGGAGGCCTCAGAATGCTGAGATTGTTTCACAGCCTCAAGTCTTACCAGCCAAGCAAAGTCAGCAAAGACATTATCCCACAGGAGTGAAAAATCCTCCACTGTGATTAAATCTTTAGGCCTGAATGGGACAATTTAAAATTCACTATACTGTGGTTATATGTATTGCAGTTGTATTATATAACATATTGTGTATATACTGTAGTTGAGATGCATTCTATATTGAATTGGAGTAAATAGATAAGCAGAGAAAAATACTGTGCATTTAATGTGTCAGTGATATCAGTGATATTTGAGTACCATTATATATATATATATATATGTATATGTAGATTAAGCATTCTTGTTTATTTAAATAATTAATTATGATTTATGTATAAATACGTGAATCGCATATGTCATCACACCACCATGAGATACGTGTGTGTCGTACTTAAAGTAAACACAAAGTTAGATTCACATTTTGGATTTCCCTGTCTTCCACAGATTTAGTTTAATGTTTTGAAGTTACAATACATAACATGCTAGACTTTTCAAACATAAATGTGGAGATTTCTTGTGTTCAGTGGAGAGTGATTCCTATCCCCATAGATTCCCTACCACTGAGCTGCGGATGCTCAGCCCTTAAGTATATTTTCAAACACCAAGAGAATCACGATATGAGATTCAATGGGAACTTTAATAGGTAGCAAATCAGTCACAACATCACTGTGTGGTAGAGAAAGCTTAAAAGGCCATGTGGCTGACTTCTACATCTATTGCACCCTTGCTTCAGTGATAAAGAATTTGTCAAGTTTAGGCGTGAAGTAAGCTGGCTTGTTCCCTTAGTGTACATGCTGAGATGGAAGGAAAGAACAGGATTTATCATATTTAGGCAACTGTGTGTTCTTCTGCGTAGCTTACTCCAGTACAATGGGTTACACTCGAACAGGAACTAAATAATGAATGGTCACAGGAGTGACAGTAGCAGAACAGAAGAGCATTTGTTTACATTCAATACATTGATTTTATTTCCCTCTTACTGTATTATGAAATGCAACACTGTACAATATAAAACAATGCTAAAATATTCTATTGTGTTCCCTTGTAACCACAAAATTGTTACAGCAAAAAGTTGAAAATAAAGAAAATACAAAATAAGAACACAACAGTGGAAATTTGAGCAGCTGCCAATCAGCAGTCCAGAGCAGGAGAAGACTTAGTTCATTCAGGTTTGCTGATTAGGTTCATCAGGCATTGACTCACGGCAGTTTAGTGCTTTGATCAGCCGCCATTCGGAGATTCGAACCGTGAGGAGACGTCTCTCACTCAGCTTCACCAATTCAGTACCTGAGACAGAGACTTGCAGAAGATTGGTGTTTTAAGCAGTGGCCAAGCAGCAATCAGGATTGGTTAGCAAGAATAAATTAAAATAAGACAGGAGCAAGAGGAGTGGCAATTGTTGGAGAGGCCATCGTTGGAATGGACAGTAGTAGAGTGGTGATTTTGAGGGTTTAGCTCTTTGAGGCTTGAGTGAGAGAAAGCTAAAATCTTTTGGTAGGTTCATGAATTGTCTTTCCTTTATGTTTACTCAGTTACAACAGTAGGGATGCCAGGCAGGATAGTTGAATGCTCCTCTTATGGGATGTGGGACACAGGGAGAAGTGCATCTAGTAGCAGCTTCTAACAATCCGCATTAATCAGTTGAAGCTGGAACTGAATGAACTCTAAATCATTCAGGAGGCTGAGGGTGTGAGAGTTGGAAATATACAGAGGTAGTTACACTCAAGGTATGAAACTGTGTGACAGTCAGGAAAGGGAAAGCGGTTAAACAGGCAGTGCAGTGGGCTCCTATGGCCATCCCCTTTAACAACAGGTATACCAGTTTGGATACTGTTGAGGAGGGGGTGACCTAGCTGAGGAAAGTCACAGCAGTCAGGTCTCTGGCACTGAGTCTGACTCTATGAATCATAGGGGAAGGGAGGAGGCAAGGAGCACTGTGGTGATAGGGGATTCTCTATTCAGGGGGACAGAAAGTAGGTTCTGTGGGTGAGGATGAGAATTCTTGATGGTATGTTGCCTCCCGTGCCAGGGTCCAGGACATGTCCGATCGAGGCCTCAACATTCTTAGGTGGGAAGGTGAGCAGCCAGAGGTCATGATCCATGTAGGTTCCAAGCCATAGGTAGGAAGATTAATAACTAAGCAAAGAGAAGTGCTGAGTATTTAATGTTTCAGTGATATTTGAATAATATTGTCTATTATTAATTGATTAAGAATTCATGTTTGTTTAAATAATTCATTTTGAGTTATATGTAGAAATAAGTGAATAGCATATGTCAGCACATTTCGGAGTTCCATGACTTCCGCAGTATTAGTAGTGAAAATGTCATGGCAGTGCTCAGCCAAGACAAACTGGAGAACTCGTCTAGTGCAGTGTTATAGGGGAACCTGAGGAACAAGAAAGGTATGACCACATTGATGGGGCTATTTTACAGACCACCCAACAGCTGACATACAGCATATTATTCTCCATAACTTCTGCCATCTCCAACAGGATCCTATCACCAAGCACAACTTTCACTCCTCCAACACCCCCCTCACCCTCAATCTTCTGCTTTCTGTTTCCACAGGGATCACTCCCTACATGATTTCCTTGTTCATTCATCCCTCCCCACTGATCTCCCTTCTGGTACTTATCCTTGCAAGTGGAACAAGTGCTGCACCTACCACTACAGCTCCTGCCTCACTAACATTCAGGGTCCAGGTGAGGTGATATTTCACCAGTGAGTCTGCAGGGGTCGTCTACTGTATCTGGTTCTCCTAGTGTAGCCCTCTGTATATTGGTGCGAGCTAACTTAGATTGGAAGACTGTTTTGCCCAGCACCTATACTTCATCCACCAGAAAAAGTGGGATCTCCTGGTGACCACCCACTTCAAGTTGACCTCCCATTCCCATCCCGACATGTCAGTCCATGGCCTCCTCCACTGCCACAATGAGGCCACACTCAGGTTGGAGGAGCAACATCCTGTATTCTGTGCAAGTAGCCTCTCTACCTCATCTCCTTACCTGCCCATCTCTTTCCAATGGTGCTCCTCCCCCTTCCCTTTCCTTCCACGGTCTTCTACACTCTCCTATCAGGTTCCCCCTTCTTCAGCTCTTTGTCTCTTTCAACTGTCAGCTTCCCAGCTCTTGTCTTCATCCCTCCCAGTTTTATCAATCACCTACCACCCTGTACTTCTTCCAACCTTCCCCCACCTTATTACTCTGACTTCTCATCTTTTCTTCCAGTCCTGATGAAGGGTCTCTGCCCAAAAGGTCGACTGTTTACTCTTTTCCATGGATGCTCCCTGGTCTGCTGAGTTCCTCCAGCATTTTGTGTGTGTTGCATGTACCCACACATATACACTCAGACAAAACATTTGCTTCTTGAACCAACCTGCATAATCCTAATCACTCAGTACAACAACACTGAAAACTTTGATCATTTTGCACAACAATGGACTTGAAATTTTGCTCTAATTGTGTTATTTCTTGTAAAAATTGTCTAATTTATGTTTTATTGTGAATAGTACTTACCTTGCAAGACATAAACACAAGAAAGTATACAAATGCTGGAAATCCAAAGCAACACAAACAAATGCTGGAGAAAACTCAGCAGGTCAGGCAGAATTTGTGGAAATGAATAGATACTCAACATTTCAGGCTGAGACTCTTCTTCAGGACTGAGGAAGGGTCTTGACCTGAGAAATCGACTATCTATTCATTTTCATAGATGCTGCCTGACCTGCTGAGTTGCTCCAGCATTTTGTGTGTGTTGCTTTATCATAGCAAGAAATAAGCTTTTCATTTCACTTGCACACACATATGCTTCTCCATACATGGAAGTAAACCCAACTTTGATTTTGAACGTGTACACACACACACACACACACGCACACACACACACACACACACACACACACACACACACACACACGCAGATATAACAGGCACCCACATGCAGATGGGAGAGAGGGTAGAGGCAGTAGGTGGCTGTGGGGGTAATGAAGACCCTAATTTTTCCACGATCTAATTGTAAATTTTTTAGTATATTTTCTTTTCTTGCTGGCGGTTTGATGTTTATTTTTAGAAGTTTTTTGTATGACGCATGGCTCCGGGGTTGTACACCTAATGGGTTCTTTTTTTATCTCACTTTTCTGCTTAATAAGTTTTTTTTGTTCTCACAAAATTTTTTTCCAATCTTTAAGGTAATTTTTTTTGAGGCATTGTAAGTGTTGTTACTTTAATGTACTCATGTTATTTTTCCTGTATAATATAACAATAAAAAGATTTGAAAAGAAGGAAAACTGTAAGAGCTGAGGAAGGGGATTGATATTGCTTTCAAAGAACAAATTCTGACTTGGCAGACTCCAAGTATTGTGCTGAACACTGCTGAAATAAAATTAGATTTGACAAATGATTCCCTAACTTAAAAAGTTGTCAGAATATATAATAATTTATTTTAAGGTGGCAGCTAATTAAACTCCAGCAGCTAAGTTAGAGTGAAAAAAACAGTTGAAGAATTAACTGGTTATTTCACATCTATCTGTTATAATTTGGACTCTCTCAGAATCTCTTTCTTTATGTTCACAGATGATTGGGTTTTTTAAGGCAAACCAGATTTCTACAACTTGAATCATGAAGTGTGCCCAAGGGTAAACAATATGCTTTATATCCTTGGGTCATGTGCCTTAATGTGATGCTCACTCTGGATAAATGGGACAACACCAGACTGTCATGACATTTGTTTCATGCTAAAACTGCAAATCAGATATATTATAGTAAGTAATTACATGCAGAGCAAAATAAATTACCACTTAAATGGTAATTAAAAAATAAATTCTTGATAGAATATGCATATTCTTGCCAAGGCAAATATTTATCATTTCTCCTTGAATGACCTGTGCAGTTAGTGGTTATACTTCAATTCACTATTTTGAATGATTTTCATTATGAATCTGTTGTTACTGTCATAAGTCATTTGAGCTACACTTGAAAGTACGATAAGTCTTTTATTATAATCAAGTTTTTATCCCTCTTTCTTTTTCTAACACTGACTGGTTTACCACCGATCCCAATTCCCTTTATTAACAAAGGTGTAGGTTTGAATTTGTAATGACACAACAATGTAAAAGAGGTGACAACAGCTTGTTGTCTCACTTATGATTTCATTTTAATTCACTTAACAATTTTGGATGAGATTAAATTTGGCAAGGTCATTTTTTTTTACAGTGTGTGACATAGAATTAGGTAGACTTTCCCTCAAAAATTCCATGGACCTTAGGACTTACTCTCACTTTTGAAGAAAATGTTAGAGTTGTTTCAGGTTTTCCCCAGCCCTGTGTTGTTTTGGGGCTCCCTTGAGCATTCTGTTCTCCTAAAAACTTGCAGTGGAGTTATGCTTTCAAGCATAACTCCTTATAGCATGTAACTTTGCCAATAATTGTTAATTTCAGTGTGCTTTCTAATCATCATTCTTCTACATTTGTTTCAACATTTGTATTGTTAGGAAACACTGAACAGGCCAGGCATTTGCTGACAGAAACACTGAGGAAATCACAGCTGGATTGTTTATGATGGCCATCAACAGTTTTATATTACCACCAGCAAAGGGTGAGGAGGTGAGATAGTCCAGGTCAATGAATACCCCTTCTAAAGGTAGATGGATGCAGCAGTGTGCATTCTGCACTACCATGACTAAAAGATTAGTATTCTATGCAGAAAAGTGGAACATTGCAGTAATGAGGTGGAAACCTAAGTTCCAAATTCTGCTTGCAATTACATTTGAACAGACATCGAGGAATTGTCATGGTACAAGGCCCCCAAGTTTGTGTTATTGTTGTGATGTGATTATACTACATCAGTAAGACGCTCGGAGAACCACATATGTGATTCAGATAGAATGGATTGAGCAATAAGAACATGATAGATAGGAAGAGGAGTACACCATAAGGCATTTTTATTCATCACATAGTATACCCAATTATGTTTACTCTTCAGTCATTTGAACTTTGCACCATTCAGATTACTTCTAACTTAGATTCTTGATTGGTCTGGGCATGAAGGGATACAGGGAGAAGCCAGGAGATTGGGGTTGAGAGGAAAATTAGATCAGCCATGATGAAATGGCAAAACAGGTGGGATGGGCCGAATGGCCTCATTCTGCTCCTATATCTTATGGTTTTATAGACTTACAGTCTGTCAAGTAGCAGTGATTACTGCTTTCCCATATGTATCTCAAATCAGTGCTATCAACAACAGGCCCATCAAATTCAAGAGAGAGATCATCATTGCTGATTCCTCAAAATTCTCAAAATTTACTGGAAGGATAATTGAACCAATGTCTCTTGGTTAGCTGTGTTGGAAAGGGTCACATTGT
Organism: Mobula hypostoma; assembly: GCF_963921235.1. Classification (NCBI taxonomy): domain Eukaryota; kingdom Metazoa; phylum Chordata; class Chondrichthyes; order Myliobatiformes; family Myliobatidae; genus Mobula; species Mobula hypostoma. Next base: position 131,457,752 of record NC_086101.1, on the reverse strand, counting down.
TTACATATTGAATGCCAGAAGGTCTGAAACAGGCACTCTGTTATGAGTTAAGTTGTGGACAGAGATTATCGGCCGGATAGAATTAAGGGTGCACTCAAAGTCTCTTTGAAGAAGAATAACATCAGTACTGATTCCTGTAAACCTTTGGGCCGTGGCAGGTCAAAGCAGAGAAGGAGCATTCAGGATGGCATTGAGAACGTCAAGGTCATTCAGTGGGAGGATGTGCAAGTCCTGTGTAGGTAATGTAAGGAGTGCACTACGTCATGTACGATCTACGTATCAGCCCGTTCAGGCTCAGGCATCCCCTGCACCTTCTGTGAAAAGAATACTGCAGTTCAGTCTCTCTAGTTATCTGAGAGCTGACAAACCAGACAACTAATAGGTGGTTGCGGGAGGCAAAGGAATGGTTACAGGGTTGACTTGAGTCATTGGACGGGGCTGGGTTCAAGCACTCTTCAAAGGACCTGATTGACTACATTGGGATTGTAACAGATTCTATTAAAACAACCGTAGGTGAATGCGTCCCCACATAATCGTTCAGGGTTTAATCATATCAGAAGCTCTGGATGAACCATGAAATCCAGAATTTGCTGAGAGCCAGAGCAGAGGCAATCAAGTCTGGAAATCAAGAATACTACGAGAGATGCAGGTATGATCTCCAGGAAGCCATCTCCTGGGAATCAACAAGGGATGCTCGACAGCCGTGGCAGAGATTGAATGCCATAACCTCCTACAAAGTTAAACCTAGCGACATAGGAGACAGAAGAGTTTCTCTTCCAGGTGAGCTCACTGCCCTCTATGCTCTATTTGACATCGTGCACCCCTCCATCTCCTGATAATCCTCTGCTCTCAGTATCTGAAGATGACGTGTGGCCTACCTTCAAGAGGATGAATCCAAGGAAAGCATCCAGTCTGGATGGAGTACCTGGCCGAGTGCAGAAGACCTGTGCTGACCAGCTGGCTGTCATGTTCACGGATATCTTCACCCCCTCACTCCAGCAGTGTGTGGTATCCATCTGCTTCAACCAGACTTCAATCAAGAAAAGGTACCAAGAAAAGCATGGTCCCATGCTTCAATACCTATTGCCTAGTGACACTTACATCCACAGTAATGAAGTACTCTGAGAGCCTGGTGTGGAGATATATCAGCTCCTTTGTGAATGACAATTTTGACCAGTAGAAATTCACCTACCGAAGCAATAGATCCATAGCAAAGGCTAGCTCATTGGTTTTTCACACACCCCTGGAACACCTGAACAGCAAAGGTGCATACATCAAAATCAGGTTTATTATCACTGGCATGTGTAATGAAATGTGTTAACTTAGCAGCACCAGTTCAATGCAATACACGATAATATAGAAAGAAAAAACAATAAGTAAATCAATTACAGTAAGTATATATATATATGAATATTAAATAGTTAGATTAAAAATAGTACAAAACAGAAATAATATTTTAAAAAAGTAGTGAGGTAGTTTTCATGGGTTTCAATGTCCATTTAGGAATCATATGGCATATGGGAAGAAGCTGTTCCTGAATTGCTGAATGTGTGGCTTCAGGCTCTGTACCTCCTTTCTGATGGTAACAAAGAGAAGAGGGCATGTCCTGGTTGATGAGGGTCCTTAATAATAGATGTTGCTTTTTTGAGACACCGCTCCTTGAAGTTATCTTGGATTCTATCGAGTCTAGTATCCAAGATGGAGGTGACTAATTTTACAACTTTCTGTAGCTTCTCTTGGTCCCATACCAGCAAATGATGCAGCCTGTCAGAATGCTCTCCACAGTACATCTATAGAAGTTTGCGAGTGTTTTAGATGACAAGCCTAACCTCTTCAAACTTCTCATGAGATATAGCCGCTGTCTTGCCTTCTTTGCAGCTGCATCAGTATGTTGGAATCTGGTTTAATCCTCAGAGATTTTGACACCCAAAAGCTTCAAATTCCACACTCTCTCCACTTCTGATCCCTCTGTCAGCATTGGTTTAGGTTCCCTTGTCTTATCCTTCCTGGAGACTACAATCAGCTCTTTCATCTTACTGACATTGAGTGTAAGGTTGTTTCTGTGACACCTCTCAACCAACTGGTAGATCTTGCTCCTGTACGCCCTCTCATCGCCATCTGAGATTCTACCAATAATGGTTGTATCATCAGCAAATTTATTAATGACATTCGAGCTACACCTAGCCACATAGTCATGAATGTGGGGTGAGTAGAGCAGTGAGCCAAGCACACACCCCAAGATGAGCTAGTGTTGACCATCAGTGAGGAGGAGACATCAGGATGCTCTTTATCGATTACAGCTCAGCATTTTAATACCCATCAGCCCCTCAAAACTAATCAGTAAACTCCAAGACATGGGCCTCAATACTCCCTTGCACAAGTTGTTCCTGGATTCCCTCACTTACAGACCCCAGTCAGTTCAGATTGGCAAAAACATACACAGGGCACCACAGGGATGTATACTTAGCCCTCTGCTCTGCTCATTTACACCAATGGCTATGAGGCTAAATACAGCTCCAAAAACTATATACAAGCTTGCTTCTGATACCACTGTAGTGGGCCGTATCAAAGGTGGTGACGATTCAGCATACGGGGGGAGACTGAAAATTTGGCTGAGTAGTGCAATAACTGCAATTTCTCACTCAACGTCATCAAGACTGAAGAATTAGTTGTAGACTTCAGGAGAGGAAAACCAATGGTCAATGAGCCTGTACTCATCAGAGGATCAGAGGTGGAGAGAGGCAGTAACATTAAATTCCCGGGTGTCACTAACTCAGAGGACCTGTCCTGGTCCTATCATATAAATATAATTGCAAAGAAAGCACGACAGTGCTTCTACTTCCTCAGGAGTCTGCGGAGATTTGGTATGGCATCAAAAACCTTCCCAAACTTCTATAGATGGGTGGTGGAAATTGTGCTGACTAGCTGTATTATGGCCTGGTATGGAAACACCAATGCCTTCGAGCAGAAAATCTTACAAAAAGTAGTGGATTCGGCCCGGTGCATTATGGGCAAAACCTTCCCATCCAATGAGCACATCTACATGCAACGTTGCCATAGAAAAGCAGCATCCATGCTCTAGTCTCACTGCTGCCATCAGGTAAAATGTACAGATGCCTCAGGATTCATAACACCATGTTCAAGAGCAGTTACTACACCTCATCCATCCGACTTTTGGAAAAAAAAATCTACACTCATTCTATTTCTGGTGTTCCCACGACCGTTGGTCTCCCTTTAAGAACTCCTTATCTTGTTATTTCATGCTCTCATTATTTATCACTATTTCAAAGGTTCAAAGGTTTATTTTATTGTCAAATATGTATGTATAACACAACGCTGATATTCGTCTTCCCCAGATAGCCCATGGAATACACACAAAAAAGGGAAATAAACAAAACTCGTAGACCCCCCAGAATCCTCACTCTTTCCCCTGCAGAAAATAAACAGGGACAATAGCAACAAATCTCTACCCCTTCCCACAGAAAAAAAGATGCAATAACAATCCCCCCAACCTGCAGAATAAAAAAACAGCAACAATATAATCCTTGATGCCCTCATCGCAGAAAGAAAAGATAGCGACAATAGCAACATGTCCCCAACCCCTCCATGACAGAAAAAAACAACAATAAAAATACCAGACCTCCTCCCTCACGAAAATGAACAGCGACTGTAGCAGCCAAGAAAGCCCTGCCCTCTCTCCCCCGACTCACACACAAAGAACTAACAGATCACCCACTCGCCAATCTGCTAAAAGAAAGAAAATGCCATAAACTGAAGGAGAACAACACAAATTATAAAATATATTGCTATTTATTTATATTTGCATTTGCACAGCTTTTTGTTCATTAATCCTGTTTACAGTTACTGCCCTATAGATTTTCTAAGTATTCCTGCAGAAAACAGAATCTCAAGGTTGTATATAGTTACGTTTATGTGCACTGATAATAAATTTTACTTTGTACTTCGAACTTTGTAAACAAGATATCCTTGCTCTCAGTGGATTACCTAATAAGAAAAAATTAGAGGGATCAGTTTGACAATTTACTGCCAGTAATTTTATTTTTCTTTGTCAGTGATAATTTGGTGCCTTCAGCTGACTAACCCTATGCAGTGGTTAAGGAGACTGAGCACAGAATTATTATCAGGATCATGAGAGTTTTTGACAAAGAGAATGAAGTGATATTATTTCCTTTGGCAGCAAGGTGTCTTAGAATCGAGAGTTCAAAAAATTGAAGTTTTTCAAGAGAAGCTAAGAGAAAATGAGAAGTTTCACACATAATTCTTAAGATCCAAATATCCAAAAGAGTACAAAAGCAGCTTTCATATTAATATCTGATCGAAGGTCTAGCTGGTAGAATAAAATTTCTATTTTATTCTCTGGGAATCTGGGACAGGTATGAGCCTAAGGAAATCATGGAGCCTCTTTCAAAGTGTCACCACAGACATGATGGACATTTCTTGATGTGCATTACAATACCACACAAGTAACCTTGACTGTGTCTGACTTCATTCTTGTGTGTCATTCCTTGAAGAACATGGCTGTGATATAGAAATACTGTATGTAAACCAACTTGGACAGTTAGTACTAAAATAAAATATGAAGCACAGCACAAAAACTAACTGCCAGAAGAAATGAGTGAAGTTGGGAAAGAAGAATGAAGAAGAAAAGTGGAAGAAAAAAAGAGGTAGACGAAGTCAAGTGGGAGGACGAGAGGGTGAAGGTAGGGGCAGATTCTGGAGTGGGGTTTCTCAACTGGGGTTCTGTGAGAGGTTGTGATTTAAAAATAAACACTGGTGGGCCAAGCCTGAGTAGCCTCATTAGCAATGTCGTAAGGAGTCTGTCAGCCCAGTATGGCAGTGTACAGTAGGCCTGTGTTAATTTGGTTGAGTCCATTCTCAGTTTTTGACATGACATAGGGGAGGCCTTTTTATAATTGGTAAGCATTGTATTGCATGGAGGGGAGGACGGTAGGCTAATGAGGAACGTAAAGTGTGTTTTCCAAGCACTGAATGAACTCACCCAACATGCTCTGTGGCGTTAGCCTCTTCCTCCTGAATTACCTCCTCCAACTTCCCCTTACTAGCTGACTTAAGGAGCGAACAAGCTCTACTGGTGCAGTGGAAAATTGGAGGGAAATTTTCATTCTAAGGAAGGAACTCTGTTGTTACTGTAAATGTTGCAAAAGGTGGATTGCGTAGGTTAGAAGTGAATTGTATTGTGAGGTTTTCGTATTTTTTGCAGTTTTCTCATTTAATTAAATATTATATAATTCTTTTTTTATAGGTTATTAACCCCTGTGTTTTATGGACATGTTCAATGGTCCAATGTGGCGATTTTTGAAGAGAAGGTGTGAGATGGAAGAGGAGGATTCTAGGTCTTGGTCAATTCTCATAAGGTTAATGATGAAGAATTACAATCTTCTGAATCATTTCACTGCATTACTGCAACAACAGACACAATAAAGACCATCTTTACAATGAAAGCTATTATCAATGGGTTTTACAGGGATTGGTGATCCAAATTGTCCTGTCCTATTGTGCCTAGTCTGTGGTAAACCAACCCTACCTATAGAAAAAATAATCCCATTTTGGTTTATGCCATTTATTTAACAGAAATTTATGATGTTTACCTTATGAGTTTTTAAAATTTATGAAAGGGTAAGTAAGAGATTAATTTCAAGAAAGGTAAGCTAAGCTTAACTACCTGTGTTCTTCAAGAAAGTTTGGTGAAAATTTCATTCCCAACTCAAAGGAGCATTGACAATTACTTTCATATTTTTATATCTACAATTTACTAATCTCGCTAATGTACTGTGAGCTGTAGATATAATAATTTTTACACAGGGGTTCCCTAAGACCAGAAAATTATTTCAAAGATACCATCAGGGCAAAAAGATTGATAAAGGCTGTTCTGGAGGGTGATCATTTCCAGACAGCACAATCTCTTGTCTCCAAATTGCAAACATGCTTTTGATCATAACCTAACAGACTTTAAAATTGACTTCTGATTTATATGAATGACCTAAACTGTCAATTGTTGCAATTGAAATACAAAGAAATATAGAAAAGAGTACAAGAAAATGACTTTGCCTTTTCATAAAGTCTTTATCATCACTTTCAAAAGCACATTATATCTAATGATGTACTGCTGAAGTATAGCCATTGTGGTAACATTGGATTGGAAAATAGCAACATAATGGCTACTTCAGTAGACTAATATTCCGTGGCCTCATCTACTCAGCTAGAGATATTAATTTGAATCCCATGATGTGGTTTGAAATAATTAAATTCAAATAATTAGATAAATTTGGAATGACATTGTTATATTATTAATAACAACTCTGATAATACTAGGTTTTCATTTCTTGAAAAATATTAATGCATTTCTGTCCTTTTATGCGGTGTACCCAGAGAAGTATTAGTAGGAAACAGGCCTCACTTCTCTGTATTTAGTAATTATGTTAAGAACACCTTCAGATGTGCGTAATACATGTATAATATGCTCTTCCAAAAGTAGTTTAGATTAACTTCTTTCAGATACACATGGACACCAAGGAAGACAACCTTCTATATGTTCCCAGTCCAGCCTCATCTGAGGCTCTAGACCAATGTGGTCAATTCTGAATTGCTAGTGAAGGGTTTTGGCCTGAAATATTTACTGTTATTCCTTTCCATAGAAGTTGCCTGATCTGCTGAGTTCATCCAGCGTTTTGTATGTATTATATGAATTTCTACCATTTGCAGAATGGCTTCTGTTTAGAAAGAATCTGGGAGGCCATTCAGTTGAAATGCAGTTGGAGGTTACAAATAAATGCAGGCCCACCCGTAATGGCTCTGTGAAATTTGTAAGCATCAATGACCCATGGAAAGAGATGTGACGATGTCTGGATAGTCTATTTTAGTGGTGTTAGTGGGGATATTCTTTGGATTGGTTCCATGGACCCTGTTATGTCCACTTAACATAGGATAGGAAGAGGGGATGTTATCAGCTTAATACTCCACTTGAAAAGCAGCATGATCCCTTCCTAAGACCATAAAAAAACCCATCCTCATCTGTGTTCTAAAGGGGCATCCTTCTATTCTGAGGCTGTACCTTCGGGTCCTAGACCAGGGGTCCCCAACCTTTTCTGCACTGCGGACCGGTTTAATATTGACAATATTCTTGAGGGGGGCAGGGGTAGGGTTGCCAACGGACAAGAGTAGCAGACAAATACATTGTTTACCCAAGAAAGACTACAATGACCATGAAGCCTTGCGCGGGCGCAAGGGCGCATGCGCGTCGTGACCAGCCGATTTTTTTTTCTCTTTCTGCAAATCCTTTTTGGTGATTCTGTTCGGGGGGGGGGGTGTGAATCACGACCGGAATGGTGGTGATAAGTGGCTAATACACTCAATTTCGTTTCTAAAAGGGTTTATCTAACAAATTTAATATTAAACACAGCGCATATTTTCCTCGCATGAATATAGTGATAAATCAATTATCAGGGGAGCTTGAAGGAAGTGTTGAATGAACCTCCATTAGAAGTGGTGGAGGCAGGTTCGATATTATCATTTAAAGAAAAATTGAATAGGCATATGGACATGAAAGGAATGGAGGGTTATGGGCTGAGTGCAGGTCGGTGGGACTAGGTGAGAGTAGCGTTCGGCACGGACTAGAAGGGCAGAGATCGCCTGTTTCCGTGCTGTAATTGTTATATGGTTATATAAGTCAATAGCATCATAACATTTTAAGTAACGTTTGGATATTAAACACACAGCACATATTTTCCCCGTTTGAACATATAAAATCATTGCAACGCACCAATATCGCTGAATCAGTGGGAGCCCTGGACTTGTTTCCCTGCAACAACACGGTCCTATCGAGGGGTGAGGGGAGACAGCGATACTCAAAGGGGGTTCCTTATGTCCAGTCTATTCCGCAATTTAGTTTTCATTGCATTCATTGCAGAGATATGTTGGAAATGGAAGCAACGTTTTCAGTGCTTTCATGGCTATCTCAGGATATTTCGCCTTGACTTTGATCCAGAATACCGGCAGAGATGTTATGTCAAGCATACTTTTCATCCCGCCTTCATTTGCAAGTTCGACGAGTTGATCTTCTTCCCGCGCTGACATGGATGACACACGGGTAATGACCTCGCGTGCGTTCAAGCTCAACAGGGCATGACAGGGAATGAGGAAAGGAGCAGCTGACTCATATCGCCAAATCATATCGTTTCCTTGCGGCCCGGTAGTGCATGCTTTGCGGCCCGGTACCGGTCCACAGCCCGGTGGTTGGGGACTGCTGTCCTGGACATCCCACTGTAGGAAACATCCTCTCCACCTCCAATCTTTCTAGGCCTTTCAATAGTTTTGATGAGAGAACCCCCTCCCCATTCTTCTAAACTCCACCAAGTACACATACAGAGTCATCAAATGCTCCTCATACATTAACCCTTTCATTCCCAGCATCATTCTTGTGAACTTCCTCTGGACCCTCTCCAATGCCAGCACAAAATTCCTTAGATAAGGGGCCCAAAATTGCTCACAATACTCCAAATGCAGCCTGTCTAATGTTTTATAAGGATTCAGCATTACTTCCTTGCTTTTACATTCTAGTCCTCTCAAAATGAATGCTAACATTGCATTTGCCCTCCTTACCACTGACTCAACATGCAAGTTAATTTTTGCAGAAGCCTGCATGAGAAATCCAAAATCCCTCACACCTTAGAATTCTGAATTTTCTCCTTCCCATTTAGAAAATAGTCTACGCCTTTATTCTTTGAACAAAATGCATGCTCATACACTTCCCAACACTATATTCCATCTGCCACTACTTCATCCATTGTCCTAATCTCTCTAAACCCTCCTACAGATTCCCTGCTTCCTCAACACCACCTGCCCTTCCACCCGTCTTTGTATCAAACTTGGCTACAAAGCCATCAATTCTGTTATCTAAATCATTGACATATAATGTGAAAAGAAACAGGCCCAACACCAACCCCAGCACCACACCACTACTGGCAACCAACCAGAAAAAGCCCCGTATATTCCCACTCTCTGACTTCTGCTAGTCAGCCGATCTTCTGTCTTTTGGAGATAAACTAAGGAGTCAGTCCAGGAGAAGGATATGAATTCATACTTTTCAGAAGTCAAAGTGCTTCCAAGTAAGCTACACCCACATCTAATTATGAAAGACACAAGACTAAGTAAAATCCAATTACAGTACATGCAAATAATAAATACTAAATAACTACAAATATAGAAATTATGAATTCCATTCATTTTTAGTTAATATGAACTAAACTCCATTAACTTAATCTAGGACTTTAGTATTTTAGTATTGTCCTGTATTCTTTCGTATTATAGGATTTTTATCCAGAAAAAAACAAAACAGCATTACATACTTCAATGCTAAAATTATGTTCTTTCCTTACTTTGATATCAAATGGCAAAGTGTCATCGTTTTGCTAGAAAGCTCCCATTGTAAAACTCCACCAATTATTTTAATCAGAATAAAAGAAGCTGAATGAGAATTATTGAAAACATTAGAAAAACACAGAATGAATTACACATTCACCCAGGGCGTATTTCATCTTAAGCAATAAAGGCAACTGAAATAAATTAAGATTTCAAAACTAAGATTGACAGATTTTTGTTAGACATAGGTATAAAAGGATGTGAAATAATAGGTAAATGCAATTAAAGTGGAAATCAACTGTGGTCTAACTGAACAGCTGAAGAGGCTGGGTGAACTATTTCCTACTTCTAATGTTTCTGAAGCACTGCATATGAAAAGTCCCTTTGATTTGGTTAATTTTCTACTATTTTTAATATTTTTTTATAATGAAACTTCTTTAAAATTGATATAATCTACTGAAGATAGATACAAACACTTTCTCTCTTCACACAGCGCTAAAGTCACAATGTGTTCTTGTTAGCAGGAAACAGCAGGAATATACTTAGTGTTCATCCTATTGAATGATATTACCCTTTGGTCACTCTGTTCAATTTTCACACCACTGATTTCACTGAACACAATTCTGGTACATTCTGTATTGAAGAGGTTGTCTATTTGGTTCTGATGAGAAAAGATTTTAAAATTATACCCACTGAATTTTGCTGAACCTCCAGAAATTAATTTAATCAACTGTATACCCCTCTTCTTTCCCAGGACTTTTTCAAATGTTATTTCTTTTTAATAGACATTACCTATTCTTCTGCCAATATCATGCTTGGTAAATTGTCACACCTTATTTGCAAGTAATAACTGTCTAATCTCTGCTACTTTAACACTGATCTTTCATTTGAGTTAGCGTGAGTTAATTTAGTACATTCCCAGTTCAGTTCAAATTTCTATTTAATCCTTTGTTCCTTGTCCACTTTGACAGTCTCCAATGCTGTGCCCAAGTTCCTGAGAGCTAAGACTATGATTAACAAACCACATGACATCATCATAATCTGCCCCAACATAGGCTATTTCTCAGACTCTGTCCCCTTGGACATACAGTACCTTCTCCCATTGGCCTTGCCTGTGGGGAAGACAAATCTCAGAGTTGTTCACTGCATACATACTTTGATCATTTTCAAATCTTGCCACTGGTGGTCCTGTCCTTAGCATCCAGAAGTCACTGCCTGGAATTCTATCTCTAAACATTCCTGTCTCCAGCACTCACACTTTGATTATTCATGCTGAGTCCTGGACTAGTATTCTGACAAATAGTATTTAAATCCATCAGAGAGCTGGGGGATTTAAAATTCTATTAAACAAAAAAATACAGAATCAAAAACTAGAAAATTGATTTTAGTCATTTAAATACCAGAATATAATTTTCCCTTCATTACTGGTGTATTGTTTCCAACCAATACAATTGAAAGTTAACTGTCCTTTCAGTGTAATGGCTGATTGTTCAGTTGTATGCAGATTTGCATAAACAACCAACACAGCTAATGGCAATGTCTGTACACCATCGCAGACTTCAAAGATAAGTACAGTAGTACTGCTAACATCGCTGCCTCTCTCCCAGATGAGCCAAATCCTTTTTACTCTCGGTTCGATGTCACCAACACTGAACCCCTGGGGAGAGCCACCAAAGTGATCACCACTTTGGTCATCTCTGATGCTGAAGTATGCTGGTGTTTCCAGTGAGTGGACAGTCGCAAGGCTGCAGGACCAGACAGCATCCTAGGGCGGGTACCCAGGATGTGCACGGCACAACTGGCAGGTGTGTTTACAGACATTTTTAATATCTCCCTCTCCCAGTGTCGAGTACCCTCCTGCTTCAAAACATCCATCATTGTCCTGATACTACAAAAGATCAAGGTAACATGTCTGAACACCTGGCGTCCTGTCACACTCACCTCAGTAATAAGCAAATGCTTTGAGAGGCTGGTCAACGACTACATCTGTAGCATGCTACCACCCAAACTGGACCCCTACAATTCGCCTACCAACACAACCGATCGGCAGATGATGCAATAGCCACAGCTCTTGCATCAACTGACACACAAGGTCTGTACATACCGGCTGTGGTGAAAAAGCACAAGAACACCTCTTTCACTTCAGGCAGTTGAAGAAGTTCCGCATGAGTCCCCAAATCCTGAGAACTTTCCACAGGGGCACAATTCAGAGCATCCTGACTAGCTGCATCACTGCCTGTTATGGGAACTGTACTTCCCTCAATCACAGGACTCTGCAGAGAGTGGTGCGGACAGCCCAGCACATCTGTAGATGTGAACTTCCCTCTATTCAGGACATTTACAGAGACAAGTGCGTAAAAAGGGCCCGAAGGACCATTGGGGATGCGGTTCACCCCAACCACAAAACGTTCCAGCTGCTACCATCCAGGAAACAGTACCGCAGCATTAAGGCCAGGACCAACAGGCTCCAGGACAGCTTCTTCCACTAGGCCAGCAGACTGGTTGATTCACGCTGATACAATTGTATTTCTATGTTATATTGACCGTCCTGTTGTACATACTATTTATTACAAATTACTATTAATTGCACATTGCACATTCAGACGGAGACATAACCTAAAGATTTTTACTCATGTATGTGAAGGATGTAAGAAATAAAGTCAATTCAGTTCAATTCAATTTAATAAAGCATAACAGATTTAAAAGCTTAAAGACTACTTGGCAACAACCAAAGATGTAGGTTTAAAAATGGCAAAGACACACCCATTTCACTAGCAGCACTGGATGGTTCATCAACTCAAGGAAGGGCAGATGTCTGCATCTGATGGAAGTCTATCATCGTAATCCTGGGTTATCACTGGGACATCAGTGCAGGAGTTCCTTCAGGCAGAACCTGAGCTTTACTCCTGATGTTTGCTGTAGTTGCACAGTACTCATTTCCAGGAGGGATTTCTCTGTTCGTTAAGCAGTTCATGTACTGAAGGTGTAAAACCTGGGTGACTTTCAAGACTGACAAGGGGAAGGCAAATTCTGCTGCACAAAAATGCCTGCTGAAGAATTATACTGAACAAGGCATATCCTAACCCCACAATTGCATAACTATCAGAAATACCAACATCAAATCTCATGTGATCAACATAATGGGAGACACCAGAATCTCAGCTGTACTGGGTATAAATGCAGAGGCTACAAGAATAGCTTAAAGGTTATTCTACAGCGAGTGACTTTCAAATGTTTCTCCATTCTTTATGACACACAAGTGGTAAGTCAGAATTCTCATTATTTGTCTAAATGAGTGCAGTCCCCATCCCCCCTTCTCTTTCCCTCTCTCACTTTCTCTTTTTCCACCCACTTTCCTCCTTCCCTCTCTCCTTCCCACTCTCCTGCTTGTCTCTTTTTTCCTTACTTTCTATCTCTCTTTTTATCCTTTCTCTTTCCCTTCTCTTTTCCCCCACTTACTTTTGCTTACTTTTTCTCTCACCTTCTTCCCCTCTCCCAAAACATCTCTCCCCAATTTGCTGATGAAACCTCAAAACTACCAGGAGCACACAAATTGTGATTGCATGTGCATCTGATAGTGTTTGAATATTTTGGAGGTAATCTTTAACCAGTTGAGTTTGTTTTTCGGTATGCTCTTCTGCACATCTCAAGCTGCTGAACAGATGGGATGGGATGTCTATCAAGGTTTATAGTCATTGCATTAGCTGCATTGATTATTCTGTGTCTCAATGCTCTACACATTTAGTAAGTTGAGAGCAGGGAGGATCTCAAGTGTCAGCTGTACACAAATGAAATGCTATCAGTGCTGATGAAAACAAAACACAGAGAAATCATTTGCACTTCTGCCAGTAACTGTAAAGCTCAAGCCAAAGCCTCCATGGGCCACCTACTTGCCAGAACACTTCATAATTTTTCTAATTGTTATTCTTCTTCTCAAGAGCACATCTCAGTCTTTGGTGCAGACAGTTGGCAATTGAGTGCATGAGGATTGACTTGAATAACCCAGCAGAGAAGATTTCAATCAGACAGAACAAGGAATGTATTCAAGATGGTAATGAGTAATGTTAATGAGTCGGTAACAAGACGAAGAGAGTCTGTGAGACAATGAGAAGATGGTGTGGGAGTTTTCTTTGAAATCCAGGTAACATCTTCTTTAAGGAGCTGCAAGGAAAGGTGGTCACATGCGACAGTGATGAGTTGTATGCAACTGCTCTTCATATTCCACAGCCTCCCAGGCATTGCTTAAACGTGCTACAACCGAATGATTTATTTTCTGCTGTACGATGGTCTTTCTTTCTCTCAGAAAATAATTTGGCTACTTTTCCTCTTGGTCAGAGCATTAGCTTAATTAAGCTATGTGGATTAATGTTTGGATTAAAATAAATCTGGTCGATCTGTAGCACAAAACAAACCCTATCCCCTGGTGCTGCAGATTTCATAGAGATATCATTCACTCCCATGCATTGCTACTAGCTGCCTAATGCTGTGCTCTTCACATGCATGATGCTTCACATTTAATAGTGTATCAATGTGTACTTTTAGAATCTGTCCTGACCTGAATGATGGTTGTTGTACTTAATTCAGGTAGCAGGTAGTACATTTCTAATCATTATTGTATTGTTGTTAGTGAAACTTGCTTGTGCAAATTGACTGTTCACTTCGAGTCTTGGGGCCACTAGGAAGGTATTGCAGGAAATCAGATACATTGCCCCACCCTATCCCTGTTAGCTATCAAACCACCCATTTCTACACTAATCCTCGCCTCAAATTCTTTATTATCACCATACTCCCATCATTTCCTTCCCATTCCTGCCATTCATCTACTCATCTGGGGCTAGTTTGGCTAATGCAGGCAGGATATATCCTGGTCACTTCACTTTGCAAAGCAGACCACATTCTAGGATGCCAGAATGAACCGGGACACCGGGAGGAAACAGAGGCAGTCACAGAGAGAACATATAAACTACACATAGTCAGCACCAGAAGTCAGGATTAAACCTGGGACGCTGGAGTTATGAAGTAACAGCTCTACTTGCTACACTGTTATGCTGTTCCCAGTTAAAACAGAACAAGCTTCAAAGTGTTTCAATGGAATGATTTCAGGGTGTGAAATATATTTTATAAATGCAAATAGGAACATACAACCACAAAAAAAAGAGTAGGGGAATCAGATAACGCATTGGGACTTTATTTCTGTTCAAAAGAGCAATTTTGAACTGATCTTAGCTTCATGTCTTCTTTCTTGCCTGATCCCCAGAACACTTGACGGTTCTATAGTCCAGAAGACTATTAGCCTTGCAATTAACTGATGATTTTGCTTCCACAACTCCCTGGGATGGAAAATTTACAAAATTCTAAAGTGAGAAATTTCTCTGCATCTCCATCTTAACTAGGAAACGCTGTCTGAAATTTACCATGGGGGATAACTTCTCAGCACCTACCTTGTCCAACACTTTAAAATCTTAAATATTTAAAAAAGGATTACCTCTGTTTTTCTAAATTTGACTGGATGTAGACCCAGTCTCATAAGATAGTCCCCTTCATGTGAGGAACCAACCTAATGCATCTTCTCTGAACTGCACCCAATAGAAATCTATCACTCTTTATATTGGGTGGGGGAATGATGTGTACCTGGACAACGGGCTTTCTTGTGTTCTCCGATAATGCAAAGTTGTATCATCCACACATATATCAATAAATGTGAGTTAAAATAAATTGTATTGATATGTTGTATTTACCTCCTCTTCCACATAAACTCTGTGGCAGTGAGATGTTGGTTAGGTTCTATCAGGACAAAGTTCCATGACCCCATTGGCTGTATTGTGGAAGTCACCTGTAATGACACCCAAGCTGCAGGCTCCATTCGAGATGTGGTTCCAATAACATTTAGCTGCTGCACATCTCATTTTGAATATACAGAATCATACTGATATTAATGTCATATGCTATTGAACAACATGATGAATTAGACATTGCTCTTTGTGACGGTCTATATTCATAGTACTGTTTTAGCCAATTAGTTTGAACTCAGAGTGAAGGACAAACATTAAAAAAAAAACAATCAGTTGGGTAACAACCAACATCAATTTATTTAGGTTATTTAAATAGACAAAGGGAATGTCATCGGAACTTGGGTTTTCATTCAATGAAGTCAGGAAGAATGAGAGGTGATCCAGTTGTGTATTGTAAGGGTGGAAGTAACACAAGCTATGACAGAAGCTGCAGCAAGATAGCCCAAAAAAGGATTATAAGACCATAAGACCATAAGGCATAGGAGCAGAAATAGGCCATCTGGCCCATCAAGTCTGTTCTACCAACCAATTATGGCTGATTCTTTTCTCCCCTCCTCAGCCTCACTCCCAGTCTTCTCCTCATAACCTTTGATGCCGTGTCCAATCAAAAACCTATCAATCTCTGCCTTAACTACACCCAATTACTTGGCCGCTGCAGCTGCATATGGCAACAAATTCCACAAATTCACTACTCTTTGGCTAAAGAAATTTCTCCACATCTCTGTTTAGCAAGGGTACCCCTCTACTTGAGGCTGCGCCCTCTTGTTCTAGACACTCCCACCATGGGAAACATCATTTCCACATCTACTCTGTCTAGGCCTTTCATCATTCAAAAGATTTCAATGAGATCCCCCCTCATCCTTCTGAATTCCAACGAGTACAGACCCAGAGCCATCAGACGTTCGTCATATAACCCTTTCACTCCTGGAATCATCCTTGTGAACCTCCTCTGGACCCACTCCAATACCAGCACATCTTTTCTAAGATGAGGGGCCCAAAAATGTTCACAATACTCAAGGTGAGACCTCACTAGTGCCTTATAAAGCCTCAGCATCACATCCCTGCTCTTATATCCTAGACCACTTGAAATGAATGTTAACATGACATTTGCCTTCTTCACCACCAACAAGCAGAAGAATATAGAGACTGGAAGCCATTCACAATCAATAAAATCAAAATCCCTAATGTTCCTATTTGGTGTCTGCTATCCAGACACATACCACCTGTATTTCTCACTTTCATGACTTTGTCTCCTCAAGATTCTAAAAGCCAATCTCGCAGATTGTTCTGGAACTAAGCAATGGATAACAGAAATATCTTAAATGGCAGGGTGACATCTTATGGCTGGACTAGAAGAAATATCCACCCATAAAACCCTTTGGAAGTAATTTAACAACTAACTTTTAGAAAAAAAGTATGAACTTCAAAACAGTTAAAAACATCCATAAATAAACGAATAACAGCTTACCATAATTTTATCCTTCTCTGTAGTACTCCAATCTTCATTCAAAGGAAGAGTAGTTATTGTCGTAAAGTTTATCTTCCCTAATTTCATTGTCAGAATCTCCAGACAATCTGCTGATCTATTAGATTCTGATCCTGACTGGTGTCTTGCACTTGCACTCACCAGTTGTATTCTACACTCCCTAATACTTTCTGCATCTTGTATTGCGCCTTTCCAATTCTGATGCAAGGTAAATGACCCTAAATATTGGGGAATGGAAATCCAGGCAGAAATACAGAGGAAAGCAATGCGGATGCCAAAGCAAAAGTTAGGAAAAGAAGGTCAGAGTGGAGAACAGAAATGTCAAATACAAAGGATGCAAAGGTTTCTAGATTCTAAAAGAGCAATATGTGTAAAGGCACTTTACTTGAATGTCCACTGTATTCAAAATAAAGACAGTGAACTTGTAGTACAAATCAGTACAAAGGGGTATGAATCAGTAACCATTACAGAAGCATGATAGTAAGATGGAGATGATTAGGAATTATATAGAAATTTACAGCACATTACAGACCCTTGGCCCACAGTGTTGCTCCAAACATGTAACTTATATATCCAAGAGTGATAATGAAGGATAGACGGGAAGGTAAGGCAAGTTGAGTTTGCCCTTAATTAAGGGTGAGATCAGTGTAATAGTGAGGGATGATATAAGATCTTAGGAGCAGAATGTTGAGTCTATCTGGGTAGAGATTAGAAATAGTAAAGAGAAAAACTCACTGGTGGAAGTTGCCTAACACCCATTACAGCAGCACAGGCAAAAATCAAGAAATGTCGGATAGATGTAAGAATGAGACAACAGTTGTCAAGGGGTACTTTATCTTGCACCTAGATTTGGGAAGTCAATATGGTTAAAGCAATATGAGGATAACTTCATAGAATGCATCTATAATAGCTTTTTTGAGCAGCTTGTTAATAAACCTACAAGGGAATATGTTATCTTAGGTCTGGTTCTGTGCAATCAAACAGGTAAGCATATTGGCTAACATATGAGGAGCGTTTGTCGGCTCTTGGATTGTATTCATTAGAGTATAGAAGAATGAGAGGGCATCTCATAGAAACATTTCGAATGTTGAAAGGGTTGGACAGAGTAGATGTGGAAAGGTTGTTTCCCTTGGTGGGTGAGTCCAGGACAAGAGGCCATAGTCTTAGAATTAGAGGGTACCCAGTTAAAACAGAGATGAGGAGAAATTTTTTTTAGACAGAGGGTCGTCGATTTGTGGAATTCATCGCCACATACAGCTGTGGAGGCCCGATCATTGAGGGTGCTTAAGGAGGAGATTGACAGGTATCTAATTAGTCAGGGTATCAAGGGACATGGGGAATTGGAACCAGATGGGTGAATAGTTTAGCTCATGGGGGAGCTGCGGAGCAGACTCGATGGGCCGAATGGCCTACTTCTGCTCCTTTATCTTGTGATCTTGTGATCTTGTAATTAATGATGTTCTTGGAAAGAGTGATCACAATATGGTTGACTTTTTCATACAAATGGACGATCCAATATTTCATCTAAAACCAGGGTACTTTGGTATCTCTTTACTTCCTTTTCAGGGTGTGGGGGGTTCTTTTGAAGACCCTGACCTGGAGTTACACTCTCCCTTTGGTTCTGCACGAGAATGGGACCGCTTCTCAGGTCCCAATTACTGGCCGCTTTTTGATATCCCGACATGGCCTGGAAGATGAGCGTGCCTTCCGGGTTCTGCCATTTTGTGGCTCTGGGGATGTGCTGATTCTAGGCTGGTGCAATTGACTGATGCATCGCAGGAGAACACAAAACATTGGAGCACCATGTGAGCTGTCGGAGGCTGTGTGCCCAGAGAGCTGTGCCTTTTTGATGCCAACTCTTCGGGTGCAGAGCTCGAAAAAACAATGCAATAAACTTTTAATGTCGTAAATTAGCAAGTTGTTTCTTATGTCTCCCCTCTCGCAGTGAAAGGGGGACATGTCTTTTTCCCTTATTAGGGAGATAGAGAGCCTGTGGTATATTGAATTATCGGGTGAATGAATAGTTTTTTGGGTACTGTAAGATTGGGTATTTATTGTTGCTTTTTTGCATGCTTGAGTGCTCAGTGGAGGGTTCAGATGCTTTTTTGCTGGTGGGAGTGGAGGGGTCGTTGTCTTGCATCTGCTTGTGCATGAGACGGGAGGTTGTGGGGATGCTTTGTGGTTCAATGTTTTAAGTGTCATTCATTCTCTGGGCACTCCCCTGTTTTCGTGGATCTCTGTGAAGAAAAAGAATTTCAGGATGTATATTATATACATTTCTCTGACATTAATTGCACCTATTGTAGCCTATTGAAGAGTGATCACAATACAGTTGAATTACTCATACAAATGTAGGATCCAATATTTCATCTAAAGCCACAGTGTTAAGCCTAAAGATAGGAGGCTACAGCAGGATGAGAGAGGTGCAGTTAGCGTGGAATGGGAACACATGATTTATGGTGGAACAGTTACAGAACAATAGAAAATTTTCTGAGATTTTTCACAGTGTGAAACAAAAGCACACTTCCATTTAAAAGTAAGGACAGTAGGGGTGGGGAAAGCCAGCCTTGGATAACTGAGATAAATGAAGACCTCAAACTAAAAGTTCAATGATACAAAATCACTGAGAGTAGTCGGAAACTGGCAGTTTGGGAAAACTTTGATAAGCAGCAGAGAACTACGAAGCAAGCAGTAAGGAGAGGGAAGATAGATTATGAAAGTAACTAGCACAAAACCTAAAAACAATAGAAGTTTTCACAATGACATATGATGGATAAGAGAGGCTGCAGTGAATGTTAGTCCCTTGGAAGATGAGAAGTGGGAAGTAATAATGTATAATGCGGAAATGGCTGAGGTCAGTCTTCACAGCGGATGGCATATCTAACACACCAAGGAGAGATATTATGAATTTGAAGGAGATAAGGATGTCAATACAATTGCTATCACTAAAGAAGTAGCAATGATCAAACTAGTGAATCTAAAGGCAGACAAGTCATCTGGTCTTGATAGGATGCATCCCAGGGTACTGAAAAGAAATGGTAGAAATTATAGTGACGCAATTGTGATCATTTAAAAAAAATCTTTGGGCTCTGGACAGTTACCAATAGATTATCTGATGGATATTCACTTCCCAGGGCTCAAGAAGCTTATTGCTAAACTCAGCTTTCAAGCACAGCAGCATGACCTTTCCAAAGGTCAGAGTTCTTGGTGATAAAGTTAAACTTTTAACAAATTTTCTTTGGTTACAAGAGCCTGTGTTCAGTTCTTAGTGTGAATTGGAAGCAACCATCAGATTGAAGCTGGATGCCCAACTTTGCAAACAGAAAACAAGCTGCTAGTCCACTGCAGGCGGCTGTTTGCTAAGAGACCTGCTTTGCAAAGTGTCCAATTCACATCCTGTCTGCACCAGAAAAATGCAAGAGAATGGGTTTATATCACGCAACACATTAAATATGGTTACAAGTCAGCCCTCAAAAGTTTAATTGTGGATGTTTGGGATCTCTGTCACCAAAAGTTTGTAAGACCATCTGTGTGAGTTACTTTATCCCAGCATCACATGCAGATGATGTCATATAGTAGAAAATAATATAAATATCAGAGAGATGATGGCACGATTTTTAGGAATGACAAGAAGAATGGCAGAAAGATGGGGTTACAGAATGAAGAACTAGAATTCATTCCTCAACCTTCAATTCATGCAATGGTTAACTCATTCATCTACAACTCATTGGTATGATCATAAGAATTGTATCTGCGTTTGGAAATCCATTACAGTTTGTAAGTGTTTAGTAATTTGGAAATCTTTTATAAATTAAAAATCCTCTTTGAGCATTAAATATGCATTAAGAACAATTCATCTAAATTTAAATGTGTATCATTGAAAATAAAGTAATTATTTAAACTACTTAGTTAGCTGGAGGAATCTGCTCATTGGTAGGGAGAATGGACACATCACTCAAGCAGTGAGCATTGACCTAGTCATTTTACTTACTAGGAGTCCCAATCAATATATGGAAAGTTAAAAATCATCTACTATAATAACACAACTGTCATGCCACTGTTTGAAAAAGGATGGAAGTAAAAGGCAGGCAAAAGGCAGTGGTGGTCATCTTCTACAGGTAAGGAGTGCCGTGGGATTGTAACGCAAGAAATATGAGAGGTAGAAGAGGAGAAGAGGTTAGCTAAAACAGCTGACATGGCCAAAGAAGGGGCTTGGACATGGTGGGAAAGTGTTGAACAACGACATCTATCTCGAAATCTTCTGTGGCAGATGGAACCACACCACATTTCCTTTCTATGCAGAGCAGCGTACGACCTGCTCCCAACACCTGCCAACCTCAGCACCTGGTATGAAGATAAGACAGACAGATGTGCTGCTTGAGGTGAGAAGGGAACACTTCAACATATTTTGAGTGCATGCAGAGTCAATCTTTCCAGCGGCAGGCACACTTGGAGGCATAACAATGTTCTCAAAGTTGTAACAGAAGCAGTTGAGCAGAGAGTACTGCAGCACAACTTATCTCATACCCCATGCTGCACAGAACATTGCATATCATTTATGAAAGAGGGCTCCAAGTCAAGGGTGTACAGCGCAGGCCCACGATCAAGCATACTTTCTTCCATCAATGACTGGTGTGTCAAGGCCGACCTGGATAGGAAAGGCAGTTTCGTGGAGAAAATAGCTTTCACCACGTTGTGTCCAGATATAATCTAATGGTCTGACACCAGTAGAGAAGTGGTTATTGATGAACTCACCTGGGAAGACAACATCGATGTGTCATGGTCCGGTCCGTGAAGTCTGTATTCTGGTTCACGGTCCTGTCCATCAACCCTTGCTCCAGGTTTTCCTGTCTACCCTGTTTCTGTTCTTGTTGAGCTCTAATTGAGGCAGCTGATGCTCGTCGGGGCTGGCTGCATAAATACCTTCAGAGACCAGGGTGTGGCTGCTGGATTGTTCTTGTCCTTACTCCTTGTATCCCTTCCTCTGCCTTCTGTTTCCTTGCATGAAGCCCTACCTTGTCTTGCCGGTAACTCTCGCCTCACCTGAAGTTCTCGTCTTGCCTTGCGTTGCCTAAAGCCTTGCCTTGTCTTGCTGGTAACTCTTGCCTCGTCTCGCCTGCAGGCTTGTCCTGGAACCACCCTGTACCTAGCTCCCTTCCTGTCCCTTGCCTCCGTTGGGTAAGCCAGACCGTCTTGCCGTTACCTACGGTTGGTTCTGTCCCTTCCTGTCCCTTGCCTCCGTTGGGTAAGCCAGGCTGTCTTGCTGTTACCTGCGGTTGGTTCTGTCCCTTTCCTCTGTCGGGTGGTGATCTGCGCCCTGCCCAGGAGGAGCCTCTAGCCTCCTGCCTCCTGCCAAGCCTCGCCTCAAGTCTCCAGCCTCCTGCCTCCTGCCAAGTCTCACCTCAAGTCTCTAGCCTCAAGTCTGAAGACTCCAGCCTCCTGTCTCCTGCCAAGCCTCACCTCAATTTTCCAGCCTCCTGCCTCCTGCCAAGTCTCACCTCAAGTCTCTAGCCTCGAGCCTGAAGACTCCAGCCTCATCCTGCCTGCCAGCCAAGCCTCGTCCTTGCCTAGTTCTGGGGTCCGAGCCAGAGGCAAGACCCAGGTACTGGATATTTGTCCAGTCTCTGGCTCGGAGTCCAAGCAAGGGCTCCTAGCTCTCTTGTCCAGTCCTGTTCTGGGTTCCTGGTTTTCGTGTCCATGTCCTTGCCCTCACCCTGTATCCAAGTCCTGTCCCTAGTACTTCAGTGTCTGTGTCTTGCACTTGGGTCCGTTCCCAGCCACTGCTTTATGACGCGATGAAGCCCATGAGCGCAAGTTCACCAAGTATGCTGAATTAAGATCAGTGTGCAGAGACAGAGCGTGGAAGGTCTTATGCTATCCATTCACAGTAGGTTGCCGTGGCTTCATTGCGTTCACTTTCCAGAAGTGGCTGCGTGACCTTGGCTTCACTAGAAGAGAGCTCAAGTCAACCAGCAGGGCTGTAGCTGAGGCAGCAGAGAAAGTATCATCATGGGTGTGGACCAAGCACGTTCAGAGGGGCAGATAGTCAGACAGTGTATCCATCTTTTACAAACCCTTCAGTAGTTGCATAGACACCTGAAGAGTAGATGATCTGTTGGATAGAAGTGACCAACAACTCTGATAGAAGCAGATGCCAAGTTTTTAAGCTCACCAGTGGGAGGTGGTGCTTTAGCACTGCTGGCCCACCACCTCGAGGGAGTCTTGATCATAAGCGGGCCGAAACTCCTGAAGACAGGTGGCAGGTCAACTGATG
The DNA here is from genome assembly GCF_963921235.1 of Mobula hypostoma. NCBI lineage: Eukaryota > Metazoa > Chordata > Chondrichthyes > Myliobatiformes > Myliobatidae > Mobula > Mobula hypostoma. The sequence goes on along the minus strand of NC_086101.1, from coordinate 131,434,801 downwards.
ATCCCACTGGTGATAGTACAGGACAGGTAACATCTTAGTCCAAGTGTATTTTCAATTCAAAGGCCCGTTAGCATATCGCTGTGGTCAGGAAACTGCTTGAAGCTATCATTAAAGAAGAATTAGCGAGACATCTGGGTAGACCCGGTTCCATCAGTAAGTGCGAGTGCAATGGATAGTGGAGAACTGATGGATGCTGTATATCCTTCTGGATTTCCAGAAGATGTTTGATGTTGGTCCACATAAATGACTTATCCATAATAAAAGGAATTAGAATTAGAATTAGAATTTATTTAGATCTTACAACCATCCCACAATGTGAGGGAGTAAAAATCATTGAATTATGTGTCTATCGCAATGTACAGACATGCGAATTTAAAAGTCCAATGGCTTGCAGAAGGAAATGGTCCTGTAGCCTGTTGGTCCTGGCTTTAATGCTGTGGTACTGTTTGACTGACGGAAGCAGCTGAAGGAATTTATGGTTGTGGTCACTGGTGTCCCTAATGATCTTCCCGGCCTTCTTTCTGCACCAGCTGCTATAAATGTTCTCAATGGAGGAAAGGTCACATCCACAGGTGCTCTGGGCTATCCATACCACTGTACCACTTTCTGCAGTGCCCAGCGATCAAGGTTAGTGCAGTTCCCGTACCAGGTGGTGATACAGCAGGTCAATATGCTTTCAGTGGTGCCCCTGTAGAAGATCTTGAGGATTTGAGGTTGCATGGAGTTAGGGTAGTGTACTGGCATGGATAGAGGATTGGTTAACCAACAGAAGGCAGAGAATTGGGGTAAATGAGTGCTTCACTGGTTAGCAGTCAGTATTGAGCCGAGCGGTGTAAGGTACAATGCTGAGCCTTCAGCTGCTCAGGATATACAGTACATTAATCATTTGGAAACAGGGACCAGGTGTAGGGTATCTAAGTTTGCTGATAACACTAAATTGAGTGGAAATGCAAATTGTACAGAGGATGCAGAGAGTCTGCAGAGTTATATTGATGGGTTAGGTGAGTGGGCAAGGGCCTGGCAGATGAACTACAATGCTGGTAAGTGTGAGGTCATTCACTTTGGAAGGGAAAATAGAAGGCCAGATTATTATTTACATGATGAAATATTGCAGCATACGTTCTACAGAAGGACTTGGGGGTGCTTGTGCATGAACCTCAAAAGGTTGTTTTAAAGGTGCAGCAGATTATCAAGAAGGCAAATGCAATGTCAGCTTTCATTACTGGAGAAATTGAATTTAAGAACATGGAGGCTATGCTGCCACTGTACAGGTCACTGGTGAGGCCATACCTGAAGTACTTCTTGCAGATCAGGTCTCCTCAGTGGAAGAAAGATGCTCTGACTGTGGAGGCAGTGCAGAGAAGGTTCACAAGGTTGATTCTGGAGATGAAGAGGTGATCCTATGAGAGAAGACTGAGTTACAAGAACTGAGAATAATGAAAGGAAATCTTATAGAAGCATAAAATTATGTAAGGAATAGATAAGATAGAGGCAGGAACGTTGTTTCCTCTGGTAAATGCGACTAGAACTAGGGAAGATAGTCTCAAAATTCAGGAGAATTGATTTTGGAGAGAGATGAAGCGAAGCTGCTTTTCCCAGAGTAGTGAATCTGTGGATTTCTCCACTCAAGAAAGTATTTAAAACATAGTTAGACAGTTATTTGCACAGCTGTGAAATAAAGGGTTATGGGGAAAAGGTGAGTAGGTAGAACCTAGTCAACAGCTAGATCAGCATAATCTTTTTGAATAGCAAAGCAGACTTCATGGGCCAGATGATTGACTCCTGCTACTATTTCTTATGTGTGTTCTTATTTTCTTATTAACTCTGCTCCCCTCTTCACAGTTGCTGTTTTACCTGCAGAGTATCGCTAGCAATTTCCACTCAAATACAGAACTTTACAAGTTTAGCTCCTGGTCCATTTTGATTGATAGAGAATTTTCTTAAAAACTATAACTGATACCTTTATAGTTGGGATAAAATCAGTTGTTCATTGCAGAAATCGGAGGCAGAAGAATGCATTCTAGTTCACCCTGTCTTTGTGTCAGTCTTTTTATCGTTTATTGACCATTCCTAACAAAGCTTGGCTGTTCTCTAATATTTATACTGTTTTTAGCTATTTGGTGACTTTCTACACATGTGATACTTTTCAGTATCATTTGCTGGAAAATTCACACAAGATGGTCTAATGACTTCTGGGGATAGAGATCCTAGACACATAAAATTAATGTTGTGAGGGCTGACACTGTGGGTACACAAATATAGCCATTATTGATTGATTGCCTATAATTGTGACCATATTTTATATGCTAAATGATGAGCTCAGTCTGGTCTGCAAACTTTCTTGAACTAACTAAGTTAGCCAGTGTGGCCTGGTTTGATGCAGGGCCAAGTAACATAGCCACATTGTCAAGCTGCCAGCATCTCTCAAGCAGCCAGCCCTATGCTTTGTGCCAGCAGCCAATGTGCTCTATAGACAGTGTTGTTTGTTTGCAGACTGTCCTTTTAACTTAAAACTGATTATTGCTTGCAATTTAAATTAAGAACTGCTCGGTTCATTTTTACAACAAAAATCTGAGCAAGGAGTATTTGTTGACAGTTTCTCTTATTCAAAAACAATTCTTCCACACCTGGATGAGTCTACAGCTCTGTTAGAAAGCTGAAGTCAGTGAAAACAAAAGGCACCCCTAGACCCTGAACTGTGAATATCCATCACAAGATATCACAGGACTGCTGGATGCTGTGGGACTTCTCACAGGTATGAATATCTCCCCATGTCCAAAGTGCTGTGATTAAGCCATGTCTCTGTGAAGCAGAGTACACAACAGTCCCTGACCTCTCTCTGGTACTGCTGTCTTCAAGTTTATTTTCCAGAGACTGTACACAAGCCAGGACGATGGTAGGAGGGGAGTGCCCTGCATTTCTGTTCCCTAGTATCTTCCTTGGCAGCCATGCTTTCTGAGACAATGGGGACATTTCCCTGAGCTTCAAAATTTTGTACTCTCTCTCAGGGTTATCTAGAGGTCCCAGTGTGTCAGTTCTGAAGTTCGTTAGGTCATTAAAGTAGACTGAAACACATGCTACTTATGAAACACATGTCTCTATGGCTGTACACTTTGTAGATTTCAGCAGCAGTAGTTCCACCCAGAAGAATTTAATAATGACAAAAACAGGCATGAAACAGAGGGATATGAATCACATGAGGTCAGACAAAATTGGACTGGATAGCATCACTGGTCAGCACAGTCACCATAAGCCGAAGGGCCTGTTCCTTTGTGATACTTTTCTGTATGCTATAATCAGATTCTAATGTGTTGTGATCAATGTTCTCTTTGCAACATTCTCTGGATTTGTTTCAGAGTTCCAGCATCAGCACTATACTGTTTTTCAAATAATAGTTTCACATAAAACTAGGTCAGTGTTGAAATTAAACCACTCATAAGCACCTTACAGAGGCTTTTCTTTGCTTCTGAGGCTTAATGGATGCTTAGTGACCGAACAGTAATCAGTCACTGTTGGCTATCTTTACAAATTCCTACAGCATTTATTCTCCTCAAGTATTTTATTCAACTGCATTTTGGAAGATTGTTTAATCTACTTCTGCTTTCCAGGCCATGAATATATTATTGTCATAACTCACTGCTCCAAAAGAATAGGATGCTGACCTTGAGCAAGCAGATGTGTTGAGCAGGTGTAGACATGATGGTTGAAGCGTAGTACTGTTCTATGTTCTATGTTAGCTCAGTTCTGGATCATACAATTGTGTTCAAGCTCAGCAGTTTACCATCTGTTAATTTTCTCCTTCCTTAGTCTTTCAAAAATATGGAATCATAGAAATTGGTGACTTGGAACACCTCTGTTATATCTCATTCACTTGAGGTGCTAAAAGTCTAAATAAAACAGAACAACGTGAAAATAAGCAGATCAGGCAACAACTTCAATCATCAATCAAAAGAAAGTCTTCAAAAAAGGTAATCAACCTAAAATGCTAGCTCAGCTTCTCTCTTTACATATGCTTTCTGACTGGCTGTGTATTTTCAGTATTCTCTCTTTTACTCTCTGTATTTTTTAAAAGAACAGCCCTAGCTTCTCCTAATAACCGAAGTCCTCCTACACAAATCAGAGGTATTCTAGACAGATATTAGTCCAGTATCTCCCCTTTGTGCCTGACAGTTACGTGTTCAACATTCCTGGTGTTTATTTTCTTTCAATGACTGACTTTCATTTCATGAGCTGAATTTCTTAGCAGGGATATTACCCAAGACTTGTGAATCTCTAGGCTGAGGCTCTGGATAACTGGTCTTTTCTTACCTACATCACCATCATACTTCAGAACTGAGATCTCTGCAGGACTCTGAAAGCTCCCACGGTGGAATTGTCTGCTAATGCTCTTTGCCTATTCAGAGAAAGATTCATTTGGCAAGTTCACAACATATATCCAGTATGATTTAATTCTTTAGGAGACATAAGGGCAAGTGTTGCTATTGCAAGCAGATTTTCATTTGATAATTTTTGATGCTTTGAATTTCAAATGAACACAAAATATTACAATTATCGTAAGTTCAATCGATCAAAATTTAAAAAGGATGCTTTTCTTCTTCATCCAAGATATTTTAAAGGACTATGATGAAGAAAGCTAATTTTGATGTTCATTGTATGACTAATCAGCACTTTATGCTTCTCTATTTAAAGTGTTGTTATTGTCACAAGTAGGTTTTTGTCTTTTCCACCTTGAGACGATGTGCTTTCAGACCTTTCAACTGCAGAAACAATCTTTATCCAATATCCACATTTATCTCACTGAATACCAAAGAGAACTTTGATTTCAAGCAAGTTTTAGACTCAGCCTACTCCATCATGGGCACAAGGGTCCTCACCATCAAGGACATCTTCTAGAGTTGGAGCCTCAAGAAGGCAGTATCCATCATTAAGAACCTTCACCATATGGGGACATGACCTTTACTACTGGGAGGAAGGAGGTATGAGAGTTGGACGGCTCTCACTCAATGATTAAGAAACAGCTTCATCCCCTCCACCATCAGATTTCCAAATGGTCCATGAATCATGAACAGCACTTAATTTTTCTTTCTGTTTTCAAAGATTTCAAAGGTACATTTAATGTCAGCGAAATATACATTTAATGTCTTCGCAACCATCCACAAAAACAGAGTGCCCCCAAAGAATGAATGACAGTTAAATGTTAGAACCCCAAAGGCCCCCCAGCTCCTCCCTCCCATGCATAAGCAGCAGCAAAGCAATGACCCCCCCCCACAACCAGCAAAAAAAAAGCATCAGCGCCCACCACCAAGCACTCAAACAGGCAGCAAAGCATCAACAAAGATACGGGCTTGCGGTACCCCTAAGACAACTCGTTTACCCGGTATTTGACATACCACAGTTTCTCTTTCTCTGCCTAATAAAGGAAAAAGAGGTGTCTCCATTCCACAGCAAGACGGGAGACATAACAAACAACTCGCTGATTCATGATGTTAAAAGTTCGTTGCGTCGCTTTTTTCCAAGTTCTGTGCCCAAAGTTCTCAGGTCTCCGGGCACACAGCCAGCCGCCAGCTCACTGCTTTTGACCTTCCATCTCCCACGACACACTGGATTTCCGCAGAGGCACCGACCTTCGGTCTGCCTCTCTCCAGAGCCATGAGATCCTGAAACTCCGAAGGTGAGCTAATCTCTAGGCCGCATCCTTGGGTTATCGAATAATGGCCAGTCGTGAAACCCGGAGAGCAGGTCCCATTCCCGCAAAGAAATGAAGTCAACATGTAATTCCAGGTCAGGGTCTTCAAAAGAACCCTGAAAGGGAAAAATAGAGATTTTAAAGATGGAAATAGAGCTGTTTCCGAAGATGCAAGCAAAGGAGTCTCCGTTAGGAGCCATTGACACTCCAAGCTCCTCCTCCTGATTTGTACTATTTATTTAATTTGCAATTTATTGTAATTATGTGTCTTCACTGTACTATTGCCACAAAATAACAAGTTTCAGGTCATAACGATATTGATAATAAACCTGAATCTGATTCTGTCTCAATGCTTTGTAAATGTGAATATTGCATCTGCTTCTACCACTAGCTGTGTGTTCAAATCACCTACTACTTTCTGTGTAAAACCATATTCTTTTAAATCTCCTTTACCTTTTCACATCCTCATCAAAAAGCAATACCCTTTAGTACTTGATCTATCTACCCTGGGAAAAAAGTCTCAGCAGGTTGTACAGCACTTGTGGAGAATAAAACAGAGCTAATGTTTCGAAATTAGGAAGTGCTGGAACACAAACCTGTTTTAAGTTATAGGGAAGGGATAGGAATGGAGAGAAAGATGGGGTATCAGTTATAGAGTGGAGACCAAGAAACACTGAATATCATACTGTAAGTGCCTGATGGTGAAGGCTGAATAATCACAGTTGGCTTGCCTGGAATTGATATAAATAGAAGCTGAATGAAACCAGAAGAGAGAAATGGAAAATAAAATCAGTGCTGGACCTTTGAGATGCAAAACATTGCACATGCTGGATATCTGAAATCAAAACAAAAAATGCAGGAACTTATTCATCTGTCTGTTTTTCTGCATTGTAAAGGAGACTATATTACAAGCACCAAATCCTGGACATTATATTTGGCTTCCTATACTATTTCAATAAAGCCAACCGAATCTTGGGGAACAGCATCATCTGGTGGTCTCAAAAAGTTGTCTCTGTTATTCTTATACTGTGTCCCTCTAAGGATTGGGAGGCTGGGCACTGCAGTCATTGTGAGTGTATCTCTCATAGCACCCATCCCACCACTGCACACCACTTTTGCTCCAATGGTGTTATTTGGGTCTGTAGGCATTTGGTTCCAAGGGACCTCCAAATCAGGTTAGGGTCCAGCCCGGTCATACCCATCCCTCACTGTAATTCATTTCCTTGGCCAATGTAGTGAAATGACGAGTGGTTCTCAAAGTCCTGTGAATTATAGAGAATTTCCAAAAAAATGTTAGTGCACTATTTTTATTATCAGATTTCTTTGACTTTCCTTCACTTTGAATCCAAAGGGAATTGGTGTGATATAGGAAAAATAAAAGGAAGAATGTCAGCCTTTGATAGTTCTTTTTTTAGAAAAATATATCCTGCTATCAGCTAGGAAATTGAAACAATATTTCTGCTGCTGTTGTCACCAAAATAATAAAGAAACATCTGCAAGCCGAATAAATATTTAAACAAGATGTAAACAGTGAAAAATCAAAGCACCTGTGTTAATGCAGAGACCATTTGACAACCTAATGTTTGTAATTCAGATTCTGTCTCCACTATGAATGAAAGATTATCACAAATTAAAACATTTTAAGAAGGGATATTAGACAATTCTTGAGATTGCATCCAGTACCAGAGGGCATTGTCTCAAGATAAGGCATTGATTATTTCAGACTGAGATAAGGAGAATTTCCATAACTCAAAGAGGTTTCGTACTTTGAGAGTCCAGATAGTCAAAACCTGAACCTATCTATCCTAGGATATCATGGAAAACAAGAGACTCTGTTGACAAGCTATCGGTCGGGGAATTGATAGATAATCTCCAAATCCTTGGGTGAGTGCAGCTCCAAGAAAACTCAAGCTTGACTTGATCTAAGAAATAGTCAGATTTTGTCACATTTCCTTACAATGTAGAAGAAGTTTATTCAGCCCACTGAGTCCATGCCAGGAGAAAATCTGCAGAAGATGGGAATCCAAGTTACACAAACAAAATGCTGGAGGAACTCAGTAGGCCAGACAGCATCTATGGGAAAGAGCACAGTCGATGTTTCCTTCCACATGAGGTGACACTTCACCTGTGAGTCTATTGGGATCATCCATTATATCTGATGCTCCTGGTGTGGCCTCTTGTATATTAGTGAGACCTGACATCGATTGACAGACCTCTTTGCCGAGCATCTATGCTCCATCCACCAGAAAAACAGGATCTCCCAATGGCCACTGATTTTAATTCCCCTTCCCATTCCTGTGCCCATTCCAATATGTCTATTCATGGCCTCCTCTACTGTTGAAATGAAGCTGCACTCAGGCTGGAGGAAAAACACCTTATATTCCAACTGGGTGGCCTTCAACCTGATGGCATGAACATCAGTTTCTAGAACTTCCGGTAATGACACACACCCGCTCCTCTTCTCTATTCCCCATTCCCATTTCCCTCTCTCACCTTATCTCCTTGCCTGTCCATCTCCTCCCTTTGGTGCTCTTCCCCCCTTTCCTTTCTTCCACGGCCTTCTGTCCTCTCCTATTAGATACTCCCTTCTCCAGCCCTGTATCACATTCACCAATCAACTACCCAGCTCTTTACTTCACCCCTCCCCCTCTCCTGGTCTCACCTATCACCTTGTGTCTCTCTCTCTCCTCCCCCCATCACCCACCCTCTAACCCTGACTCCTCAACTTTTTTCTCCAGTCATGCTGAAGGGTCTCGGCCTGAAACATCGACTGTACTCTTTTCCATACATGCTGCCTGGCCTGCTGAGTTCTTCCCCCAGCATTTTGTGTTGGGTACTTATTTCTCAATAACCTGTTCTCTTTCACATGCTTGATGCACCCTAATTCTTCTACTAACCACCCGCACTCGGAGTAATTTACAACATATGACTAACCTACCAGCCAGCATGTCTTTTGGGAAGCCATAGCATCCAAGGGAACAATCATGGCTATGGCAAAAAATGTACAAACTTCATACAGACAGCACCAGAAGACAGGTCTAATTACTGGAGCTGACAGGTAACAACAGTATTTGCCTGACTGGGGATAGATTGGCTGTTATCATTTCTTCATCTTAAAAGAGCTTAATAAAGTGTTGGAACAAAGGAAAGAAAGGTAGAGAAGTAGAGAGACCCAGGGAGGGAATATCCAGGGTACGTGCAGTGCACAGAATAAGGTGAATGCACTTGTAGCACAGTTACAGATCGGCATGTATGATACTGTAGGCATCACTGAATCATGGCTGAAAGAAGATTATAGCTGTGAGATTAATGTCAAAGGATATACATCATATCAAAATGACAGGCAGGGTGGCAGAGAGGCAGCGTTGCTCTGTTGGTAAAAAATGAAATCAAATTATTTGAAAGAAGTGACGTAGAGTCAGAAGGTGTTGAATCATTGTGGATGGAGCTAAGGAACTACAAGGGTAAAAAGACCTTAATGGGAATTGTATACAGACCCTCAAACAATAGTAAGTATGTGGTCTTCAAATAACAATGTGAGATAGAAAATGCATGCCAAAAGGCAACATTACAGTAGTCATGGGGGATTTCAATATGCAAGTAGATTCAAAATATCAGATTGGTGCTGCATTCCAAGAGAGAGAATTGCTAGAATGCCTATGAGATGGCTTTTTAGAGAAGCTAGGGGATCAGATATTCTGGATTGGGTGTTGCGCAACGAACCGGAATTGATTAGAGAGCTTAAGGCAGAATAACCGTTAGGGGCAAGGGATCACAAATGATCAATTTACCCTGCAATCGGAGAAGAGAAGCTAAAGTCAGCTGTATCAGTATTACAATGGAGTTCAGAGAATTACAGAGGCGTGAGAGAGGAACTGGCTTGAGTTAATTAAGAAAGAACACTGGCAGGGATGGCCGCAGAGCAGCAATGGTTGGAACGTATGGCAGTAATTTTGAAGGCACAGGATATATACATCACAAAGATGATGAAATATTCTAAAGGCAAGGTGACACAACTGTAGCTAACTAGAAAAGTCAAAACCAACATAAAAGCCAAAGAGAGGGTATATAATAGAGCAAAAAATAATGGGAAGTTAGAGGATTGGGAAGCTTTTAAATACCACAGAGGCAACTGAAAAGGTCATTAAGAAGGTAAAGATGGAATACAAAAGTGAGCTAGTCAATGATATCAAAGAGGATACCAAAAGATTTTTCCGAAACATGAAGTAAAAAAGAGAGGCCACTGGAAAATGATACTCGAGAGGTAGGGATGGAGGACAATGAAATGACGGATGAACCGAATAAGTATTTTGTATCAGTCTTCACTGTGGAAAGTATGCAGTATGTTGGAAGTTCCAGGTGTCAGGAGATATGAAATGTGTGAAGTTACCATTACTAGGAGGAAGGTTCTAGGGAAACTGAAAAGTCTGAAGGTAGATAAGTCGCATGGATGCTTTAAACCCTAAGGTTCTATAAGAGATTGTCGAGGCATTAGTATTGATCTTTCAAGAATCACTAGATTCTGGAATGGTTGTGGAAGACTGGAAAATTGCAAATGTCACTCCACTCTTCAAGTAGGGAGAAAGACAGAAAAAAGAAAATTATAGGTCATTTAGTCTGATCTCAGTGGTTGGAAACCTGTTGGGGTTGATTGTTATGGATGTGGGTTCAGAGTATTTGGAGGCACATGCTAAAATAAGCCATAGGCAATTGGTTTCCTCAAGGAAAAATCTTGCCTGACAAATCTGTTGGAATTCTTTGAAGAGATAGTAAGCAGGATAGACAAAGAAGAATCTGTTGATGCTGGGTACTTGGATTTTCAGAAGGCCTTTGACAAGGTGCCACACATGAGGCTGCTCACAAGAAAACCGTGAGCCCATGGTATTACAGGAAAGAGTCTAGCATGGATAAAGCGGTGGCTGATTGGAAGGAGGAAAAGAGTAGGAATAAAGGGAGCCTTTTCTGACTGGCTGCCAGTGACTAGTGGTGTTCCACAGGGGTCTGTGTTGGGAACAATTCTTTTTATGTTATATGTCAATGATTTGGAAGATGGAATTGATGGCTCTATTGCAAAGTTTGCAGATAATAAGAAGGGGCAGGTAGCTCTGAGGAAGTAGAAAGGCTACGAAAGGACTTAGATTAGGTGAATGGACAAAGAAGTAGCAGATGGAATCTAGTGTGGGAAGTGTATGGTCATGCACTTTGGAAGAAGAAATGAAAGGTTGACTATTTTCTAAATAGAGTGAAAATACAAAAATCTGAAGAGCAAAGGGACTTGGGAGTCCTTGTGCAAGATTCCTTAAAAGTTAAGTTACTGGTTGAGTCTGTGGGTGAGGAAGGCAAATGCGATGTTAGCCCTCATTTTCAGAGGACTAGAATACAAAAAGCAAGGATGTAATGTTGAGACTTTATAAAGCATTAGTGAGGCCTCACTTGGAGTATTATGCACAGGTATGAGCCCCTTATCTTGGAAAGGATGTGCTGAAACTGGAGAGGGTTCAAAGGAGGTTCACAAAAATCATTCCAAGTTTGAATGGCTTGTTATATGAAGAGCGCTTGATGGCTCTGGGTTTATATTCACTGAAATTAAGAAGAATGAGATGTTACCTCATTGAAACCTATCGAATGCAGTGTAGGGGCTCTGGATAGAGGTAGTACCTTTGATGTCTGGCAGCTGCACTCAACCTCGTAGGGTGGCCGAGCATCAGTGGTCCTCATCCACCTCCTAAATCTCTCAAGTCTCCCTCCAAGTGGCACACCCTGGACACCACTTCAGCCGGCAGGCTAAATGATGTGAGGGGTTGGTGTTAACACGGCATCATTAAGCAAAGGACCTCGTCGACAAAATCACTGGCCAGGGCAGATGAGTCGACATATAATGGGCGATAAGGGCTTGATACAGGTTAGTAAATGAACAGTTGAACTGAATATTCACTGATTCATGGATGGGAGAAAGAAAAACAGATGCGAGTTTCTAGAAACAACAAAAACTTGGATGGAGGTGTGAGCACCAGATGGGTGAATGCAGGCAATGTTATGGAAATGGGAATGATTAGTCCTTGTATTCTCATGGATATGAAGTCTGAACCTTATCTTGGAATCAACTATGAAATTAAATGCAGTTGGTTTATCCAATGGAGACCAATATATGAGCATATGTTGTAATATTGATGCAGCTGCCAATGTTCATCTGAAGACACAGTGAATAGGAAGTGCTAAATGAAGCTATACTCCTGCACCATCCTCCTTATTCAATCTCTTGCCCCGGACTTCCAAAATGTCTCCATAATCAAGGGTTTTGAAAGATAGCTTTGAGTAAAGCACAGGGAGAACAGTGGTATGACCCCTATGACTTCTGACAGACAATTTGGATGATGTTTAGTTTTGACTTAACATCAAGGAGGTAGTTTTGTAAGCAACTCTCACAACAAGCTGGAGGAACTCAGCAGGTCGGGCAGCATCCATGGAAAAGATCGGTCGAAGTTTCGGGCTGGAACCCTTTGTCAGGACTGTAGGGGGAAGGGGCAGAAGCCCTATAAAGAAGGTGGGGGGAGGGTGGGAAGGAGAAAGCTAGTAGGTTCCAGATGAAAAACCAGTAAGGGGAAAGATAAAGGGTAGTTTTGTAACCTATGGAGCTGCTACACCTTAAATACCTTAATGGGTTGATCTTCTGCTTCATCCATTTTCAACCCCATCTCTATCTACCTTAATAGCTAATAAGTCCAATTATGAAGATACTCATTATTTTTTTCATTTTTCTACTGAGATAGGGCCTTCTGACCCTTCGAGCCACTCCGCCCAGCAGTTCCCCGATTGGATCCTAGCCTAATCACTGAATATTTTACAATAGCCAATTAACCTACCAGCTGGTACATCTTTGGACTGTGAGAGAAAACCAGAGCACCCAGAGGAAACCCACGTGGTCACAGGGAGAGCATATGAACTCCTCATAGGCAGCAGCGGGAGTTGAACCTGGGTCGCCAGTACTGTAAAGCATTGTGCTAACCATTACGTTACCATGCCAACTGAGCATTCACAATGTTCCTAATGATAAGACAATTTCAAAGATTCACAAAACTCAGTTAATCTATTCTGCACCTAGAACGTGATTTCCCCTGATTATTATTCAGATAATAACAACTTAACATTTCCATGATATAAGAAATAAAATTGGCTTCAATAAATAAGATGAGGAAATCCAAGCCCCTTCTCCCTCAGCTCTTCTCAAACAACAGCCTGGATGACACTACAGCTGCTCAGCATCATCAGAAAGGTATTGGGCAGCGAGTAGCTACTAACAGGTGACTCATTTACAGTACTGAGAGAAATTCATAGAGCTGCAGCCAATGCTCAGTAATTATTTCTGAATCATGTGTGAAAGGGCATGCTCCAAAAATGATCGTGCCTTGGTGTCCTTCATAATTGCTATACTTAAGCAGAAGGGCAGAGCACACAGAATCAATGCCCCATCACCTGCCTTGTTCGGTCAGTAGTCCAGATACACACAAACAAAATGAACACTCCTTTTTCTCAGAGAAGCAGACCTTTCATCAGCTGCCATTTTTGATTTCACACACATGTTAAAATTACAGGATTAAAAAAATAAAGCATACAAAAAAGGACCTTCTAGCAGCAAAAGATAGGAAGACCCTTTGTCTCATTCTTTCTTGTTTTTCGATTGAATGGCCAATTTTGATCAAATTAGCATAACTGGAAAAAGTTTACCTGATCATCAGTATAACACCATTTCAATATTTAAGATTGTTTATTGTCATCCTTCAGAACACAAGTGCAAAGGGGAATGAAATGATTCTCTGGATCCTATACAGGATTAAGCAAAACAATAAGCATAATGAACACAATAAATGTATGTGAATAAAAAAGCAATCCTACAAAGGCATTGGAGCCTGTGTGCTCCACCGGGAGCAGCGTGGGTGCAGTGTCCAGGCTGGAGTCAGTGCTGCACCCCCACATCCAATGTTTGCTCTGCAAAAGACTAGCTGTATTGTGGTCAACTGCAGATTTCTGCAGCATTCATGGACTCAGGGTCTGGGCTAACTTTTTGTGTGTGTTTGTATTTTACTGCTATCAAATATGTGCTTGCTATCTTGTATGTGTGAGGACTAGGCCTCAGGTGTGGTGTCACCTATTTACAGCCTCTAGAAAAGAGCCAATTCACTCCACCACTCCACCAGGGGCAGTTTGGTGTCCAGCTTAGTGTCGGTGCTGTCTGCAGTGTTCACTCGGCAGAAGACTAGTTGTATTGTGGTCAACTGTAGATTTCTGCTGTGTTCATGGCTCCGGTCTGGACTATTTCTCTTGTGTGGCTGTATCTGTATTTTTTAGCCAGAGGGTGGTGAATCTATGGAATTTGTTGCTATGGGCGGCAGTGGAGGCCAAGTCATTGGGTGTATTTAAGGCAGAGATTGATAGGTATTCTGAGTAGCCAGGGCATCAAAGGTTATGATGAGAAGGCAGGGGAGTGGGACTAAATGGGAGAATGGATCAGCTCATGATAAAATGGTGGAGCAGACTCAATGGGCCGAATGGCCAACTTCTGCTCCTTTGTCTTATGGTCTTATCTTACTGATATCTTAATGTGCTTGCTATCTAGTCTGTGCTGTGTGCTTTGTGCTGCGTGATTGTTGGTACTCTGCTTTGTATCTTGGACCTGGAGTAATGCTGTCTCATTTGTCTGTATTTATGAATATTCATATATGGTTAATTTACAATTAGACTTGAATTGAACTGAAAAAAGCACAAAATACAATAACTGTTAGCTATGTAGACTGAATGTATGTACATAATGTAATGTTAGGTGGTGTTTATGTAGTGGTAGTGAGGGGTGGTAAGATAGTTAATGGGTGGAGGTATTGATTCACCTGGTGGCTTTGGAGAAGTTAATATTTTTTGAGTCTAGTGGTCCTGTTATAGATGCTGCTTAGCCTCTTCCCTAATGGGAGTGTAACAAGCAGTCCATAAGCAGGTTGAATAAGATCCTTCAAAATATTGCTGGTGTTTTTCTGGCACCTTTCCGTAGATAAGTCCTTGATGACAGAAAGGCTGATGCCACTGCTGCTTTGGGCAGTTTTATTTACTCATTGCAGGGCCTTCCTGTCTGCCGCAGTGCAGTTTTCATACCACACAGTGTTACAGCATACTAGGATGCTCTCAAATGCACATCTGTAGAAGGTTGTGAGTTTTATTTTGTATAGTGTAGCTCTCATTACCTTCCTCAGAATGTTGAGGCATTGGTGACCTTTCTTGACTGTGAAGGATGTGTTCTGAGTCCATGAGAGGTTGTGCACTCCCAGGAGTTTGAAAGTGCTCACAGTTTCCACTGTTGTATCGCCGATGTAAAGAGGAGTGTGAGTGATACAGGTTTTACAGAAGTTGATAACCAGTTCCCTTGTCTTGTTGACTTTGAGGTTCAGGTTATTTTCCTTGCACAGTTCTCGAGCTGTTCACCTTCTCTCTGTCGGCTATCTCATTGTTGTTGGTGATAAGCATTGATGAACTTGACAATATGATTGCTGGGACATTTGCCCATGCAGTCATTTATGGAAGTCATCCAGTTTATGAAAGATTACTGTACTGAAATTAATTGTTATATTTCTAAAATATGACAATGTCTTCATAAAAGAATTTCCTTGCCCACAAAAGTCTTTGGGACATCCTATTGTAATCAAAAACAAACTATACATGTAAATCTTCTGTTCTTTCTGCATCCCCAAACATTTTTCATTTTTTAATCCGAAAGAGTCTATCAAGAAGCACAGAGTCACAAGACAGTTGAATTGTCAGTTCTACAGAACACATCCTCTCTGGAACTGCAATGAGTTTGCTGAGCTGAAGAGATAAAACTTGTCAAGAATTTGATGAAAGAAAGAAATGAGGATAAAATTAAATCTAAAGGGGAAGGCAAATACCTAAACAATAATGAAGATTGTGTCAGAAAGGATTACAACAGTCTGGGGAAAGAAGCTAAAAACCCCAATTAGAAAGACAAAGAGGGAAAATGAAATTAAAATATCAATGAATCGAGAAGAAGTAGCACGCTATAAGCTTACATGTAGAAAAGGGAAAACTAAGTGACATGGAGGGATTCTGAAGCAAGAACAAGTACAGCACAAAGGATATGAATATAATAGTGATACTGAATAAATCTTTTGTGCTGTCAAAGAGGAAATGATGGTATCAGAGAGAGATTTATAACAATTAAAGTCAAAGTAAGGAAGATTCAAGGCTAATGGGTCAAACTTAAAACGGGTAAGGAGAGAAATTTTCTGGAAATTAATTGTTTTGTCCTGGAATGCAGTGTTTGAAAGGATGAAGGAAGTAGCAAATTTTAAAAGAAATTAGTTAAATACGCGGTAGGGGAAGAAACGTAAGGTGAATGGAGAAAGAATGGAGAGCAGTGGGGTTAATTGAATTGGTCTTTCAGAGAGCCAGTTGAGGGATAATTCAACATCCTTCTAATGTTCTGTGTTACAGGACTTCACCTAGTAGCTGGGTTTTACACTCTTTCGGTTGTGTAAACATGCTGCTTATGTCAGTAACATCCACTTGGATTCCTCCCCAGAAAATCAAGAAACATTAGAAGGATGTTGATGACTTATTGCTGAACCCTCCACAATGTGTACTCAGTGTTTCTATAAGGAAATCAGGAAATGTAGTATGTGGCACCTAAAAGCTCCAATGTTTCTGGCAATGCATAAACTGTACGGTGCATCATAAATCATTAAGTATGTAACTGATATTAGAAAAATAATATGTCCCATTAGGTGTATCATATTTGGAAATGCCCACACCATTTTCATGATAGATGCACTTTCACCAAGAAATTATCATTAGCTCAATGTAAACCTTCAGAATTAGAATCAGAATCAGGATTGTTATCTTAATGTATGTCATGAACTTCATTGCTTTGCTGCTACAGTACAGTGTGAAACATAAAAATCACTATGTTACAAGATAAATATATGGTGTAAAATACAAATAACGAGGTACAGTTTGTAGTTTTATGGACCATTCAGTAATTTGATGGCTGATGGGAAGAGGCTGCTATTAAAACTTTGAGTTGAGGGCTTTAGGCTCATGAAACTCCCCAGTGCCGAATTTGTGCACAAGAAATTAGCAAAATGTTTAATATCTAGACTTACATCCTTTCTTGTATGTACCAAATATAGAACTGAACCTCAGAAGTGTTTTTAACTCGCTACATCACATCCTCAATCAATGCAAACAGACAATTAATTTTTATACTTAAGTGAAAACCATGGAGTTTTAGAGCATTTCTGATACAAGAATATAAACAAGTACAGAAAGTATCCTAATATAAAAATATCAATAATAAAAGGAAAAATAAATTGATGAAGAGCAAATGGCTTCATGGCTTCAAAAGGTGCTTATAGAAAGAGGAAAGAAAAAAATTATTCTCATCACTTTTATAGAGCACGTGAGACAGACACACCTTAATGCAAATATAATAGTCTCAGCAGACTAGGCAGCTTGAATACAATGTTGTTTTCCTCCATGCAGTGCACAATCATCGTTAATGTCATACTGAATACCAAACCGTTCGATCAACGGCAATGATGAAAAACTATATAGTTTTGCCATCTGCTGAATAAGTTGGAAGAAACAATCACAATAATTAGTATTTACTTTGGAGTTTTAGCATAATGCAACATTCCCAGATATTTCACGGTAATATTTTCAAGCAAAATTTGAGACTGGGGCATCTAATAGATAGTCCTACAGATAACAGATATGTCTTGTCAACTAAGGTTTAAAGAGTATCTTAAAGGAGTAATTGCTGAAATTGTTTAAACTTAGAGGCTAGCTAGTTGCTACTGTGCTTAAATTCAGTGATGTTCAGGAGATTAGAACTGGAAAAGCCTGGATACCCCAGGGGCCTGCAGTTGTCCAGGACTTCAAAGGTGTAACATTTCACCATGCAGAAAATTGTTTCTCCATGAAAGCCCTGGGAATTCAATCAGGTAAAGATTTATTATTTTAAAATTTCCAGCCATGACCCCTGTCTCTTGGAACACTGGGGTTAGTCAGGGGTTTGTATTACCCTGTATTTGTTGCCCTGAAGATAACTGAAACTACCAGCCAGATCAGTAACTGAGCAGTATGTTAATAATGTGATCTGATCACCAATATATCCATGTTACATTTAAATATTGCATTTTAAAATTGATTCTATTATTGCATGTTAAATGTTACGTTTTAAAATTCGCACTCTAAAATTATCCAGTTACTGGTTGCTATCTTCTGAATTATTGGTGGGGAACTTAATTTCAAACTGCACCCCCGCTGCTGATGACAGTAAATTCAAGTACATAATATAATATAGAACATAGAACAGTACAGCACTGGACAGACGATTCCACTCACAATATAATGCCACACTTGATGATAATTGATATTAAATGATACTAAATGTCCTCCTCCTCTGCATCCTCCATATCCCCCCCATGTCCTTCCTATTTATGTCTATCTAAAAGTGTTTTACACGCCACCAAACTGCTGGATTCCACAGCTACCTCTGGTAACCTGTTCTAGTGTTTGACATTTCTACCCTAACTGTGCTTGTCATGATTTTAAAAATCTCTACCAGCTCTATCCTCTCCCTTCAATGCTCTAGGGAGAACAATCAAAGTTCTTCCAACCTTTCCTTATAGTTCATAACTTCTATCCCAAACATTATCATGGTAAACCACTTCTCCACCGTTTCCATATCTCCGTATCTTTCCTATAATGGAGAGACTGGAGCTGCCTGCAGCAATCCAATTACAGTCTGACTAATGTTTTAAAGATCTGCAGGATGACTTCCCTGCGCTTACACTTAACACCACTACAAATGAAGACAAGTGCACCATATGCGTTCTTTCCCACCTTATCCACTTGCTTAGACATTTTCTGTGGACCTGGATCACAAGACGATTCTGTACCTCAATGCTATTTAGCAGCCTATCACTATTTATATACCTTCTCCTTTCATTTGACCTCCCAACGTGCAACACCTCATACTTGCACTGATGAAACTTCATCTGTCATTTCTCTGCCCATATCTGTAACTGATCTGTCTCCTGCTATACATTGATGGTCCTTTACACTGTCTACAATTTCACCAATCCTGGTATCATTCACAAATTTGCAATCCTCCCCCTACATTTTCATTCAAATCATTGGTATATACAGTCGTCCTTCGGTATCCATGGGGGATTGGTCCCAGGACCCCCCACGGATACAAAAATCCACAGATGCTCAAGTCCCTTATATAAAATGGCGTAGTATTTGCATATAACTTACGCACTTCCTCCCATATACTTTAAATCGTCTCTAGATTACATATAATACTTAATACAATGTAAATGCTATGTAAATAGTTGTAATACTGTATTGTTTAGGGAATAATGACCAGAAGAAAAAGTCTGTACATGTTCAGTACAGACACAGCCATCGTGATCCGCGATCCGTGGTTGGTTGAATCCGCGGATATGGAGGGCCGACTACCATAAACAACAGTGGTTCCAGTGCCAATCCTTGTGGGAAGTCACTAGTCATGGTATTCCAGCGAGAATAACAACCTTCCAATTTTACTGTCTGTTTCTAAGGACAAACCAGTTCTGAATCCAAAATTGCAATTCACAATGGATCCCATGCATCTTTGTCTTTGGAATTTGCCTACCATGATGCATATTATCGAAAGTCCACATAGATAGCATTCACTGGCTTAACCTCTTTAAATTCCTTTGTCATCTCCTCAAAAAATTTTGGTCAGAATTGGAAGGTGTGACTGGTTCCACATAAAGCCATGCTGATTGTCCCTAATCAGGCCATGTCTTTCCAAATGTGCATAATCCTATCACTCTATATCATCTCCATTTGCTTCACTGACACTGACATAAGCCACACTAGCCTATAATTACCCGGATTATCCCTATTTCCTCCCTTGAAAAAATGGCATAACATTTGCTACTCTTCAGCCCTGAGGGAGTTTAGCCATTGCTAGTGACATCACACAAATTTCACAGGAATCTTCTCACTTGTTTCTTTCAGTATTCTGGTATATACAGTATGCCATTAGGCTCTGGAGTTTTATCTACCTTAATGGCTTTTGAAAGATCCAGCACTACGTTCTGCTTAATCTCAAAATATCTCAGTATATTTGTATGCCCCACTTGGCCTTGACTATTTTCCAGATCCATCTCTTTGGAAAATACAGAAGATTCTTAGGAATAAGTTTCATGAGCAATTGTAAAACTATAGCCTAGTTAGTAAAAGTAAGTATGGCTTTAAAAGTTTGTAGTAAAAGTAAGTATGGCAATAGTGTTTCAGTAACTTGATTGAATCCTTCAAGGTGGTGGCAAAAGTGATTGATGAAGGTAGAGCAAGGGATGTTGTCTACATGGATTTTAGTAAGCTGTTTGACAAGCTTACTGAATGGAGGTGAATTGTCCATTTGGATTCAGAATTACCTTGCCTATGGAAGACAGGAGGTCATGGCTGATGGGTGATTTGCAGTGAGTGAGGGTATGTTTTTAAAAAAACTTCTATGTGGCAAGTGTTTTTTTTAAACAGAGAATAATGGGTGCCTGGAATTCACTGCCTGCTGTAGTTGTGCAGGCATTCAAAAGATTCTTAGCAAGCTATATAAACTTGCATGAAATGGAAGGATATTCTGGCTGGAGGTCTGTGACGTGGTGTTCTACAAGGGACCTCTGTTGTTTGTGATGTATGAGTGATTTGGGTGTATATGCAGATGGGTGGATTAGGAAGTTAGCAGATGTTACAAAGATTGGTGGTGTAGTGGACAGAATAGAAGACTGGTAATGGATACATTGGGATATAGATCTAGGTATAAAATTGGCAGATGGGGCTTACCCCAACCAAATATAAAGTGCTATACATTTGGAGATCAAATGTAAAGAGATAATATACAATTATCTCCAATTATTTCTAATTATCTACAGTGTTGAAGTGCAGAAGGATCAAGGAGTCTGCTGTGTATTTAATATTTCAGTAATGTTTGAGTAATACTGTAACTATATTGTTTGATTAAACATTCTTTGTTTTTCACATAATTCACTATGGACTATATGTAAACGTACTTGAATGGCATAGATCATTAGACCACTATGTCATAGGTGCATGCCTTGCCAAAAGTAAAGCGAAGAGCATTCATGTTATCACTGGTTCCATGTTTTCTTTCAATTAGTTTTATGTTTTGGAGTTACAAAATATAACAGTGGCAACAAGTAAGTTCTAAAATGAACCTGAGATTACTACATAACTGTTAAAGTGCAACATGTTTTTTTTTCATAAGAGGAGAGAAATGGTCATGTTAAAAAATAGAAGCGCAGCATGTATCTCTGTGGAAAAGAGACACAGTGAATTTTTTTTTAAAAACAGGCCAAAAATGGATGAATCAGTGAGTACAGGGTGATAATAATCATAAATAAATGAAAGCAGAAATGGTTGGCTACATCGGAAAGATTTGACTGCACAAGAGATAGCTCGTTGATGTATACTGGACAAATTGAGTAATTTTTGAAAGCAAATTAGACAGCAATGAGAAACAAGTGCCAGTTTTGCAAAGTCCAGTTGGTGTGAAATCATACAGTTTGCTTAGCAGTTTAACTATTCCAACAAAACTAGCTGAAAGGAGTTTTGCTGATATTGTGAGTATAATGCAGGAACATTTAGAACCAGAACCATTTTTGATTGCAGAATGTCTGAGGTTTTGAAAACAAAATCAAAAAGAAGGGGAGTCCATTTCAGCATATATGGCTGAATTGTAGAAACTGTCTCAGCATTGTCAGTTCAGTGATGCGATTAATGATACACTAAGAGATCATTTAGTATGTGGAGCCTTACAAGAAATCATTCAGCAATGGCTCTTAACTGAAGCACAACTCACATTAAAAAGAGCATTATAAACCATTGTATCAATAGAAACCACAGCCAGAGACACAAATGAGTTGCCATCAAGAATGAAAATGAGCGTGAACAAAATTGTAAGGTATATGCAGAAACTACATTGGCCAAACAAATTGTGTTACAGTGAAATACTACAACCAACAAGACATATTGGGATTGGATGTGGTAAAAATAGGGGGGGGGGTCAGCATTATGGGTCTGTGATTGGCTGACGCAATTATAACTTGATTGAATGTCCATCCACTATTTGCATGCCACATTCTCTGCAATAAAGTCAACTGAAAGTCAATTAAAAAAGGTACTGGATGATACAACAGCAGTATTCAAAGATGGCATTGGAAAAGTTAAACCTATCAAGGGTAAAATAATGTTAATTTTAAATGCCCCTCCCAAGTTTTACAAATCCTGTCTTGTTCTTTGTACCATCTTTGATAAAGCAGCAGTGAGCTAGATTGCATGGAGGCTGAAGGACTTCGTTTCAAGGTTGACTGGAGGCCATGGGCAATGCCAGTGGTACGAGTAGCCAAGCAGAATGGGTCTGTCAGGATCAGTGGTGATTTTCAGGTCACCATAAACCCAGAACTGAAAGTAGATCAAAACACACTGCCCAGGATAGAAGGCAAACTATTTTTGAAGGAAAACACTTCAGCAAAGTGGACTTAGCTGAAACCTACTTACAGATGAAGATGGAAGAAGAGTCCAAAGAGTTTCTCACCATAAGCACGCACAAAGGGTTTTTTCACTACAATAGGCTTATTTTTGGTGCAGCAACTGCACCTGCACTCTTTCAGAAAGCTCTGGACCAGGAGCTGCAAGACTGCCCAAGCATTCAGTGCTACCTGGATGACATCACTGTTACTGGTATGGAAGACAAGGGTTCATTGTAGTAAAGGGAATTACAGAGGTATGAGAGTGGAGTGGCCAGAATAGATTGGAAAAGGAAGAGGTACAGTTGACGTTTCAGGCCGAGACAGGGTCTCGGCCTGAAACGTCGACTGTACCTCTTCCTAGAGATGCTGCCTGGCCTGCTGTGTTCACCAGCTACTTTGATGTGTGTTGCTTGAATTTCCAGCATCTGCGGAATTCCTGTTGTTTGCGTTTTATAGATTGAAAAATGACACTAGCAGGGACGATGGCTGAGAAGCAATGGGTGGAATTTCTGGAAGCAATTTGGAAGGCACAAGATATATACATCTCATAGAGGAAGTAGTATTCTTGTAGAAACTGTCTCAGCATTGTCAGTTCAGTGATGCGATTAATGATACACTAAGAGATCATTTAGTATGTGGAGTCTTACAAGAAATCATTCAGAAATGGCTCCTAACTGAAGCACAACTCACATTAAAAAGAGCATTATAAACCATTATATCAATAGAAACCACAGCCACAGACACAAATGAGACACCATCCAAGCTGAGAGCTAAAGGAGCAACAAGCTGGTCATCGAGGCATGGCCAAAATGAATGCATTGGCTTGAAGCTTTGTCTGGTGGCCTGGGATAGATCAGCAGATCGAACAGCTCACCATCGACTGTTCAGGATGCCAAAACATTCAGAAGATGCCGAGAACAGAGCCTGTCCATTCCTGGGAATGGCTTGCATTGCCCTGGCAGAGGAATAGTGGATTTTGCCAATCAGTCATGAGCACAGTTTTCTTGGTAGAAGTGAACGTAGCTACAAAGTGATCAGAAGCTTCCCCAGTAGTCCCCACTACAGCCTCGCACACTGTTAATGTACTGAGAATCCTCTTCTCAAGGACTGGTGTTCCAAAACAGGGGTCTCCAACCTTTTTCGCACTGCGGACTGGTTTCATATTGAAAATATTCTTGCGGACCGGCCGACCAGGGGTGGGGGGTAGGTGGTAGGGTTGCCAACGAACAAGAATAGCAGTCAAATACGTTGGGTTTACCCCGAGAAAGACTACAATGACCATGAAGCCTTGCGCGGGCATGAGTGCGCATGCATGTACGTGCCAATTTTTTTCTATAAATCGTTTTTGGCGATTCTGCGTGGGGGGGGCATTAATCACAAATGCAATATAGGTGATAAGTGGCTAATACACTCAATTTCGTTTCTAAAAAGGTTTATCTAATGAATTTAATATTAAACACACAGCGCATATTTTCCTCGCATGAATATAGTGATAAGTCAATTATCAGGGGAGCTTGAAGTAAGTGTTGAATGAACTTCCAGTAGAAGTGGTAGAAGCAGGTTCAATATTATCATTTAAAGAAAAATTGGATAGGTATATGGACCGGAAAGGAATGGAGGGTTATGGGCTGGGTGCAGGTCGGTGGGACTGGGTGAGATTAGCGTTCGGCACGGACTAGAAGGGCAGAGATTTCCTGTTTCCGTGCTGTAATTGTTATATGGTTATATAAGTCAATAGCATCACAACATTTTAAGTAACATTTGGATATTAAACACACAGCACATATTTTCCCCGTATGAACATATAAAATCATTGCAACACACCAATATTGCTGAATCAGTGGGAGCCCTGGGCTTGTTTTCCTGCAACAAGACAGTCCTATCGAGGGGTGATGGGAGACAGCGATACTCGAATGGGGTTCCTTATGTCCTGTCTATTCTGCAATTTCGTTTTCGTTGCATTCATTGCAGAGATATGTTGGAAATGGAAGCAACGTTTTCCGTGCTTTTGTGGCTACATCTGGATATTCAACTTTGACTTTGATCCAGAATGCCAGCAGAGATGTTATGTCAAACATGCTTTTCAGCCCACCATCATTTCCAAGCTCAAGGAATTGATCTCCTTCCCGCGCTGACATGGATGACACGTACGTAATGACCTCGCGTGCATTCAAGCTCAATAGTGCGTGACAGGGAATGAGGAAAGATGCCGATGACTCCTATCGCCAAATCATATCTTTTCCTCGTGGCCCGCTAGCAAATGCTTTGTGGCCCGGTACTGGTCCACGGCCCGGTGGTTGGGGACCACTGTTCCAGAATACATAGTCAGTGATAAAGGACCACAGTTTGTTGCAGAACAGTTTCAGTCATTCCTAAAAATGAATGGAACAAGATGTATAACATCTGTACCGTACCACCCAGCTACAAAAGATTTGGTGGAAAGGTTTGTCCAGAGTCTAAAGAACACACTGCGAGCAAAGTCAGCAGAACACACTACAGAAGCTCACCAATTTGCTCCTTGCATATCACAATGTAGCACACTCCACAGCCACCAAGTCATCAGCTATGCTGCTCTTGGGTTGTCCCTTATCCTCATGCTTGAATCTCTCAAACCTAATTTCAAAAAGAGTATGTAGGACAAATAACTGAGACAAATTGTGGGCTCCTCAAACAAGGAGGTTCTAAATTTTACTTTGGACATACAGTCCTTGGCAAGGGACTGCACAGATTATCAAAAGTGGGTACTTGGAAAGATTAAGGACCTCTCTCCCAGATGGTGTAGATTGTGTCTGATGTCATCTGGAGGTGAAACATTGATCAGTTGAGGAGAACAGAGTTAATTGTGGAAGAAAAAAGGTGCTCCAAGTGTTCAGAGCTACTTCCTGCTATCGCAGAGTCAACTCCAACGACCACCATGGGGGAGACCCCAGAACCTGCTTCACCTCCACAAGTCTGACCTACAAGCAGAGTGACCTTTGTCAGGAAAGACCTTAACCACGAGAGTAAGAAGTCCTCCAAAGCAACTAAATATTTAGGCCTGTATGGGACAATTTAAAATTCATTGCACTGCACTGCTGCCACAAAAAAACAATTATGACATATGTGAGTAATGATAAATCTGATACCATTCTGTATTGTGGACTCAGAGTGGGAAGGAATCAGGGAGAGGGGAATCATGGTTGGAAAAAGGGGATGAGAGAGGGAAGGGAGCGGGAAGCACCAGAAAGATATAAGATATTCTGTCATGATCAATACACCAGTGATCATTTGTTGTGTCACATTAAAAGGGAGGGAGGTAAATACAAACGTTTGTACTTATGAAATCAATTATTTAGTGTTTTATATTTGTAATTAATTTAGATCAGTTTGTAGAAAGCTGTTTTCACTTTGACACACAAGAGTCTTTTTCTGTTGATCAGTGTCAAAAATGCCAAATTAATTCCAAACAACACTGTCTCTATCTCTGGAGGCAGCTTATCTACTGACGTCTATTACCAACCCATTGACTCTCACAACTAACTGGGCTATTCCTCTTCCCACCCTGTTACTTGTATGGTGTTGCTTGGATTTCCACCATTTGCAGTTTTTTCTCTTGTTTGTGATCAAGTTAAATGCATTGTGATTTAATGTTGTAAAACAATAAAACAGGAAAACTTCTAAGGAGGATGAATAGTTTTTATAAGCACTAAGTATATGTAGATGCATCCTATATGTAGTTAGAGTTTATAGCTAAGTGTTGTGTATTTAATATTTCAGTAATATTTGAGAAATACTGCAAATATATTGATTGATGAAGCAATTTTTGTTGCTTACATAATTCATTACCACTTACATGTTTAAAATTTAAAGGCATCCGTTAGTCTTGCGAGACCATGGATCCGTGCCTGGAAAGTATTCACTCTCCAGGGCGCAGGCCTGGGCAAGGTTGTATGGAAGACCAGCAGTTGTCCATGCTGCAAGTCTCCCCTCTCTACGACACCAATGTTGTCCAAGGGAAGGGCATTAGGACCCAAACGGCTTGGCACCAGTGTCATCACAGAGCACTGTGTGATTAAGTGCCTTGCTCAAGGACACAACACGTTGCCTTGGCTGGGACTCGAACTCACGACTTTCAGGTAGCTAGTCCAATACCACTTGGCCACGTGCCCACATGTAAAAGTACCTAAATGGCATATGTTATTACACCACTACATCATACATGTGCGCTGCACTAAAAGGAAAATGAGTGGGTACAGACTATCTCCAGCTCTGTGCTTTCCTTCAGATTAGTTCTATGTTCTGGAGTTACAAAACATAATGAAGTCCATATCCATAGTTCTCTAAAAGTAGCTACACAGTTGATAGGGCAATAAAGAAGGCATTTGACATGCCAGCCTTTATCAGTTGAGGACCTGAGTTCATGAGTTGGAATGTTATATTGCAGCTTTATAGAATTCTGGTGTGGCCACATCTGGAGTATTGCATTCAGCTCTGGTCACCTCATCACAGGAAGGATGTCAGGGCTCAGAAGAGGATGCAGAAGAGGTTTACTGGGATGCTGCTTGAATTAGAAGGCATGTAATATCAGGAAAGTTCAGACAAAATGGGTTGTTTTCTGTGGAGCAGTGGAGGCTGAGGGGAGAAGTCATAAAAGTTTGCAAGATTATGAGAGGCATAGATAGAGCTGACATCCAGTATCTTTCTCCCAGTGTTGAAAATGACTATTACCAGAGGCCATGCATTTAAGCTGAGAAGGGGGACTTTCAATTAAGACATGCATGACAAGTTCTTTACACAGATAGTGATGGATGTCTGGTATTCACTGCCTGGGTTAATGGTTGAGGCAATACGATAGAAGTGTACAAGAAGCTCTTGAATAGGCATATGAATATGAAGGAAATGGATAGATATGGACATTAAATAGGCAGAAAAAATTAGTTTCATTGGGCATTTGATAATTCATTTAATTAGTTCTGTACAATATTATGTGTTGAAGGGCCTGTTCCTGTGCTGTACCGTTCAATGTTTTACAAGTGCTCATTTAGTATTTGAGCCATATGCTCTAACTGTAAGCATAAATTTCCTCCTTTATTCTTGACTGGGCCTACCTTCTCCATACTTACCCTCTTAATCTAAAATGCCTTGGAGATCTCTTTGATCTTGCTTGTCAAGGACCTTTAATGGCCCCTGTTATGTCTTTCCTAATGTGGGTTGTTTATCTCTAATTACTAGATCTCTCTACTCATAAGTTGGCAGTTGTTGTTGATTACTTAGTATTGTGTTATTAAGCAATAAACCTTTGACATTAGGTCAGCCATTATATAATAATTTGTACATTTAAATTCATAGTTAGAAGCACTTATTAGAAGTCAAAGGAACTTCTATCAATATTTGATGGAACACTGAGAACTACTGTTTTTTTTACACTGGCTTCTTGCATACTGTAACATGATGATGAATAATAAAGTCGCCTTCAACTACAACTACACCAGGACTGGATTTATCTATCTGTGTACAGAGCCTATAAAAGGTATTCAGCCCCTTAGAAGTTTTCATGTTTTATTGTTTTACAATATTGAATCACAGTGGATTTAATTTGGCTTCTTTGACACTAATCAACAGAAAATGACTCTTCCACATCAAAGTGAAAACAGTTCTCTACAAGGTGATCTAAATTAATTACAAATTTGAAACACAAACTAATTCATTGCATAAGAATTCCCCCCCCCCCACTTTAATATGATGCACTGAATCATCACTGGTGCAGCTAATTGGTTTTAGAAGTCACAACATTAGTTAAATGGAGATCTTTTTTGGAGACCTGTGTGCAGTCAAGGTGTTTCAATTGATTGTAGTAGTAAAACTATGCCTGTACCTGGAAGGTCTAACTGCTAATGAGACAGTATCCTAGCAAAAACTACACTATGAAGACAAAAGGACACTCCAAGCAACTCCATGAAAAAGTAATTGAAAAATGTAAGTCAGGAGATGGATTCAAGAAAATTTCCAAGTCATCAAGCAATGGAAAGAATATGGCACAGCTGTAAATCTGCCAACAGCAGGCAGTCCTCAAAAACTGAGTGACCATGCAAGATAGAGACTCGTGAGGGAGGCCACCAATAGAACTATGAGAACTCTGGAGGAGTTACAAGCTTCAGTGGCTGAGATGTGAGAGACTGACCATACAACAACTGTTGCCTGGGTGCTTCGCCAGTTGCAGCCTTATGGGAGAGTGGCAAAGAGAAAGCCACTGTTGAAAAAAAACTCACATGATGTTTTGGCTAAAGTTTGCCAGAAGGCATGTGGGAGACTTTAAAGTCAGCTGCAAGACGGTTCTATGGTCTGCTGAAAACAGAATTGAGCTCTTTGACCATCAGACTAAATACTATTTTTGGCATAAGCCAAATACTGCACATCATCAAAAACACACCATCCCTACCATGAAGCATGGTGGTGGTGGCTGAATCATGCTGTGTGGATGTTTCACTGCAGCAACCACTGGAAGGCTTGAAAAGGTAGAGGGTAAAATGAATGTAGCAAGATACAGGGAAATCCTCGAAGAAAGCCTAATACGGTCTGCTAATGATTAGTAAGCAGTGCTGTTGATCAGTATCAAAAAAGACAAATTAAATCCAGTGTGATTCACTGTTGTAAAACAATAAAACATGAAAACTTGGAAGCGGGGTTGAACACTGTAGCTTAAGAAAATGGGGAAAAGCTTGAGCAAGGGTTGAATAGACCCTTTTGGGCTTCCTAATCATTTGCTTGATCATTTTCCTGCTGTCCTTATATTCCACAAAATGCCAATATGAATTTAGCTTCCTTATCCTTATATACAATAGATAGTATAGACACTGAAAATCCAGAGTAACACACACAAAATGCTGGAAAAAACTCGGCAGATCAGGCAGTATTTATGGAGATGAATAACATATACTGACTATGGAGAGGAATACTGAATAGCTTAGGAGGTCCTGACAAAGCGTCTCAGCCTGATATGTTGGCTCTTTATTCCTCTCCATTGATACTGCCTGACCTGCTAAGTTCCTTCAGCATTTTGTGGGTCTTCCTGAACCTTACTTCTTTTCCCTTCCTCACTAAAATTAGAACTTCTGCAGTCCTTCAATGTTCCCTTACCTTACTCCTTACCAGAACATACCAATCCTGAAGTCTGATCAGCTGGTCTTTTACCTCCCTCATGTCAGGCATGGAATTGGCTGAAGATGTGATATTACCCTGAAGAACTCCTGAAGCGAAATCCTGGAGCTGGGCTGGGCTGAATGACCACCAACAACAACAAGCCTCTTTTGTTGTGTGAAGCATCACTCCAATAATTGCTTCTGTTTTATTAGAGCTCATTGACCCCACACTTAGTCAAATTCTTCCACGACAGTTAGGAGGTTACTGGTCATGGTACAGAACATGGAACTTAACACCATTGATTTGGTCATGATCACTTTGCTGCACATAGGTTAATATGTTATGCAAAGTGTAGAAATGATCACAGTGATCACAGTGCAGAAGGTACAAAGTATCATGCTATGAACATAGAGATTTATTTCTCTGAGATAAAATGGCTGAGCTATGACTGTTTTCATTGAATCAGAGCAGACTGTATAGAAATATTCTATTTCATTTCAAACTCTGAGACAGTGTCGTTAAAATGGCATTTTTCCCCTCAACAGAGAAATAAGTAATCATACTGACAACACGCTGGAGGAACTCAGCAGGTCGGGCAACATCCGTGGAAATGACCAGTCAACGTTTCGGGCCGGAACCCTTCATCAGGAACCCCCATAAGGGTTCCGGCTCAAAACATCGACTGATCATTTCCACGGATGCTGCCCAACCTGCTGAGTTCCTCCAGCATGTTGTGAGTATTACTTTGACCCCAGCATCTGTAATGTTTAGTAACCATACTGTATGTAACTAAGGAAATTAGTAAATTTTTTGGTATAGGGAATCTGAGAAGAACTCATCTAAATGAAAGAGAATGATGGATCTGGCAGTCAGTCTGTGAAAATGTGATTGAGACGGAAACACTCACTTCACTGAAAGCACCAGAATATGGTTTTGAAGGGGCATGATATATGAGCCATGTACAGAACATTCAGATAATTTTGAATGTTTTTTTTATTGATATATGGATAAAATGGCCTCCGTTGATTGCAAAATACGCTGCAATTCAATATTATTTCATCATTTTGAACAGATCTATTTCTTTTTACCCTATTTCTTGATGTTATTTATTCATTTATTTTATTTACTTTATCTTTACTCTTCCTTCTTTTATCTCTTCTGCTCAGACAAGTTAACATAAAGAAAAGATCCTATTTCAATGTGAATGTTCTCCAGTTCAAACTATGATTAATGGTAACCATAGAAACCAAAAAATAATAAATCCCATGTGCAGTTAGAAGTCAGAGCACAGCATGATTTAAATACACTATTTCTCAAAACACAACGTTTTTTTTTATTTGGAGAGCACTACTGGCTTCTAAACTTGCTGAAGCATTTTGTAATGCACTTTAGCAGATGACAATGCTCATTAGTTATAGAAAAAAAATGCATGGATCTTATCTCAGAGAAAAAACCTTGTTTCCAATGTAGAAACCTATTAATTGCCACTTTACTTGACAAAATGCATGTAACTGGTAAGCAATCTCAATCAATAACTTAGACTCTGCACTTCAACTGCTTGGCTGCAATAAGCTATAACACAAGTCTCTCTATCATCAGTCCCACAGTATAAGTACACAACAGAACTCCTCTCAGTTGTGTGTCTTAAGTCAGTATATTCAAATAAAGCGAATTATTATCCAGCACAAAAACAAAAAGAGAGTTGCATTTATGTAGCCACATTCAAATTTTCCCAAAATGCATTTCAATCTGTAGGTCTAGAACTTTGAATCTGTATGATTCAAAACTACTGAAAGCTATGAGATAAGACAGTAGCAAACATTTCAGTCAGCAGTTCACCATAGCAAGCCAACATAGCTAAGTTCCAACCTGGCGAGCACCATCCATTAGACACTTCCCTTCACCATATGTAAAGTGAGCCCAGTTTACATGAAGGGACTGTGGGAATAAGTGGTTTAGGATGGTAGTGAATATTGGTAGCTCAGGTTGAGGGATTTGATATTGCAGTGTTCACTGGGTTTGCCCATTAGCTTGCAGACAGTTCATGACCAGTTGAGGTGACATCTTCAATGTGGAGTTGTTGGTGTTTCTCTCTGGGAGTGCTCATGTTTATATAGGCCCCATTCGCATGCCTCAGTCCTAATTAGCTACCCTTTCAGTTGCCTTTGAATTGTATTGGCTCATGGCTCTTTGGCTCTTAGGGGTTCATAGATGGCATCTATTTCAATATGTTTATTTTTGAGGTATCAGATGAGAACCAGGCTTCAAAAAACTCTCATGCCGGCTTCCTGTTTGCCTGTGCCGTGGTTCCCAGTTGAAGAGTTGTCCTTCTTTGTCTTCATGTACCAAGATCAGCGAGAGTGTATCATATCTCTGTACCACCAGTTTGTGCTCCCCTAAATGAGCTGAGAATTTACATCTTGTCTGGCCAACGTAGTTTTTGTTGCAGTCTCTACATGCGATCCTGTACACCACATTGTACAAGAGTGGTTGTTCACCAGATACAAGGAATGCCTCCCAGTAGGCTGTGACTAAGGGAATCATTGTCAGTGGGTCATGGGCTATTACTGGGTTAAGAGCTCCCAGAGGGTTTTGAGCAAGGACTAGAATTAGAATTTGAATTTAATTTGAAGTTGCATTTGAATTTATTTAAATCTTACACCCATCCCACAACTTGAGGGAGTAAAAATCTTTGTGTCCATCATAATGTACAATCATGTGAGTTTATAAGTCTAATAGCTTGTAGAAAGAAGCTGTCCCATAGCTTCTGAACAAATTTAGTTGGAGCCAATTTTCCAAATTGTGTGGGGACTTGTCTTGATTGGGGAAATCCCTTGTAATTAATCTCTGTGTGGAAAACAGAAGAAATGGAGGCTGGTGAATTTATAGAGAACCCTACTCCTCTGTTTTTGAGGAGTGCCAGAAAGGAGGTTCTATGCGACATTGCTAAGAAATGGAAACTTTCTGGAATACAGAAGAGTATGACGAAGGCAGGAATTCAGAGGAAAATAGCTGAATATTGTGTTGGGAAAAAGTTAGTTGAGGAGGAGTCGCTACAGGAGTTTCCGATAGGTGATGAGGAGACCCTGTTACAACTAGAACAATTAAGAATGGAGAGGCTTAAGTTCGAGGCTGCAGAGGCAGAGAAACAGAGAGAGTTTGAGAGGGAGATGTGGCGTTAAGAGGGTCAAGTGTCAGGCCGTGGTGGCGAGAGGGGTGTATCAATTAATGTCAATCAGGAAATTAAGTTGGTACCTCTGCTTGCTGAAGAAGACGTTGATAGGTACTTCCTACATTTTGTGAAAGTGTCTCAGAACAGGAAGTGGCCGAGGGAGGACTGGGCAGTATTGCTGCAAAGTGTGTTGAAAAGGACGGCACAGCAAGCATATTCTGCCTTATCTGTGACCGAGTCGACTAATTATAGAAACATAGAAACATAGAAAATAGGTGCAGGAGTAGGCCATTCGGCCCTTCGAGCATGCACCGCCATTTATTATGATCATGGCTGATCATCCAATTCAGAACCCTGCCCCAGCCTTCCCTCCACACCCCCTGACCCCCGTAGCCACAAGGGCCATATCTAACTCCCTCTTAAATATAGCCAATGAACTGGCCTCAACAGTTTCCTGTGGCAGAGAATTCCACAGATTCACCACTCTCTGTGTGAAGAAGTTTTTCCTAATCTCGGTCCTAAAAGGCTTCCCCTCTATCCTCAAACTGTGACCCCTCGTTCTGGACTTCCCCAACATCGGGAACAATCTTCCTGCATCTAGCCTGTCCAATCCCTTTAGGATCTTATGCGTTTCCATCAGATCCCCCCTCAATCTTCTAAATTCCAACGAGTACAAGCCCAGTTCATCCAGTCTTTCTTCATATGAAAGTCCTGCCATCCCAGGAATCAATCTGGTGAACCTTCTTTGTACTCCCTCTATGGCAAAGATGTCTTTCCTCAGATTAGGGGACCAAAACTGCACACAATACTCCAGGTGTGGTCTCACCAAGGCCTTGTACAACTGCAGTAGTACCTCCCTGCTCCTGTACTCGAATCCTCTCGCTATAAATGCCAGCATACCATTCGCCTTTTTCACCGCCTGCTGTACCTGCATGCCCACTTTCAATAACTGGTGTATAATGACACCCAGGTCTCGTTGCATCTCCCCTTTTCCTAATCGGCCACCATTCAGATAATAATCTGTTTTCCTATTTTTGCCACCAAAGTGGATAACTTCACATTTATCCACATTAAATTGCATCTGCCATGAATTTGCCCACTCACCCAACCTATCCAAGTCACCCTGCATCCTCTTAGCATCCTCCTCACTGCTAACACTGCCACCCAGCTTCATGTCATCTGCAAACTTGGAGATGCTGCATTTAATTCCCTCATCCAAGTCATTAATATATATTGTAAACAACTGGGGTCCCAGCACTGAGCCTTGCTGTACCCCACTAGTCACCGCCTGCCATTCTGAAAAGGTCCCGTTTATTCCCACTCTTTGCTTCCTGTCTGCTAACCAATTCTCCACCCACACCAATACCTTACCCCCAATACCGTGTGCTTTAAGTTTGCACACTAATCTCCTGTGTGGGACCTTGTCAAAAGCCTTTTGAAAATCCAAATATACCACATCCACTGGTTCTCCCCTATCCACTCTACTAGTTACATCCTCAAAAAATTCTATGAGATTCGTCAGACATGATTTTGCTTTCACAAATCCATGCTGACTTTGTCCGATCATTTCACCGCTTTCCAAATGTGTTGTTATCACATCCTTGATAACTGACTCCAGCAGTTTCCCCACCACCGACGTTAGGCTAACCGGTGTCTATAATTCCCCGGTTTCTCTCTCCCTCCTTTTTTAAAAAGTGGGGTTCCATTAGCCACCTTCCGATCTGATACTGATACTGTGAAGGAGGCTGTGCTTAAGGTCTATGAAATGGTGCCAGAAGCGTACCGACAGAAGTTTCGAGGTTTGAGGAAGTCTGGGAACCGGACATATATCGAGTTTGCCCCTGTAAAGGAGAGGTACTTTGATCGGTGTTGTGCCTCGAAAGAGGTGGACGAGGACTACCACAAAGTGAGACAGCTGATGCTGATAGAGGAATTTAAAGAGTGTGTCTCTAATGGGATACGGACATACTTAGAAGAGAAAGAGGTTGAGACTCTTTCCGTGGCCATTAGGTTAGCGGATGAGTTTGCCCTGACTCACAAGATTAAGTTTTTCCCGAGCAAGGGTTATCAGAAGAGTTACCAGGATAATCTGCCGAGTAAAACAGAAAACAAGGCAGGGGCTAGTGGCAGAGGTAAAGAGGAGGGGAAACTGACCAAAAATAAGTTTCCAGTTTTACCTGTTACTACTGCAGGAAGCCTGGCCATGTGGCATCTAACTGTCCTATTCGGAAGAAAGAAATGGGAAAGGAGAAGGGGAAAACCCCCGACGCGTGTGCGCTGGCGGCTGAGACCACACGAAGGAAGGTGGGGTCTGGCCGAGTTCAGGAAGGAATTGAGTGGCTTATTATCAAGGGTTTTTTGTCTGTGAAGGAGGGGTCACCCCTAGTTCCAGTGAGAATCTGGCACGATACTGGAGCCTTTCAGTCACTGATATTAAGTGATGTCTTAGAATTTGGTGACAAGACAAAAACTGACTAAGTGAATATTCTGGAAGGTATTGGCAAGGGAACAGAGGACGTTCCTTTGCACAAAATAATTTTGGAATGTGACTTAGTGTCTGGACCAGTTGAGATAGGGATACAACCTAAATTACCTATAGCTAATGTGGACGTCTTGTTGGGAAGTGACCTGGCAGGAAAAGATGTATACCCAGGGTTACATCTAACAAGCCGGCCTGCTGTTAGTGAGACAAGTGCAGACAGTGAACTTTATCCCGCATGCGCGGTCACAAGAAGTATGACAAGGAAGGCTGCAGAAGTGAAGGGATCTGGACGGGAGGGGGTCAGGTGCCCGCGATAGCAAAGACAGGGGTACGGATCCTACTAACTTATCTGAAACTTTTCTACCATCTGTGTTCAACCAGGACCCAGGTAGTGAGGCGGATAAGAGGGGTTTGTCATTGTCCAGGCGGAAGCTTGTGGAAGAGCAGGATAGGGATCCTGAGATTGCAGTTTTAAAAGAGACAGCTCTTTCTGAGGATGAAATTCAGAGGGAGTCAATGAGTTGCTATCTGAAGGACGGGGTATTAATGAGAAAGTGGAGGCCACTGACAGTACCTGCTGGTGAGGATTGGGCCGTGGTTCACCAGGTAGTGGTTCTGAAGGATTACCGTACAGAAATTTTAAAGATAGTTCACACAGTGCCTTTAGGGGAACATCCTGGGGTTAGAAAGACAGGCCACAAGATTATGAGAGAATTTCATTGGTCAGGTATAAGAAAGGATATGGCAATTTTTTGTAAAATCTGTCACACATGTCAAGTGGTAGGGAAACCGAATCAGACTATCCCAAAAGCGTCACTTCGCCCCATACCAGCTTTCGGCGAACCTTTCTCCAGGGTTATTGTGGATTATGTTGGCCCACTGCCAAAGACTGCAGGTGGCCACCAATACTTCTTAACCATTATGTGTGCTGCCTCTAGGTTCCCAGAAGCAATACCCCTCAGGAATCTAAAGGCTAAAACAGTGGTGAAGGCACTTATTAAGTTCTTCACATTAGTGGGTTGGATCAGGGCAGTGATTTTACATCAGGTGTATTTCAACAGATAGTTGCGGAACTGGGAGCAAAACAAATTTTGTCCACAGCATACCATCCCCAATCCCAGGGAGCGATAGAAAGGTTTCACTCTACCCTCAAAACCATGATTAAAACGTGCTGTATGGAAAACGAAAAACATTGGGATGAGAGTATACCTTTACTCCTATTTGCAATAAAAGATTTGATCCAGGAATCGTTGGGGTTCAGTCCGTTTGAGCTCGTGTTCGGTCATAGGCCTCCAGGACCTTTGACCTTACTGAGAGAGCAATGGTCTGATAAGGAAGTGTGAACTGGTGTATTGGATTATGTCTTAAAGTTTCGAGACAGGCTGAGCAGGGCTTGTGACCTTACAAAACAGAATCTCCAAAACTCCCAGGCTGATATGAAGCGCTGGTATGACAGACAGGCGAGGGAGCAAAGCTATGAGGTTGGAGGCAAGGTCTTGGTTTTGTTTCCCTTGGAGAATAACCCTCTCCAGGCACAATTTAGTGGACCTTACAAAATAATGAGGAAAATTGATGAGCTGAACTATGTTATCAGGACACCTGGTAGAAGGAAGACCACTCAATTAGTGCATGTGACCCTAATCAAACCTTATTTTGATTCTAAATCTGTATCAGTTGGGGTCACGACCAAACAAGACCCAGCTGCAAAGACTAGCCCAGAGATAACAGGAGAGTGTAATGAGCAGCGTCTG
The DNA here is from genome assembly GCF_963921235.1 of Mobula hypostoma. Taxonomy (NCBI): domain Eukaryota; kingdom Metazoa; phylum Chordata; class Chondrichthyes; order Myliobatiformes; family Myliobatidae; genus Mobula; species Mobula hypostoma. The sequence continues at coordinate 131,397,987 of NC_086101.1, read as the reverse complement.
GTTTCAGCTCAACTCAAGAATGTTAGTGTTTAGGAGAACATCGACAGTAAAATTAACCACCTGGAACCAAAACAACAGCAACAGATAAAGGAGCTAATTGGCAAACATTCCGATCTATTCCCAGATACACCGAGGCAGTATAATATAGCTACTCATGATGTCATTGTGGGGCAGGCTGATCCAGTGAAACAACACCCTTACAGGATGAATTTAGAACGTAGTAAAGTAGTGGATCAGGAGATCGAATATATGTTGGCCAATGGTATAATCAGGCCATCCACCTCTGCGTGGGCTTCCCCGTGCATGATAGTTCCCAAGCCCGATGGTATAATGAGCTTTGCACAGATTATAGAAAGGTCAACGCAATAACTAAAACAGATGCTTACCCTATTCCCAGAATAGATGACTGCAACGATAGGGTGGGAAAGGCTAAGTACCTAACAAAAATTGACCTGCTAAAAGGGTACTGGTGCGTTCCCTTAATCGATAGGGCTCGAGAGATATTGGCATTCGTCACCCCCTCAGGGTTGTACGAGTAGAATGTGATGCCTTTCAGGATGAAGAATGCCCCTGGGACATTCCAACATATGATAATCTCTGTGATTCAAGGCTTGAAGAATACTAGTGCATACACTGACAACTTAGTAGTATGGAATGACATGTGGGAAGAACATATTGTAACAGTAGAGAAATTATCTGATCGGCTCTCTAAAGCTAATCTGACAGTGAACTTTGCCAAGAGTGAGTTTGGTCTCGCCAGTGTCACATATCTTGGTTATGTAGTGGGCCAGGGTCAACTGGCTCCTGTGAAAGGGAAAGTTCAGGCTATCGCTGATGTCCCCATTCCAATGGGTAAGACAACATTGAGAAAGTTTTTAGATATGGTGGGGTATTATCGAAAATTTTGCAAGAACTTTGTGGATATTGCCCTTCCACTGACAAGACTGTTGAGAAAGAGTGAACGATTTGTGTGGGATGAGCATTGCTAAGAGGCATTCGAATGGTTAAAGGGTGTTCACCATCCAGTGCTAAAGACACCGGACTTCACTAAGCCGTTCTTCCTAGCGACGGACGCCAGCGATGAAGCTGCAGGGGCGGTGCTATTACAGAGAGGAGATGATAGTATTGAACAATCCGGTGGCATACTTTTCCAAAAAGTTTAATATGCACCAGAAAAATTACTCGACAATAGAAAAGGAATTGCTGTCCCTCATTTTTGCAGTACAACATTTCGAGGTTTACATTAGTCCTGCACAAAAGCCGTTAGTGGTGTGCACTGACCACAACCCTTTGGTGTTTTTAGATAAGATTAAAGATCAAAATTGGCGTTTATTAAACTGGAGCCTATGTTTACAGCAGTTTGATATCGAGATAAGACACTTAAGGGGTACGGACAATGTCATTGCGGATTGCCTATCCCGCTGTTAAAAATGCTGACGAACTGTGTAAATGCTGAATGTACACTCTGTGAAGTAGAACGTAGTGCTTGGTGTATAGAATCTGTGAGTGAGCAAAATTTTGCTCGAAGATCAAAAATTTCCCAGAAGGGCGAAGGTGTCACTCAGGTGAGACACTGCTAGAAAGTTCAGCAGTCTAATGAACTGAGACAGCATGAGCTGAGACATGAGCTGGGACGTCACCATGGTAACAGCTCAGAGCTGTTAAGCTAACGGACACTGGAACTTTGGAGGGGTTATAAAAAGTTGATCCTTCGATCTGATAATGGCAGAAGAGACACGACACAAGAGAACTGCGGAAGCTACCCGAGAAAGCACTGGTGGAGTTTAAGACTGGTGGAGGCCATGGACGGATTAATTTCAACCCGGATTACCAGTGCGGGTAAGAGCTTGCCTGTGGGGGTCTGCTGATGGTGAATCCATGCCGTGGGTTAGTAGACCGTTCCCTAGAAGGGGCTCTGTCCATCTGTGTCTGTGTGGGGGTCACACCAAGTGACTCTGAAGACTTCAAAAGAAAGAACAACTAAAGCTCCCAACTTGAACATCGACTCATTTAACTCTCTCTCTCTCCATCAAGTCAACTCGATGCAACACAAAGTGAACTGAACTGCTTAAACTTACCTGACACCTCAAGACTGATATCTACCTCCTGGACTATTATTCTTTTGTATCTACATACACATTTACAGATATATATATAATAGTTTATAACCTGTATTGTATTATTCAGTTTAATAATATTAATTCGTAGTAGTAATATATATAGTCTTAATTTATAGTAAACCAGACTCCAGGTGTGTTCCATTTCTGCTGGTCCTTTTCAACCCATCACGTGGTTTGTGACATTAGTGCCAAATGAAGTAGCAAAAGTTATTTTACAACCAGAGAGCAGTAAGAGCAGCATTTTCAAAGGAAACATCTCATGCCAGCTTGGCGCCTGATAGATGATGTATGAACACCATACATTAACTTTGGATGATACAATTTGAAATCCTCACAGACCTGACGTATGAATCAGTATTTGGATAGTAAATGGCTACATTAGTAATATTATTTAAGAATGATGCTATTTTTCAATTATATTTTTAAAAGATTAATGTTAATATTTTTCATGTGTCTTTAAAAATGTTTTATTTCAATCTGACTGTTATAATTTTATTAGTAGTAAATATGTAACAGAACTAATCTTTTTTCGTTTTAAAAATATTCATAATAGTTGTTACTAATTCATTAATCAATGACGTTACGTACCCCATAACTGGGTTGCCAAACCAGCAGAAATGGATCACTCAGTTGGAGTCTGGATTACTAGAACTAAGAAAGTTTTATTAAAGAAACAAGCAACACAGTACTCTAATCAAAAGGATAACAAATGCAACAGTTCAGCAATGATAAACACACATGTACACAGAATTAGGATAACAGGATCAATCAAGCTCTATCGTTGTCTAGGGGTAAATGACCAGTTTCAAAGTGACGCAAAGTTCAGTTCAATTTAGTTCAGTTCAGTTCGCAGTAATCGCTGCCGTGGCGATGGACAATGGAGGGAAGGAGAGAGAGGGCAAAACGAATGAATATTCAAAAACGGCTTCCACACACAGACTTTCACAGTCAGCTTTCGGGTGAGCCCTTTGTGATGTCATCTGAGGTCACTGACCGTGACCCCTCCGTTTCCAGATACGATCGTTTCTCTGTGGTGAACCCGGCACCCAGGCAAGGGTGGACACACACCAGGTTCCCGCCGATCGTGCCTTTCCACCATGTGCGTCTATGGACTGGTCCCGCAACCGGCCTTCCAATACTTCCCACCGACTTGTGAGAGACGCACCGCTTCCAGGGTCTCGTTTCCTCGGGTGTCGCGTGTGTCTTGCCTTAGCGAACCTGTCCCTTTTTATCCCCCTGCTGGGGTATCGCCTGTCCATCACTTCAAACAGTTCAGAGTTCAAAGGGGGAGCTGATCTTGACAGCTCTCCTTCTGTTACTCTCTCCCGTCCCTTCATTAACATCTCCAAATGCTGCTCCATTGTTTTCCTTATCACTCTCTCTCCTGAAGACAGGTGGCAGACCAACTGCTGATCCCACTGGTTCCAGCACAGGACAGCTAACATCTTAATCTATGTGTATTCTTGTCACAATGATAATCTCTGGTCAAAAATACAATGGTGTGCAAGAGTAATTTTTTAGAAGATTATCACCATTTAGGACACACACTCTCAAAAAGGTTTGCTACAACCACTTGAAGCAATGGCTAAAAACCATTGATGATCATCCAATTACAATTAACAAATACATATCAGTTGAAAAATAGCAAAGGAAAGGTAGTCTTCTCCACTTAACTGTCTTTTCAATATAACACTAAGAAGGATTATATAAGCATGAAATAAAATTAGTTGGATGTATAACCTTATGTACGCTGTTGGGAGTAGGGGTGAACGACCTACTGGGGAATGCTGCAGTGGCCAGGTCTGTGGCACTGAGTCTGCCTCAGTGGCTCAGAGGAAAGTGGGGAAAGGAGAAGTACAGGGTATAGTGACAGGCCATTCATTATTTAAGGGAATAGTCAAGAGGCTCTATAACTAAGAACAAGATTTCCAATGGGTTAAGGTAATCTTGGATCGAGTCCAAGACACTCTAAAAGGGGAGGTGAGCAGTCAGAGGTCGTAGCCCATGACAGTACCAGACAGGAAGGTTGACAAAGCCTTGCGAAGAGAGTTCAGGGAGTTAAGTGATGTTAAAGGACAGGACCTCCAGAGTGGTGATTTCAGGCTTGCCACCCATACCATATGCTGGTAAGGCTAGAAATAGGAAGATATTATAGCTTAGCATGTGGCTATGAAAATGGTAAAGGGGGGGGGGCTTCAAATTTTTGAATCATTGGGCACTCCTCCAGGGAATTTGGGACCTGTTCAAATGGAACATTTTGCACCTGAAATGGAGGGAGACCAATATCTTTGTAGGAGGGTTTACTAGTGCTGTACCAGGGTGTTTAAACTGGATTTTTCAGGGGATGGTAACCAGCCTGCTGGGGTAGCTAGTGGAGTGGTTGTGGAGAAAGTAGATGTTAAGCCTACATATAAAGTCAGGAAATGGAAAATTGAATATGGAGGAAGTAATTTATTATCTACAGTCTTCACAATTGCAATTAGACTCTTAAACTACGTACTGTTCCAGCATGTCTGAAGAAATTTTTTATTAATCCAGTCTCCAAAAAGTCAAAGACCACTGGATTCAATGCCTACAGGGTGGCTGCACTCACATCAGTGCAAAGGTATTTGAAAGGCTGGTCATGTCATTTCTCAAATCCATAACTCAAATTTTTCTAGATCCACCAGAGCTCACCTACAAAGCCAACATCTGTACTTTATGCTACAGCACGTCAACTCCCCCGGTACATAGATCAGGAGTCTTTGTTGATCTCAGTTCAGCTTTCAATACCATCATCCCCGAGCCTCTGCATGAAAAACTCTCCAAAATGAATGTACCAGGACCCATCTGCAGGTGGATCACAAACTTCCTCTCTGACAATACATCATTCTTTTTCGTGCAATTCTTTATATTTTAATTATATATATATATATTTTATAATCTTGAATGCTGTTCTTGTTAGATGTCACACCCTGATCGACACACCACAGAAAATTCCTAATAGGGGTAAATATACACTCAGTGATCACTTTGTTATATACGATACCTCCTGCACCTAATAAAGTAGTGTGTTGGCGCATGGCCAAGTGGTTAAGGTGTCAGTCTAGTGATCTGAAGGTCACTAGTTCGAGCCTCAGCTGAAGCATCGTGTTGTGTCCTTGAGCAAGGCACTTAACCACACATTGCTGTGCGACAACACCGGTGCCAAGCTGTGTTGGCCCTAGTGTCCTTCCCTTGGACAACATTGGTGGCATGGAAAGGGGAGGCTTGTAGCATGGGCAACTGCTGGTCTTCCATACAACCTTCCAAGGTGCAAATCCATGGTCTCACGAGACTTACGGATGCCTAAAAAAATAATAAGGTAGCCACTGAGTGAATGTTCATGCTCTTCTGCTGCAACTCATCCACTTCATGGTTCAATGTGTTGTGCATTCAGAGATGATCACCACTGTTGTAATGTTTGGTTATTTGAGTTACTCTCCTGTCAACTTGCACGAGTCCAGTTATTCTCCTCAGTCTTCTCTCATTAACAAGGCATTTTCACCCGCAGAAATTATGCTCACTGGATGTTTCTTTCATTTCTTGCACCATTCTCTGTAAATTCTAAAGACTGTTGTGCATGAAAATCCCAGGAGATCAGCAGTTTCTCAGATACTCCCCATCCCATTTGGCACCAACAATCATTCCATGGCCAAAGTCACTTAGATCACATTTCTTCCCCATTCTGATATTTGGTCTGAACAACAACAGAACCTCTTCAAAATGTCTGCATGCTTTTATGCATTGATATTCTGCAAAATGATTGGCTGAATAGATATTTGTATTAATAAGCAAGTGTACTAGTGTACCTAATAAAGTATCCACTGAGCATATTTGGCAAATAAATCTGATGCTTAGTCCTTGATCTTTTTTAGTTGCATTGATTTCAATGCCAAGAGTATTGTAGGTAAGGCAGATGAGTTTAGAGTATGGATCCACATGTAGAATTATGATATTGTAGCCATTAGTGAAACTTGGTTGCAGGAGGGGCAGGGTTGGCAGGTCAATATCTTCCATTGCTTTAGGCATAATGAGATGAATTCAATATCTTTAATACTTGCTTTGGTTGACAGAACATGCAGGCACTTTACAAACTCCCACAGCCCCCAATGGCCCTGAGGTTTCAGTCTCTGAGGCCAATGTGAAAGCATCCTTTACAAGGGTGAACCCACAAAAAGCATCTAGTCTTGACCGTGTACCTGGCCAAGTACAGGAGACCAGTGTTAATCAACTGGCTGGAGTGTTTACTGACATCTTTCACCTCTTGCTTAGGAATTGTGAAGTATTTACTTTCCGAGAAAACTAAAGAAATTTGACCTGTCCCCTAAAACCCTCACTAATTTTTAAAGATGCACCGTAGAAAGCATTCTTCCAGGGTGCATCACAACCTGGTATGGAAGTTGTCCTGTCCAAGACCAGAAGAAGCTGCAGAAAATCGTGAACACGGAGCAGCACATCACCCAAACCAATCTTCCGTCCTTGGACTCACATTACACCGCACGCTGTCGGAGCAGTGCTGCCAGGATAATCAAGGACGCGACCCACCCAGCCAACACACTTTTCGTCCCTCTTCCTTCCAGGAGAAGGCTCAGGAGCTTGAAGACTCATACGGCCAGATTTGGGAACAGCTTCTTTCCAACTGTGATAAGGCTGCTGAACGGATCCTAACCCGAATCTGGGCCGTACCCTCCAAATATCCGGACTTGCCTCTCGTTTTTTTTTTGCACTACCTTACTTTCCATTTTTCTGTTTTCTATTTATGATTTATAATTTAAATTTTTAATATTTACTATCGATTTGTAATCCAGGGAGCGGGAAGCACAGAATCAAATATCGCTGTGATGATTGTACGTTCTAGTATCAATTGATTGGCGACAATAAAGTATAAAGTATCCGCCTGTTTCAAGCAGGCTTCAAACCGTGTTGAATTAAATTTTGTAAAACAATGAATTAATGTCTGAACAGTTCAAAATGACAATTTAACTTTTTCTCAGCTTGCAGCATGTAGACTGTCTGTACAAGGTAAACCACTGTCAGTTTGTTAATGCCTAATGTTAGGTGATAGCAGCTGGATTCTTTCTTAGTCTAATGCACCATTAACATAGGATGTCTGTTAATGACTAAATGTCTTTTGGTCACTTTGAGAGTTAGGTTGATGGATTCTTTCTTAGTGTCTGTCAAATTAGCTTGATGGATTTTTTATTTTGCATTCAGGCTTATTGCTTATACTGTATGTAATATTCATGTCCATTTGTAACTAAAGGACTGTTAGTTCAAAACACTTGGACTGATAGATAAGGAGTACCCATTAAAGTGTCTATTTGATTTATAAGGGTATGCTGAACACACGTGCTTTTTGAATGAATGAAACTAGGCTGAGTTAATGGCATGAGAACAAATGATCAGAGTTTGTTCGTCTCTGTGTGTTTCTGTGCTTGTGGAACTCATATTTATTGGGCTACCTTTCTCTGTGTTCTATGGCTTTTGCCTGGACAGGGAATTGTGATCTGTGTTAGGATCCAGGGTGTTTTCATGAGTGAGTTAGAATTCAGAGCTCCCCAACCAACAGCGACACTCAACTTGTGACTGAGAATTGTGAAACCTGAAATATTTGTGATAATATTTTTGAGTTATTATGTAGTCTTTTGTGTGGTTTATTTGTGCTTTCTATTTTTACCTAATAAAGTATCCACTGAGTGTATATGGCAAATAAAGCTGATCCTTAGTCCTTGATCTTTTTTAGTTGCATTGTCATAGGTCTGCGAGTCAAAAATTGATGCCGAAACAAAGCCAAGGAGACAGAAGTCAGGCAGAGCCGTGGTAGTAGGGGACTCCATAGTGAGAGGTACAGAAAGGGGCTTCTGCGGCGACAGACAGGATTTAAGGATGGTGTGTTGCCTCCATTTTCAAGAAGAATGTTGTAATTTGACTCAATGTCTATTATTCAGTGCCTACACAATTGTGATGAAGTGCTTTGGGAGATTGGTCATGAAATATCAACTGCTGCCTGAGGACTGACTGGGAACCGCTCTAATTTGCCCACCATCACAACCGGTCAACACAAGCGTTCGAGGTCAGCCGAGGTGCGACAACTGAAGGAGTGAGTGTGGGAATTGGCTGAGAAGGAGCGGTTGATTTAAAAACCGGTCGGGACCAACCTGCAACACAAACGTTCGAGGTCGAACGAGGTGAGACAAGTGAAATGAATTAGTCAGAATATCAGCCAATATAATCAAGGTTTGCTCTAGGGGAGCGGCTTGTCGGGGAGCAGCCTTGTCGAGGGAAGTGCCTCGTGAGAAAAGTGCAAGTCTTTGTCTCAAGAGTCTTCGGCGAGGAGGCTGAGGGAGGAGACCATGCCACAGTTGGAGAGGGTGAGAAGTGGTGAAGAAATGACAGGTCGGTGTGATGCTTGCATGATGTGAGAGGTCAGGGATGTTGATGGTGCCTCTGGCTGCTACAAATGTGGCAAGTGTGTCCAGGTTCAGCTCCTGAAGGACTGTGTTGAGGCACTGGAGAAGCAACTGGATGACCTCAGGTTCATCCGGGAAACCGAGAGTTTTCTGTACAGGACCTACAGCAAGATTGTTACACCAAAGATACCGGAAGGGGGCGGGGGGGGGCGACGATGAGGAAGGGATGGATGATTGGAGTACAGGAGACCCCAGGGGATGTACCTCTTGAAAACAGGTTCACCCTCTTGGAAGCTGTCGGGACAGAAGATATTGCCAGTCTGAGAGGCGGACAGGCCTGCTAGTCAAAAATTGGCGCTGAAACAAAGCCGAGGAGACAAAAGTCAGGCAGAGCCGTAGTAGTAGGAGACTCCATAGTGAGAGGTACAGAAAGGGGTTTCTGCGGCAACAGGCTGGATTTAAGGATGGTGCGTTGCCTCCCTGGTGCCAGGATCCAGGACGTCACAGACTGATTGCAGAGCATCCTCAAGGGTGAAAGTGAACAACTGAAAGTGCTGGTGCATGTCGGCACAAATGACGTCGGGAGGAAGAAGAAAGAAGTTCTGCAGCGTGATTTCAGAGAACTTGGAAGAAGGCTGAAAAGCAGGACCTCCAGAGTGGTTATCTCCGGTTTGCTTCCAGTTCCTCATGCTGGAGAGGGCAGGAACAGAGACATAGGGGATCTGAATGTGTGGCTGAGGAGCTGGTGCGGGAGGCAGGGATTTAGATTCTTGGACCACTGGGATCTGTTTTGGGATATGGATGAATTGTACAGAAGGAACGGGGTTATATCTTAACAGACGGGGGACCAGCATTCTGGCAGGCAGGTTTGGCACTGCTACACGGGTGTGTTTAAACTAAGAAGTGGCGGGAGAGGGGATGAACTGGAAATATAAGGATGGAGCTAAAGGGAAAGAGAGAATAAGAAAAGTTAAGAAAGACTACAGAATTAACAGGGCAGAAAGCTCAGGAAGGGATTGGACAGTATGGCCAGGTGCAATAGGAATCAATGTGAAAGGTGAGGGGAGTAAAAGTATTACTTTAAAAGAATTAAACCTATTATATATGAATGCACGGAGTATAAGAAATAAAGTGGATGAGCTTGAGGCTCAGTTGGAAATTGGCAAGTATGATGTTGTGGGAATAACAGAGACATGGCTGCAAGAGGACCAGGGCTGGGAAATGAATATTCTGGGATATACATCCTATCAAAAGGACAGACAGGTTGGCAGAGAGGGTGGGGTGGCTCTGTTGGTGAGGAATGAAATTCAGTCACTTGTGAGGGGGGACATAGAATCAGGAGATGTAGAGTCAGTATGAATGCAACTGAAAAATTGTAAGGGCAAAAAGACCCTAATGGGCGTTATCTGCAGGCCCCCAAACAGTAGCCTGGATATAGGGTGCAAGTTAAATGAAGAGTTAAAATTGGCATGTCGCAAAGGTAATACTACGGTTGTTATGGGGGATTTCAACATGCAGGTAGACTGGGAAAATCAGGTTGATACTGGACCCCAAGAAAGGGAGTTTGTGGAGTGCCTTAGAGATGGATTCTTAGAGCAGCTTGTATTAGCGCCTACCAGGGAGAAGGCAATTCTGGATTTAGTGTTGTGTAATGAGCCAGATTTGATAAGGGAACTCGAGGTAAAGGAGTCATTAGGAGGTAGTGACCATAATATGATAAGTTTTAATCTACAATTTGAGAGGGAGAAGGGAAAATCTGAAGTGTCAGTATTACAGTTGAACAAAGGGGACTATGGACCCATGAGGGAGGAGCTAGTCAAAGTTGACTGGAAAGATACCCTAGCAGGAATGTCAGTGGAACAACAATGGCAGGTATTTCTGGGAATAATACAGAAGGTGCAGGATCAGTTCATTCCAAAGAGGAAGAAAGATTCTAAGGGGAGTAAGGGGCGACCGTGGATGACAAGGGAAGTCAAGGACAGTATAAAAATAAAAGAGAGGAAGTATAACATAGAAAGGATGAGTGCAAAGCCAGAGGATTGGGAGACTTTTAAGGAGCAACACAGGATAACTAAAAAAGCAATACGGGGGGAAAAGATGAGGTACGAAGTTAAGCTAGCCAAGGGTATAAAGGAGGACTGTAAAAGCTTCTTTAGGTATGTGAAGAGGAAAAAATTAGTTAAGACCAAAGTTGGGCCCTTGAAGACAGAAACAGGTGAAATTATTATGAGGAACAAGGAAATGGCAGACAACCTGAACAGGTACTTTGGATCTGTCTTCACGAAGGAAGACACAAACAATCTCCCGGATGTAATAGTGGCCAGAGGACCTAGGGTAACAGATGAACTCAAGGAAATTTGCATTAGGCAGAAAATGGTGTTGGGTAAACTGATGGGACTGAATGCTATTAAATCCCCAGGCCCTGATGGTCTGCATCCCAGGGTACTTAAGGAGGTGGCTCTAGAAGTCATGGACGCATTGGTAATCATTTTCCAATGTTCTATAGATTCAGGATCAGCTCCTGCGGCTTGGAGGGTAGCTAATGTTATCCCACTTTTTAAGAAAGGAGGAAGAGAGAAAATAGGCAATTATAGACCAGTTAGTCTGACATCAGTGGTGGGGAAGATGCTGGAGTCAATTATAAAAGATAAAATAGCGGCATATTTGGATAGCAGTAGCAGGATAGGTCTGAGTCAGCATGGATTTATGAAGGGGGGATCATGCTTGATTAATCTTCTGGAACTTTTTAAGGATGTAACTATGAAAATGGACATGGGAAAGCCAGTGGATGTAGTGTACCTGGACTTTCAGAAAGCCTTTGATAAGGTCCCACATAGCAGGTTAGTGGACAAAATTAGAGCACATGCTTTTGGGGATATGGTACTGACATGGATAGAAAATTGGTTGGCAGACAGGAAGCAAAGAGTAGGGATTAATGGGTCCTTTTCAAAATGGCAGGCAGTGACTAGTGGGGTACCACAAGGCTCGGTGTTGGGACTACAGCTATTTACAATATACATTATAGATTTAGATGAAGAGATTAAAAGTAACATTAGCAAATTTGCAGATGACAGAAAGCTGGGTGACAGTGTGAAATGTGAGGAGGATGTTATGAGAATGCCGGGTGACTTGGACAGGTTGGGTGAGTGGGCAGATGCATGGCAGATTCAGTTTAATGTGGATAAATGTGAGGTTATCCACTTTGGTAGCAAGAACAGGAAGGCAGATTACTATCTGAATGGTGTCAAGTTAGGAAAAGGGAAAGTACAATGAGATCTAGGTGTCCTTGTTCATCAGTCACTGAAAATAAGCACACAGGTACAGCAGGCAGTGAAGAAAGCGAATGGCATGTTGGCTTTCATAACAAGGGAAGTTGAGTATAGGAGCAAAGAGGTCCTTCTGTAGTTGTACAAGACCCTGGTGAGAACCCACCTGGAGTATTGGGTGCAGTTTTGGTCTCCAAATTTGAGGAAGGACATTCTTGCTATTGAGGGAGTGCAGTGTAGGTTCACAAGGTTAACTCCTGGGATGGCGGGACCGTCATATGTTGAAAGATTGGAGTGAATTGTGTTGTATACACTGGAATTTAGAAGGATGAGAGGGAATCTGATTGAAACATATAAGATTATTAAGGGATTGGACACGCTGGAGGCAGGAAACATGTTCCCGATGTTAGGGGAGTCCAGAACCAGAGGCCACAGTTTAAGAAAAAGGGGTAGACCATTTAGAACGGAGTTGAGGAAAAAGCTTTTCACACAAAGGGTTGTGGATCTGTGGAATACTCTGCCTCAGAAGGCAGTGGAGGCCAGTTCTCTGGATTCTTTCAAGAAAGAGTTAGGTAGAGCTCTTAAAGATAGCGGAGTCAAAGAATACGGGGAGAAAGCAGGAACAGGGTACTGATTATGGATGATCAGCCATGATCACAGTGAATGGTGGTGCTGGCTTGAGCGGTCCAATAGTCTACTTCTGTACCTATTGTCTATTGTCTATATTGGGCTTAAGTTACTTTGCTGTGCTTGTACGCTTATTCCTACATCTCCTGGATACTTGGATTGTTTGGGTCTGACCAACCCAGCCCATTATAGTCATACTGATGCCCAAGAAGAATGTGGTAATTTGACTCAATGTCTATTATTCAATGCCTACACCATTGTGGAGAAGTTCTTTGGGAGATTGGTCATGAAATATCAATTGTTGCCTGAGGAGTGACTGGGAATCGCTCCAATTTGCCTACCATCATAACAGGTCAACAGCAAATGCCATTGATTGGCTCTTCACTTAGCCTTGGAACATCTGGACAATGAAAATGCATGCATCAGAATTTTTCTTCAATGGCTACTGTAATACATGGATCTGTTTCTTTCAGAGCAATGACCCCTCACCCTCTTAGCCCCACATATTGATCTGTTGTCTGTGCATGTATTGTTGTCTATGCTTGCATATTGTTTTCACTCTCTCTCTCTCTCTCTCTCTCTCGTTGTAATGTGAGTACGGTACAGCAGTTAACGCCATCTCCTGTATGTATTTATTTAATTGATGTGTAGTTGTGCACAGACACAATAAACTGGCGATGACTACAAACCTGACCGTCAGAAAATAGCATGAACTGCACTGACAGTTATGAGATGAAACAGCAAGTGTTAAACTGCACCAGAAAGCCATCAGGGATGATGACAAAGTAATGTGTGAGTAACAGTGAAAGACGTGCTGAATTTAAAGTGAAAATAATGTGGCAACGGCTTCCATTGGAAAGTTGACTAACTTGATAGTGTTAATGAAGGCTGGAAATCATATATCGAGAGGGTTGAACTGTATTGTAACATGAACAACAACATGGAGGAGCAAAAGAAAGCCACTATGCTTCTTAGCTTAAAGGGCCCAAGAACATAGTCTCTTACACAACTTAGTTACCCCTGAAAAGCCAGCAAGTAACCTGCTTGACAAAATTATTACAATTCTATAAAATCACTTGAGCCTTAAACTGCTGGTAACAGCTGAGATATTTAGACTTTACAAAATGAGCCAGTCAAAAGATGAAAGCATTTTGGAATACATTGAAGAACTGCGCAAACTTTCCCAGTACCATAACTTTTGAGATGGACTTTCTGATGCATTAAGGGATAGGCTTGTATGTGGCATGCATAGTCAAAACATTCAAAAGAGGCTACTATCCGAAAGAGACCTAACATTTGAATGGGCATTGACCATTGCAATATCATTAGAGACTGCAGCAAAGGATGCAGAAGAACTACAGGAAAGGAGGTAAGAATGTGAAATGCACAATATGTCCCTTAATAGTGCAATAAGTCAAAGACGTTATCAATGTGGCAAATCCTCCCATCATGCAAATGCTTAATGAAAAAGTCTGCAGAAAATGTCACAGACAAGGTCACATTGTGAGAATGCGCAAGGCAGACGAAAAGCTCAACCAAGTGAAAAGTCTCAAATGCCAACTAAGCAAATGCATAAAGTTACCGAATGCAAAACAGAATCAGACAATATAGAGTCTGACAACAGTGAACTGTCATGCCTTGAACTGCATAGTATTACTGAAACAGGTCACAAAATCATTTGGATCATAGTAGATGTGTCTGGTGCAAACTTGAAAATGGAGCTGGATACAGGGTCAGCTTTGTCCATAATTCCAGCGGCTGACTACAATAGACTGTTTTCTATGATACCATTAGAGAAGGTGTCAGTGATGCTAAAGACTTACACAGGCAAAAAACTGTCTCCCAATGGCAAACTGAAAGTAAATGCGACCTATAAAAGTCAAACACAGCAGTTTGAAACAATGTGCTGTAACTCATGTTCTTCGTATTAGTTACTTACTTATTTATTATTATTATTATTATTATTTGTATTTACACAGTTTATCTTGTGCACATTGTTTGTAAGTCTTTACTTGTGTGTAGTTTTTCATTGATTCTATTGTATTTTTGTCTGCAACAAAATGAATCTCAGAGTTGTACAAGTATATGGCGACATATACGACCTTTGATAATAAATTTACTTTGGACATTTGAACTTTGATAGAAGGGGAAGTATTAAAGGGAGAGGGTGGCATTAGTCATCAGAGAGAATGCCATGGCTGTGCTCAGACAGGACAGTCTGGAGGCTATATTGATGAAATTGAAGAAAGGACTAACCACTTTCATGGGATTATACTGTAGACCTCTTAATAGACAGCGGGATTGACAGGAACAAATTTAGAGAGACATTTGGAGAGAGAAATTTGCAGGGTTGCAAGAAAAGCAAGGCTATAACTTTCCACATATTGACTGGAACTCCCATTATGTGTAAGGACTGGATGGGGTAGATTTTTTCTCATGTCAAACGTGCTTAGGAAAGTTTCCTTAATCAATACATAGCTGAAGAGAGTTCAATACCGGATCTCCTGTTAGGGAACGAGACAGGTCAGATGACAAAAAACTGTGCAGGGGAACACCTTCTATCTAATAATCATAATTTCATTAGTTTCAAGATAACTATGAAGAAGGATTGGACTGCTCTTCAAGTTGAGATACTAAACTAGAGAAAGGCCAATTTTGTTGGCATCAGAAAGGATCAGGCAGATGCGGATCAGGATAGCTTCTTTTCTGGTAAGTGGGAGGCACGCATAGCTGAAATATTGAGAGTAAGGCATGACATTGCTTTGGAAGACAAGGTGAAAGAAAATCCCAAGGTCTTGTAAAAATATTCTATATTAAGAACAAACTGATAGAAAGGGATAAATTTGGTCCATTTGAAGATCAGCATGGTCAAATCTGCATGGAGCCAAAAGAGATGGAGGAGGTTTTAAATAGAATTTCTAAATCTGTATTTACTTGGGAGTCAGACATGGAGTTTATAGAACTGAGGCAAAACTGCAGTGAGGTCATGGACTGGATCCAGATAACAGAAGAGGAGGTACAGTGTTTGCTGCATTGACTTAGATTATGGTAGATAAGTCCCAGAGGATGACAAATGGTCTCCTCAGACCTTGTGTGAGGCTCGTACAGAAATTGCCGTAGATCTGGCTTACATATTTAAAATGTCCTTAGCCATGGATGAAGTGTGAGAAGACTGGAGGATAGCTAATGCTGTTCCATTGTACAAGAAAAGAGCTAAATATTAGACAGGAAATTATTGGCTGGTGAACCTGATAACAGTCATGGGTAGATAGTCTAAGGGACAGGAAATTGAAGCATTTGGATAGACAAGACCTGATTAGGGATAGCCAACGTGGCTTTGTGCATCGTAGTGTAATACACCTGGTTAGGAACATGTTTTATTTTATTCCTACTGCTATACTGTTAGCTGTTTCATTTCTGCAGTTTTTCTGCAAAACACAGTGTGTTTTGTTAATTAAGTTTCATAGTCTACTATTTTGGTTTCTGCTAAGATAAGGAGTCGCTTGCTTAGCTTATGAATATTGTGACAGCCAATCGGGTTTGTCTTGGTAATATTCTGTCCAGAACCATACCATAGAACATTCAAGAGAACTGGGCAGGATCAGATTTCTGAGGGACAGTGGGTTGGTTTTGGGTGTGGTGTTGGCAGCTGTTGGAAGAAGAAGAAGGAGGTTTGAAGAAGAGCAAAAGGAAAGATGCTCACAAAATCCCACCTGATGGAGAGACCCTATTGTAAGAAGTGCTTCATGCAGGTGAATGGTTCCAAAGAGGAAGTGCCAGTACATCTGAGTTAGCCAGTTCGTTCCTAATGGTCTTTGAGGAAAGTTTGAACTGTGGCTGATGACGTGGGTTCAGGCTCCATGAGTAATTAAAGCGAAGCACCCGATTATCTAGAAATGAGCTCTGATATAATGTGCTCTTTTAGACTGGTTTAACTGTAGTGGGCTCTTTTCTTTTTCTATCAACTGTTTACTGAAGTTGAAATATCTGTAAATATACTCCCACTTTAATTTTATACTGATGTAAGGTCTGTTATTCCCTGATGAATGATAACTTTGCATGGGGCGGTATTGATACAGCATTTGTTCCTTCAATGGAACAGTCCAACTTTCCTATTTGACTGAACCTGAATCAAACTAACCCTGGACTTGTGTTGTTTATTGAAGGTGTCCTTCTCACCATTACCCATGCAATGTTGAGTCACGATGCTGTCAGCCAGAGTTAACTAACAAGCCTAGCTTGTTATGAGACTGGATGAGAGGGTTACAGTATGTTGTGCCTAACCAAAATAATAAAGTTTTTTGAAGGAGGTTATCAACAAAGTTGATGAAGGAAAGTTTGTGGACATTATTTACATGGACTTTAGCAGGGCCTTTAAAAAGGTCCCATATGGATGTCTGGTCTAGTAGGTTCAGCCATTTAACATTCAGGATGAAGTAGTAAATTGGATTTGACATTGACTTTATGGGAGAAGCCAGAGTGTGGTAGTAGATGGTTGCCTCTTTGACTGGAGGCCGTGACTAGCGGTGTGTAACAGGGATTGGTGCTGGGTCCACAGTTGTTTTACATCTATATCAATAATCTGGATGATAATGCAGTAAATTGGATTAGCTTATTTGTGGATGACTCCGAGACTAGTGACATATTTGATCACAAAAAGGCAATCAAAGCTTGCAGCAGGATCTGGAGCAGCTGGACACTGAGCTGAAAAAATGCAGATAATATTTAATGTAGTTAAGTGTGAAATGTTGCATGCTGAGAAGACAAACTAGTGTAGGGACTATACATTAAGTAAAAAAGCACTGAGGAGTGCGATAGAACAAAGAAATCTTGGAAAACAGATCTATAATTCCTTGAAAGTGTTGTCACAGATAGAGGGGGTCAAAAAAGAGAACTTTTGGAACATCGGCCTTCAGAAATGGAAGTATTGAATACAGGAGTTGGAATATTATGCTGAAGTTATTGTATGTACAAAAGATGTTGGTGAGGCAAATTAGAAGCGTTCTGTGTAGTTCTGGTCAACTACCTGCAGGAAATATGTCAATAATATTGAAAGAATGCAGAGAAAATTTACAAGGATTTTGCCTGGACTTGAGGATTGGTGTTACAGGGGCATATTGAATAAGTTGCAACTTCATTCCTAAAAATATAGAAAAATTAGAGGAGATTTGAAAGAGGCATGCAAAATTATGAGAGGTATAGATAGGGCAAATGCAAGAAGGCGTTTTCTCTACTGAGGTTGGGTGAGAGTAGAGCCAGAGGTCATATGCTTAGAGTGTAAGGTGAAATATTTAAAGCGAACCTGAGGGGCATCATCTTCATTCAGATGGTGGATCGCGTGTTGGGTGAGCTGCCAGTGGAAGTGGTGGATGTGGGTTCACTTGCAACATTTATGAGAAGTTTGGCATGGCATTGCTGCATGTGATGGTATTGGGGTTTGCTGACTGCAAAGTTCTAAGCTCAAACAAAGACCTTAAGTCCTATTGGATATAAATACTGACAAGTTCTCTCACTAACGGGATATACTACTCTAACTACCCAATCTTCAAAGAGGACTTTACTTGCTTATACAATACTCAGGCTCGATTAACTCACGTTCGTCTAGGGGAAGCTGTCTTCGGCCCCGCCAAACGGTATAATACGTTTGTGTTGATGCTGTGTAAAGCACCCCGGTACAACCCCACAACATAAAATATCAGACAGTACACAACATGATTACACTTTATAACTCTTACTTTGGCTATGTGGTTAGTAGAGAAGCAAAATACAAATTAAAATAAAAAAGAAAGGCACCATTTTAATAAAATAGTTTGTGCACAATAAGTCATTGGAGCTCACGCAGCAGGTATTCCTCCAGCAAACAACCTCTACCTGAAACGCCACTGACACTGGGGCCCTCGGATTCCCATCTCCACCGTCTGGTAGTCTCCCTGCTCTCCACACACGTCCTTCCTCTCGTTCCTCCTCAACTGAAAGCCCGCGAAAACCCGGTTCCCAAACATACAAGAAAGAGTAACATGCCTCCCATTGGTTAACTACCCATTATCTGTAGTTATAACCCAAACATCGCAGCTACAGAGAAACCATTTCATTGGCCTTCGTAGCTAACATTACTGAGAACACTGCACTTATTTATTCTTGGCTATCAGTTTTAGCTGCCAATGCCAACTACTTCGTATTACCTCCACCCCTCCCCCACCAATACCATGGAGAAGATACTTCATCTAGAAATAATTAGGAACAAGTATATCTTGGGTGGTTGATGGTTGGGTTGAGTTGTTCTCCGGTTTCGGCAATTTTCTTGAAAATGTTTCATCACTGTACGAGGAGATATTGTCAGTGTGCTGCTAATTGTGATGTATCCTCTGAATGCTTAGCATTTATATACTTATCAATCAGCTGATTGGTCTCCATTACAGAAACCAGTTGTGATGTAGAGAGGAAATCTCGTCGCTGATTGGTTGCAAGGCAAACTTTGTGTGTTGTGGTCTGGGAGTTCACCTGCATTGGCTCATAAATAGGATTGTGGTCTACATGTCTGTTTGCAGAATTCGTGGAAAACCACACTTCTAGGAATTCCCTTGCATGCCACATGTTTGCTTGCCATGCCTTTCACTGATGCCCAGTCAAATTTGTGCCCCACTTGATCTTCATGGGTGGAGACTAGGGAGAGTTGGCCATGCCGCTTTACAACCAGAGGATGTTCATGGTTCCTTGCTTTCTCCCAGTATGGCTGACTTAATATTTGCTGCAGTCCCCACATTGGATTTTGGAGACGATGTTGGTCTTGTCCAATAGCTTGGTTTGTTCTTTTGATCTGCAGAGTACTCTCCTCAATATTGCTGTTGGCTTGTGCGTGACTGAAATTCGATGTTCTTGGAGCAGTCGAGTTATCATTTCTGACATATTTCAATTACAGATCAGATCCTAAACCATCACAGCTTCCATCCAATGCACACTAGGAGAGCTATATCAAAACTTTGTTCCAAAGAGCAGAGACATACTGCAGCACCGTGGAACTAAGGGATAAAGAGGCGAAACATTAATTTAAAGTATTCACATGAAATAGATACCAATGGAGCTTCAGTCAAAGATGCCTATGAGGCCAACAATGCACCAACCAAGGAATGACCAAACAGGTTGTCCTTCCATACATTCAAGGAAAAACAACTTAGAGTCAGCGTGTCTGTTTGAAAGCAGCCAATTAAAAAAAAATCTATTGTATGGATATTGCACTGTCAATGCAGCAATAAAACAGGTGCAGCTAACTATATCTTACTTCTCACAGACAGAGTGTCTACTGTATACTGAGCTTCCTTGTAAAACTGTTCTACAGAGAGTATTTGTTTTAATTTCAAGCTGATTACTG